>NC_047040.1:77005819-77313521 GCF_011762595.2 Tursiops truncatus | reverse complement strand
AAAGTGATCATATATTACTTTCATAATTTAAATATGCAAAGAGAGAAGAGAAAGAAAAATAATTAAATACCATTTTTTAAGGAAACCATATATTTCACATTTATCATGAAAGTTTAAAGCTATTTAACTGAGGAAAGCTCCTTTATAATTTTATGTGCTGCTGTCTTCTTTTGGCTCACTTTTGTGTTTTGATTTTGGTGTTTCCAAATACTGACTGCTTTCTTTTACCTTTTGCCAGAGATGGAATCACCTGAAATAAGACCAGGTATGATGAATCAGACCCTGTGTTTGCTGAAGTCCCCATCATGGTGTCATGGGAAGAGTTTGCTTATTGGAAGCCCAGATGGGCTTCCTGTCCTCAAATCTGAGGCTGCAACCTTTGATAGTGCCTCTGTCCCAGTGACTCTTAAGTATGTCATTTGTTTCTTACGTAGTAAAATTCAGTGGGATATATATTCATCACTTACATTTCTACTTTTAAACAAATGAATGTATACCAGTCGTCTTTCCACTTTCCATCTTTTAAACCTTTTTCAGAAGTACTAGATCATATTGTCCAACCTGATTAGATATAGCAATCCCACAAAATGAACCATGAGAGAAAGGTACTATGGATAAAAATATTTTGGAACGTGTTGCATACAATATCTCTGCTTTGGATAGTCCCTGAGTATTAACATATTAAAGGTTTGATTTAGCACTTCTTTAAAAACCTGGACGTAAGACTCTCTCTTATCCCCCAAATTCCTATTAGCATCTCAGAAGGCTCCCATTCATCAAAGGCCACAGGAAGCAGGTACAAGAGGAAAGGAAACTAAATCTTTCATGGAATATTTCATGGAAAATTTAGGCTGGAGAGGCAGTATTCCATAGCAGGAATTCCATAGCAGTTTCTGTAACCAGATAGATCTGGCTTTGAATTTCAACACTTTTCCCTCTGTATTTAATAACTGTAAGTCAGGATAAATTTTTCAATATCTCATAGTCCTTACTTTGAAAACTATAAAATGTGAAAACTAGTTTCTTGTGTTGTAGGGAGATTTAAATGAGATGAGGTATCGAAAGTAAGTGTTCAAAATACTAACTTTTCTGGTCTCTTTTAGAGAAGTTTTCCACTTATCATGCTTTCCTTCCTCATAATTCTGTTTTATTACCTTTAAGGCAACCATTCTGTCCCTCCAAAAAAACCTGGGAACTTTCTTTTCTTTATTTTTTACCCTGAAACTTTATATTCTTATCTTCTCCCTTAGTGTTTCTTGTTGGATATGATTAATGGAGACAAACCAAAAAGACACAAAAAATACTTTAAGAGTGAAGAAAATAGCCTATTTTGATTTAACATTTAGCTACATAAAAAAATTTAGCCTTAAAAAAGTTTTTTATCCCCTATTTTCCAGTAGTCATAATAGTCCTAACAGGTCATAGAGATAAAGAATCAATTCGGGGGGACTTGATTTGGCCTTATCCTTATTTGCATTTCATATTTATGCTGGTCATTGTGCTGACCCTACCTCTTGTTAGAGTAGCTTCCAAATTGGGCTTCCTGCCTCTGGAATCTCTCTGGTGTCCCAATGATCATCAACACACCTGTCAGTCCATCTTCCTAAATATTCCACTTTATCTTACTCTTAGTCATTAATTTCAGTAACTTTCCTCGCCTGTAGAATTGTGTCTAAGGAGCCTTCCAGTATTGAATTCTTCCAGCTTAGTTGATCTTTTGTTTTTATGTGTTTAACATTTACCCCCTGTTTCACCAAAATCAGCATTTTTTCTGTTTTATGTATACACTAGGCTCGTGCCAGTGCTGCCAGTTTGCTTTCCTCCAAACCTCTGTGCTCCTCTCCCTATTCTCTGCTGGCTCTAAGCTGACCAGTCTTTTAAGGACCAATGAAGTCTTTCTTTCTACTTGAAACCTTCCCCTTTTACTCCAGCCAGTGAACATGATTTCTTTTTTGAATGCTTAACCATATATGATTAACTGTGAACCACTTACTGTGGTATATAATCAAATGCTTACCTGAAATGGTAAGACCTTATCTTTTTTCATCCCAAAGGGATAGAAATTTCCTAGAAGATAGGAATTAATTTTCAGACTTCTCTTGTATTGTTTATGAGGTCTAGCATAGTGCATTGGTTGATTTCAGTGACTGAATCAGGTATGACTTTGACTTCATCTAAATTACTGCTATTATCATCTGAATATTGCCATCCCCCTTATCTTGTGACTTTGTCCCATGAGTTATCTTCACTGTTTTAAAACAGTGTTTGAAGTCCTATCTAGGGGAACCTAGTCTAGAGTTATGACTAGGGAGCTCTGGAAGTTTTTATATGTTCATGCAACTATATGCCATTGTAATCAGATGAAAGTTCTTGCGATCAAGCAATTTAAATAAATGAATTGCAAAATAAGGGCATAAAGATTGAAAAAGACAGTGAAGCTCAAGAGGTTTAGGATGACATGGAGCACAAAATTTCTATGGAAATTAACAAATAACATTATGTTCTATTCAGGAGCTTTCTGATAAAATCAGTTTTAGGAAGTCATTCAGTTTCTTCCAAATTTTGTGTTTCCTTGAGAGAAGGCAAGGCATGAATACTAGAATTTTGAAGAGACAGTTCAGGGAAGAAACATGCAATTTGCTGTTGTATTACTTTAAAAGAGGAAAAGACCATAGGAAATGCCTGAACTTTTTATTTTGTCCTGGCAGTCAGCATTTAGATTTGAAACTCTTGCCTATTTATTTGTCCATACCTCCAATATCCAATCCATGTTCAAGTTCTATTGGTTTCTGCCTCACAGTGCATCATAAATTTACACTTTGATTTCTACTTCCATCCACAACTATAGGTCAAATTTCATCAGACCTTGTCTGGAACATTGTGTTATAAATGTCTTCTAACTCTTCTTGCTCTCATGAGCCTCTTTTTCCCCAAACCCATTCACCATGCTTCATCGTGAATCATATTCCTTAAGCATTCTTACATCATGTACTTTTCTGCTCACAGAAATGCCAAATAAAGTTCAAATTTTCATGTCGCATCTGATTCTGACCTATTCTTTCTCTATAATGACTTTCCAGTGCACAACCTATAGTCTAGTCATGCAGAACTTCTTGCTGTTTTTTGATATAATCTACTATTTATTGCTTCTGTTTTTATTGTCATCCTATTATCCCTACTTGGAATGTCCTCTTTCATTCCTACCCATTGAAATCATTTCCATCCTCCAAGAACGAGCACTTACATTAACTATTTTAAAAAACCACCACTGACTTTCTGAATACATGTGAATTGCTCTTGTTTTTGTATATTTGTTTACAACAAACATTGTCATAATTCTGTTCTCCTAAGTCAGTAGCAGAAACTTGTCTTATTCTTTTTTTTTTTTTTTTAATCCCTTAGCATCTAGAACAGAGAGCACTTCTATTTACTTCTATTATTGTCATAAGGGTTGCCTACAAGAATGACAAGGGCTACTCTGGATTACTGTTAAACTCTTTCTTTTGCCTCAGTTTTAAAAATTATTAATCATGTAATCTGTTGTGACTAGGACTCTCATGATTGACCAAATCAGTTTCTTTTATTAGACTTAGCAAATTTTCTTTCCGTTCTCAATTCATGATTGTTAAGACCATGTAATGTTAGTAAACTGTCAAGTTGGGGAACCGTTTTCAAATTTCTTTCATAAGAGTTGTAACATTTCAGGGCATTTAAAGTATTGGGGCAGTAACTAGTTTTAAATACTTCTTCAATTGATGATAGCTATTAAGCATATTTGTCATCAGTGTCCTTGTATTAGTGGTGTATTGTTTTATATTATTTTGTTCTATGTCAGTATTTTATGTCAAATCAGCAAGAAATTAACTTTTCTAACATATTCATGTGACCCACTGTTCTTTGTTGATTTATTAATCATTCCATGAATCTATTGAATATTTTAAAATCAATTTAAAGTTTATCTCTTCTTTTAAATGAATTACTGCTTTGGCAGAACCTGAAAATTTTTGTTACAGTTCTCAATTTCCAAATAATTTCTATTTAGTTACTCATTTGTATCATTTTTATTTAATAGTCTTTAAATTTAAACTTATCTCATTTATTTTATTAATAAATATAAATACAACAAGAGGAAGCATGCTTCACATCCATCCACATTAGGAGTGGTACACTTCTAATCCAGTATTCTCTTAGCCAGATCTCAAAAATGCCCACTGCCACTTGACACAAACATGACATGGGGAAGTTAGAGTGGGAAGACACAGTGGTCTTAACTGATTTCAGCTAAAATAATTTATTTCTAAAAAGTTTAAAGAAACATATGGTAATATAAACATTGCTGGGGATTGTCTGTGGGTCTTGGAAATAATCCTCACAAATGAAGTAGAAGCTTGAGCTTCCTTTACTGCATGGTAAATCTGATCTGAGTTGACACTGTGGGACCTTGGTTACAATCATGTGATCTCCCTGCAGTTTCCTCATTTGGAAAATAAAGGAGTTGAACTAGATAATCTCTAAAGTTCCTTTCAGGATTAAGTTCTCGGATAATAGTTATATTGGAAGAGGGGGTGTTTGTGGCAGACATATTGCCTTATTAAACAAGATGAAGGTGTTCAAAGGGCTGAGAGACTTAATAAGAATGTCAGACGTGTCAATTATTATGTTTTGGTTACCTGAGAAAAGTTTAATTGGCTGTTGAGTTGGAGAGGGCATTGGAGACCATAAGAAGGCACACCCAATTCTATTAATTGCAGCATTTTTCAGACTGGAAACAACCCAATATTCTGTGGTATATCCACACAGTGGAGTAATGTAAAGCTGTAAAAGGGAGGGAGTTACATATCTATATCTAGGTGGAATACAGGGTACCAATTAACTATTCTGAAAACCAGAAAATTTTCTGAACAAAATACTCAAGGGAAAATTTTTTACAGAATAATTCCAGCCAATAAATATAGAAGGAATGATAGACTTAAGAGTATCACCTTTTTCCCATTACTGATGAACTAGTGGATCTAGGCAGTGATTATCAATGGATAATAAATCTATTAGATGTGAAGTTTATGGGAAACTTTATAATGTATTTTGTATATATATATATAGTATATATTTTGTATTTATGTACATATGTATACATAAATATATATTTATATTTATAAATATATAAATATATAAATATATAAATATATAAATATATATAATTGTAAATATATATCTCTCTATATAAATATATATTATATATAATATAATATATTAAATATAAATATATATTACATATATAATATATTACATATAATATATAATAAATATATAAATATATAATATATACTATATAAATATATAAATATATTCATATATTTATATATAAATATATGTATTTATATACATAAATATATATACACATAAAATTATACATAAATATATATATTTTGTATTTATGTATGGTTCATATAAAGTTTGAATTCTGTAAACAATGTAAATATCACAGAGATACAATCAGATGTTATTGCTTCCTGCTATGTTGCTATCAGTAATATTGTTATATAATACAACCTGTGAAACTGTATATTTAAAAAAATTCAACCTTAATGTGATCAAGCCTCTAGTTCTACCAGTTTATAAGAATATAAGGGACAGAGACACAAGTTAAATTTTAATATGAGGGTACAACAAACAAAACCCAGAAAGTGTGAAAATACATAGGTCAAGTGATCTGATGTCCTCAAAATAAATTATAAATACTGAAAGAAACTTAAGAAGCATATCAGCTGAATTCATAATAGGGAATTTATTTGAACAAAGCAACCATAAAAATAAAGTCAAACACTAACAGTAACAAGAGAAACCCAAAACAGTGTATGGGGGATATATTTGCCTATAGTCTGGATATTTGATAACATTAAGATATTCTTAAATATTGCCATTTTTATATGTGGTAATGTTATTGTTGTTATATTATTATAAGAAAGACCTTATACTTTAGAGATACAAACTGAAGAAATTATAGTAGAAATGATGTGTGGGATTTGTTTCAAAATAATCAAATTTGTGTGGATGATTTCAGTGGATGGGTATGTGGGAAACACCTATAATGTGACATTTAAAAATATACGGTTAAGTAAAGACAAAAATTGGTCATGAACTGAGGCTGTGCTGATCTGTAGGATACCAGACCCGAGGTGGAAATCAGCAATGATACGTCTGTAGAAAAGATTATTTTGCACCAGGGGTCATTTTCAGAGAACTGAGAAGGGAAGGAGTGATAAGTCTATATAAGCAGAAGTTGGCCTTTTAAAATTCTCTTCTTCATGTGGCAGTTTCCCTCTTTTGCCTTCCATGTCTGTGCACCTCTCGACCTTCAGATTCTTCTCTCCATTCCTTACCTCCCTTTGCTTTCTCTTGTTCCTTTTCTACCAATTCTCATTAGCTCCCTTCTTTCATTCTTGAATTACCCTCCGTTTGCTTGGCATATTATGCAATAAAGGTATATTCAATATATTTTGGAACAATTTGTATTTTCTCTTTTTGATTGAAGTTGTAGATTAATTATATTATTTTACTTTACTTTATTTTATTTTACTTTATTTTATTTATTTATTTTAGAACAGAGAAAGGTTTATTGCAAGACCAAGCAAGGAGAACAGGTGGCTCATGCTCAAAAACCTGAATTCCTAGATTAGGTATTTTATATGTAGGTGATCATACACCCAGGTTTGGCTACAACAGTCATGATTTATGACTTTTATCCAAGAGTAGTTATTAATAGTACCCCTGTCCCTCTCAAAAGTGTCTTGGCTTGTATAATAAGTTATGCTTATATTTTTCTAAAGTTTGCAATAATTAGCTGTCATTCATATGCTTTAAGTAGTTTACTTAATGGTACCATGTGTCTGAACTTATCCCAAGGCTTTGTTTTTCCCTGTACTTTACTCTGGTAAGACTAGCTCATGTGGGCCAATGGTTCTCAACCATTTCTCAACAGAAATAAAGTGTCCATTCTTAAAATATTTTTCTAAGTAGACATTTGTTTTAATGAAAACACCTTACCTTTGAGAGATAGAACAGCCACATACCCCTTTCAATAGATTTATTTGGCACAATGAAAATATTTAGAAGCAGAGAGCAGACTCCCCAGGGGGAAGAAGAGAGGTATATTTTGACAGGGAAGAAAGGAACCAAGCACAAGCACTCTTATGGAGGAAAAGCCAGATGTTGGAGCTAGAATGGGACCTAGAAGCTGAAATGAATCAGTGAGAACTGATAGAGTCAGACATTAACATTGAGATCAGGAAGAGTCTGAGACTAAGGGAACAGCAGTTTTGTTTATGTAGAAGATAACATTATCTCTACTGTAAATAACAAAAACAACAAAACAATACTGTAACAATAATAATACAGTGAAACACAGATTAGCAAGAAATGTCCCCTTTTCCCCCTATAACTTCCCTTGATTATAATTTAAAAACTAGATTTTGGTCAATTCACTGTTCTCTCAAATCAGTTCCTTACCTCCCTCAGATTTCTGTTTCAGAGCATAGTTAGATACCAAGATATGTGGGGGGTGTTGGTAAACCTGGTTCATAGTGTCATCATCTGACCATTCAGGCATCCTTTTAGTGTGGTTGTTCCTGTTTATGTTTTGCTCCTAAAGCTATCTCAGTGTCTGCTCTCATATCTATATTCAAATCCCTCCAGTCTTTGACCACAGAAGGTCATTGGCTGTGCTCTTGGTGCTGGTAGTTGTGGGGAGAGCTCTGTGAGCCTGTCTCAGGCTGACTGCCTAGAATACCTCAGGTAGCCTTCTCCATGCTTCTGTGTCTATGTCAGGTGCCATTCTCGGAAGCTCTTCAAGGTTTGCTACTTTTTCTGGCACTACCAGAAGAGAGAAGCACAGTTGGTCTCTGCTCCTGGATCCCCAGATTGATCTGGGAGTTTGTGCCGGTCTTGGACCTGTTTGCCCTCAGATCCTTGCTCTTATTTTGCTCTGATCTGTATGGTAAGTCTCTTACTATTGTTTGTATTTTTCTTTCGGCTTTGGGTCACATTTTTCTGCTTCGTTAAATATCTGGTAATTTTTTTATTAGATGCTGGACAATGTAAATATTATATGATTGAGGACCTGGATCATGTTTTTTTTTTAAAACAGTTGTGACTTTTTTTTAGCAGGTAGTTAAGTAACTTGAAGATCACCTTGATCATTTTGAAGCTTATTTTTAAATTTTAATAGTTCATATCTGGAGTCATTTTACTCTAGGTGAATTTAGCTCTGATATTAAAAGGTGAGCCTCTGGGGTCTCTACTCCCTGTTCATTGAGATCTCTCTACTCTAGCTAGTTATATTTCAACCCCCTCCAGGCCCTATCTAAACTCAGAATTTTTTATCTTACAGATCCTTAGTTGTTGTTTTTTTGCCTAGCTTAATGGAGTTTTTATGCTATGCATGTGCCCCTAATAATATTTAGCAAAAGATTCAAGGGGGCTCCCATGTGGATTTTTGGAATCTTTTTGATCTCTCCTCGCTGGTTTCTGCCTCACACAATCCATCAGCTTCCCTGGACTCTGATCTCTATTTCCTTAATTTAGCAATAGTCTTATTCTCCACTTGGGTTTTTCCTCTATGTACTATAGTCCTTAATGTGTATCCAGTCAGAGTATGGAATAACCATAGGGCCCACCTTGTTTTCATCCCTTCCCATAGGAACCATGGTCCTCCTTTACCTACTATCCAGGCCTGAAAATAATTACTGAACATAGTTTGTCAAGGTGTTTAGTCACTGCTGGAAGACAAGTCTGCCTCCACTTACTCCATCAAGGCTAGAAATGGAAGTCTATGATTGTCCCTTTTAAGTTGTATTTGACTCTCCCTTTTAAATTGCACTTTTAAGTATAAATTCCTCTGCAGATAGGTAATGTATTCCAGTGTATATGCTGGTCCTCCCAACTAGTTAGCCTTATTGAAAACTACCACCACTCTACATGTAGTGGTAAAAACTTGATTACTTGCTGTTTCCTGAATCTACCTTCCTTTGCCACTTCTCTATATTTGTAACTGGTTTTCTCTCCACTATTGGGGATACTCAGAAGATGACACAATTTTTGTCTTCAAACATCTGATGAACTGAACCTTACAAAGTACTGCAATACAAAGTCAAATAAGGAAAGTATGGAGACAAGCATGGAGCTGAAGATGTTTTACATGAGTCTGAAAAACAAAAGTAGAATAATCAGGTTTGGTTGTTGGTAGCCAAAAATGTTTATTTATTATGTGCCCCAATTAAATGCCATAGACCATTTCAAGGATAAAACAAGGTAATTAAAAGTGACCTATTAAAAACAAGCCTTGTTAATAAATATACTTTTTCAAAAATTTTAATGATATAAACCAATTTGGTAAATTACAGCCTATGGACCAAATTTCTCCTGAGATTTGTTTTTATACAGCCTGAAAGCTAAGATGGTTTTTACTTTTACAATGGTTATATATTAAGTGGTTATATATAAATATCTATGTAATATTCTCAATTTTGTCTCTTGGCCTATAAAGTCTAAAATATTTACTGTCTGGCTCTTTAAGAAAAAGTTTGCCAATATTGGTCTTAAACATTTTCTCCATCCGTTCCTCTATGCCATCCATTTAACAAGTATTTATTCAACGCCTTACACTGTGCAAGGTACTTGGCTAAGATTAAAAACTTGAATTATGCAAGGAACCTTCTTTAAGGGAGTTCATAATTTTATCAGGAAAGCTGGGACATGAACATAAATAGCAATAACACAGAGTTGAGTAAAAGAGGAATCATGTGAGAGAGGTGACAGGTTAAGGACTGTCATATTTCAGAAAAGAATAGTCAACACAGAGCTGGGGAAACTAGAAGATTCTCATCAGAAGAGTTGGGATTGGAGCTGGGCTAGGAAAGATTGGTAGGACTTGAATAACACAACCAAGTATATTCTAAGAGGGCAACTTGTTTAAAACTCAGCCATGGTTAAAATTCATAAAAGGAGCTACCAGTTCACTTTTTGAGTCTGAGTCCTACCCTCAGAAGGGCAGTTAATTGGTGTTCTGGGTTTTGGAGAAAAACATTCTTTCCCTTGATGCAATTTTTCCTTTTGCCATTCTACCTCTTTTCTTTCCTCTGGTCAATATTTAGCCTGAGTTTCCTTTCTGAAATTCTAAGAGATTAAGTAACAGGCTTTGAGAAGTGGTTTCCTAGCCGATTTTCCAGATTTGGGACTCCAGTATGTTTAGGAGGGAGCCAGTATTCTGTACTCTCATCCCAAATTAGAAGAGTTTTGACCAAATGACTTCACATATCATTCTCCATGTATGTCTGTGTTCGGCAGGGAGCCCTCTGCCAAGATTTCCTTCTATAACTGCACTCTTTATCTTCACGAAGATCCACGGCCAGCAGCAGCATTTCTCTTTCTGTGGCTTTGCCAGCCTAATCTCTCTGCTAACGGTGGGAGAGGGAAGAAAATCAGATTCAATATTTGTAATGTTTAGAAATTACTTTCTCTCATGTAAATAACCCTCTTAATGGTAGGACCAAAAAAACTGATCTGAGCAAAAAGAGAATCTTGATTTCTCTGTTTAATAGAGATCTGAATACAGAATGAGGAACTGAAATAAATACTGTCATTCATCCTAAATGAAATAAACATAACCTGAAAATAATTTTCTTTTATAGTAGAGTTGGAGTATAAAAAGATTATTCAAAGGACTGAAATTCATGAGCTTTCCTATGAAAATAATCTTTTAATATGATTTGGGATAATGGCATGGTTCCTGATTGATGAGTTAAAGGTAAAAATAGAATAGTTATTTGAGGAATAAGAGTACAATCATTTTCAGAAAAAGAGCTTTTAAATAATGCTACTGTTATTTGAGGTAAATGTATTTTTTGTTATTAAAGACTAGTCATCCTTGAACTTGAATGTTAATTAACCCAAGTGCCTAAAATCAAACTCTATTCATGGACATACACAGCAGTACTTATTAGTCAAAATAGCCAAATAATTTTCAAAATGAATTTAATGCATTTGCACTTGGCAGTGAAAATAGTGTTCTTCCATATTACAGGTATACTGCGTTTATAACACCTTTTCATTTCCTCCATAGCCTTCGCAGTTAAGTTTGGTTAATTCTATGTTGTTTTCATTTAAATTTTATTTCGAACTCGTATAATAGTCCTATTGGTTTATGCAACATAACTGAGTTGAAAGTTGTGTTAAAGAATGATGGAGTTGGGCTTCCCTGGCGGCGCAGTGGTTGAGAGTCCGCCTGCCGATGCAGGGGACACGGGTTCCTGCTCCGGTCCGGGAAGATCCCACATGCTGCGGAGGAGCCGGGCCCCGTGAGCCATGGCCGCTGAGCCTGCGCGTCTGGAGCCTGGGCTCCGCAACGGGAGAGGCCACATCAGTGAGAGGCCCACGTACCGCAAAAAAAAAAAAAAAAGAATGATGGAGCCACTAGACTCGATCGAATCAGATCAAATAGAATATTTTAGGGAAAGTTCTTGCATTTATTTGGCAACAATAAAAATGCCTTATATTTTTATACCACTTTAAAATTTTCTCTCTTTTCCATAATCTCTCAGTCTGCCTTTGGTTGCAAGTGACAGAAACTTATAAGAGCTTAATTTCAAAAAGAGAATATATTACTTCATACTGCTGAAAAGTCTAGAGGCATCAGTCCTCAGGAATAGCATGATATATGTTTTCAACTATATAATTAGATTTTGTTTCTGTCCATACCTTGGCTCTGATTTCCTCTGTGTTAGCTTCGTTCTTAGAGTCTCTTTCTACAAGGTGGCAATGTGGCCACTGACAACTTTAGGCTTGTGTGGTCCTTATAGCTTAATATACAAAAGGAAGAAGAAGCATCGTTACCCACAGATCTAACAGTCTTCCCAGAGTGGACTCTGGTATGGGTCATATATCATGAATATGGTTAGGGACTACGATACTGATTGACCAAGCCTGCCTCGTATGCATACATCTGAGGCAGTGTACTTTGGGACTAGGAGCTTCTAGATCAATTCATTGAAAGTCAGTTAGCCAGAAGACTGATGAACAATTTATTAAATAATTTTCTTTTAAGAATTTATTTTTAAACCAGATTTCATTTTGCAGTCACGACAACACTTTAAGAAGATAGTCACTTTATCTTTGCTTTATTCCCTACTTCTGTAGCTAGAGATAGAGGGCCAGAGAGGTACGGGATCAGGAGCAGAGAGAGGAGAGACACCTGACTCAACTCTGCCTTTGCTTTATGGGTAGTGTCACTTCATCAGAGCTTTTATTTTTCAGATCTAAGATCTAAGGCCTAAATTACTTCATTTGTTAGCATTGAGGGGTTCTGTTTAAGTGAAACATGACTCATCAGTGGACAGATTCCATTGACAGCTCTTTTGGAACGGAAGCACCCAGTCCCAGGACCACAAAGTACTCAGAGAGCACAAGTTGGGACCTGGCCACCAACATAGTATGAATACATTGTTCACCTGTCATATGTTGTTTAAGATGTGGACTTTTGTGATATGCCATTAACCAGTTTATATGAAATAAGAACAAAGTATTTTATCAAGCATTTTCTAGAGGTCCTGAGAAGAGAGGTCAAAAAAGGAATTGCAGTAATTCCCTGTACCCTCAGCCATGAACTCAGTCCACATGCAATTCCCTTCAAGGGTTTCAGGCTTTGAGAACAGAGCGAAAGGTACAGTTTTGAGAGAGGAGGATAACATTTTATGGTACTTGGTACTCACAGTAAAGAGTCACTAGGGTGTAATTGTAAAGAACATTTAATTAGGGGTCAAAACATGGGGAGTTAAATCCCATTTTTTCCCTGTTCTAGCCTATCAACTTTAGTTAAATTTAACTTTCTAACTTTTGAGTTCACCAGTGATAATAGCAGATTGATAAGGATCCTTTAAAATGGATACCCATAATAGCATTGTGAGTGTTGCAATGACAGAACAAGATAAGATGAAGCAATTGTGATTTACTATTCAGAAGAAATGAGTACAATTTTCTCAATATTTCCAGTGTTCTTGTCAACTGCTTGGAACAAAAGGAGTTGCTTTTTACTCCCCTACAAGGACATTTCAAATAAAATACATTTTAGAAGGATAGGTGAATATCTCTTTGTCATTGCTTATTTAGTAGTGGTAGTGGAACATGTAGCTGACTGTTTCCAAAAGCTATTCCTTTATACTGTAGAGTACTTTAAGCTTGCATTATACAAAATAACCATCACCATCTCTTGCAGAAATAGCAGTGCAGTACATAGTCACTGTTTGAAATATCAGTGGCTGTCAGTCAAAACGCCTGGGATGTCTTAAAACATTATTGCTGTGTGGGGGCAAAAACCTGTTTTGATCAGGAAATTACACCTTGAGGATTATTATAGACATTTCCTAAAACAAAATTACACTTTATGGTGCAGGCTGGGTTAAAAAAATTCCAACTATCAATATGATTCTAATATGTTATGCTCTAGGGTGTATCTTTCCTGAATTTTCAAAATTATATTTCTATGCTTGGCATCCATTCTTTACTCTGTGCTCTGGGGCATCACATTATGTCTGTGTATTTCACAGATTTTCCTTGTGGAAGTGCAGTGATTTAATGAGAACAATAATCAATTAAGAACTCATTTATTACACTCCATTAAACCAGTGATCTATCGACACAAGACATGAACATAAAGTAAAATTTAATGACTAAAATAGTACAGTGAATTAAATTTATCATGGAATGTTAGCTCATTGGAAGAGTTGACAAAGATGATTATTTTTGTGCAACGCAAGAGGACTGTCTTTATATGAATTTCAGCTAAAGGAGAAATGTGAACTAAAAACAGTGGAATGCCAACAACTTAATAATGGAAGCTATGTTATAGAACCATTATAACTGCTTAGCAAAACTGAAAAACAGGAGAGAAAGAAAACCTATTACAGGGTAGGTTGGTAGTAAACAGTAACATTCATTCAGTTAGTATTTGTGACATACTGTTTGCACTGTGCTAAATGCTGAAGGCCCATGATGATCAAAGCACTGAAGAGATTTTTAAAAATCTGTTTTCTCTTTTGATTACTGAAGAGTATTCTGCTTCATTTTTATATTATTATAGGAAAATGCATTTGTTTAGCTAAATTGGACCCAGTGCTGTTAACTCAAACATTACCTTCCCTCCTCCTTTTAAAAAAGCATCTATTTAATACAGTTGCTAATTATGGGAGTTTTTGTTTTGTAAATAGTTGAGGAGGGAGTTTTTGGTTGGGTTTGGGGGAGAGAGCCCAGGTGATGAGGGAAATGGTGGTGTTGATTAGTGGTTTCCAAACGATGTGATACCACTCCTGATGGAGTGTTTAGAAATTTTTGAGGCATTTTTATATTCTTACAATGATGGAAGAGGGGGAATACCACTGGTGGCTATCAAGGGTGCTAGATTATCTGCACTGGATGAGACATTCCCAGACAATGAAGACTTGTCATGTGACTCCTATAAATATTTATTGTCCAACCAGACATTAGTGTATATTAAAAAAAAACCCTATTTATAACTATCTGAGTCTAGATGCAGATCACATTTTTACATACAATCACATTTTTTTTGGCAGGTTGTTATATAAACTGAATTTTCCCAGAATGAAATTACTAAGTAAATCATGGGAAGATTACACTTTGTTTGGTTTATCACCTTACCAAGAATTGTTCATTATTTTGGAAAATAATATCATTGAAGTAAATGCTAGTGCAAAATACCAGTATCAGACTTTCTTGGAGTTTCACTGTGGTTGTATACACAGAGTATTAGATTATGCCTTGTCAAACTTTTTAGTGTGATTTTGTGCAAGGATTTTCATATTGAAACACATAATTTTTTTATAAATTGATTTCCATTTATTCTAAAATGTAGTTAAAGCTTTCATATATCATAATTTGAATTCATCATATATATTTTGAAATTCTGTATTTAGGTAGGTTATGTTATCTATGAATTTTATTTCATACGTAGGCATTGAGAAACGCAGATGGCAGTGGTATGGTATCTGTCCCTCTTTGGAAAAATCTAATTTGAACTCTTATGTATAAAGAAATAAAGGGCAGAATTTTTTTTTGAAGATTTCTTTTTATTTATTTTATTTTGGCTGCGCTGGATCTTAGTTGAGGCATGCAAGATCTTTGTTGCGGCATATGAACTCTTAGTCACGGCATGAATGTGAGATCTAGTTCCCCGACCAGGGATTGAACCTGGGCCCCCTGCATTGGGACCACTGAGTCTTATCCACTGGACCACCAGGGAAGTCCCAGGACAGAATTTATAGAACTGTTTTGATGAGGACCCTGTGAGATTCTTTGCTAACAAGAACGACTCAAGAAAGACTATGAAAGATTGAGGAACATGTAGATTTGACTCAGTGTCCAAATGACAAAGTTTGGCCCTAAAGTTGGGGAGGAGGACATTCTTCTTGTGTGTCTCCTGATCGTAGCATTGGCCAAATTTGGGATAATCTGGAGAGAAGACACTTAACACTCGTATTATGTAATACATAGTGATAAAATTTTACAAAGTGGCCTAGAGGGGTGTTGGCCTGGGCACAAGAATGGAAGGTAGGAGAGAAAAACCGGGTGGTCATTATAACGGTGGCAAATTCATTGGTTTATTAATTGGTTTATAGGGATTATTTTGGGGACTTCCAAAACTAATAATGGGACACATTGAGGGGGTCAAATTTCCATCAGTCATGCTGATTGGGGCTATCATAATTTGGTCATTGAAACTAAATATCAGTATTCACTTGAAAGAAAATAAAGTTGAGTTTATCCACATACTATGTACTAAAATACATGTTAGACTAAGCATTTAAATGTTAAAAAAAACTTATAAAAATATTAGGACAAAATTCAGGAGACTATTTGTATTATTCTGATGTGAGGAAGGTCTTCAACCCCACTAATAAAATATACAACTTAAAACAGTTATTAAATACAAACGTTTCACAAATCTGATAGTCAAAATTTAAAGATTGATAACATCCAATTTTGGTGCTCAGATGGGGAAAAGTCACTTTTAGATACTGGTAATGTACAGGTGTTTGGAAGGGAAATTTGGCAATATTTTTAAACATTAGAAATCCATAAACCTATATTTAGAAATCCTACTTTTAGGAATTGAATCCAGAAGCTACAGTCCAAATGAATAAATAAATATATATACACACACACACACATACAGACACACACATGCATGTAGCCATCAATGGGGAATGATTAAATTATGGTACTATGGTACAAGAGAATACTATGCAGTGATTAAAATGAAAATTAATACTTCCTTTATATATATATACACATATACAATAAATATGACTGTATTCATATATATATGAATCTAGATTTATTTTTCTGGGAAGATATGCATGATCTATTAAATGATAAATTTCAGAGTAATGCGTTTGTCACCCAGTATTAGTTAAACAAAACAAAACAAAAGTGTCCATTGTGAGACTGGACTGGATTGTAATGGTACTGGTAGAATTGTGTCCAGGCAGTCAGAAATACACTAATCATGCTCTGCTCTGTCAATCAACTATCTCCCCAGGGCCGCCATACTGCACACCGTGATGGGACAGCATAAACATTTGAGTCCTTCATTGCATGGTACAGCCTTTCCTTCCATGGAGTTCTGGAGGCTGCTGAATATTAAAAAAACAATTGTAGAAATGACCAAGTAGTCGATAACCTTTAATGAAGAATTCTCATCAACCTGGATTGGCTCCTATAGCTTAGACCAGAAACCCAAATGATATTTATATCTCCTTTAAAATTCTAAATCCAAACATTGGGGTTTTATCATCCCCTGGCTCACAGCATAGAAGAATAAAGTCTAAGAGTGCTAATGGGGAAGACCTTAAAGAGTGAGAAAGAAAGTGAATGAGAACCAGACAGAAGAAGGAAATTAGAGGAAGAAAATGATTTAGAAGCTTGACCTACTTAGACACCTGGTTGCACTTAGTTGGTTGGAAAACAAAGATGTGGAAGGGAGAATAGAATATCCACGGATATGTACAAGACTTTAAAATACAGTAGCTGAGCCTACTAGTAAAAGTGGCTCAATCAATACCTGAAGACCTCGTCAATAATATTCACATTAATTGTTTTTAGGAGGAGCAGGAAGGGGATTCGTGGAGTGGTAAATAGATTTATAAAATCTGGAAGGATATACACCAACTATTAATACTAATTACCTCACTGAGGGAGGTGGTGGATAATGGAAGTGGGGAGAGAGAAGACTGAGAGCTTTTGTTTCCTAAGGGGGAAAAAAAGTAAATGTGATTTATTTTGTTGTCATATTTGGCAAAGTTTGTTGAGATAGAAACTGACTAGATGCTCACCCATTCTAGTTCCTTTTGCAGGGCATGTATTTCCCAGTCTTCCTTGTAGTTATGATCTGGCCAATGAAATGTTTCCAAAAGTGATGTCTCTAGGCCTGAACCCTAAAATCTTCAGTGAGGTTCTTGGTTCACTTTCTCACCCTAATCTGGGCAAGTGAAAGTGATACTCTGGTGTGGTAATGCCACAAGATGGAAGGAATCTGGGTTCCTGAATCAGTGGGCAGAGAACAGTCCAGGAGAACTGCCCCATTGCATCAAACTATGATGGGGAGGCACAAACTTGTGTTAAGCTGCTGAGATTTTTCAATGTTTATTTGATACCAAAGCATAACTTGGCGTA
Source organism: Tursiops truncatus (assembly GCF_011762595.2). NCBI lineage: Eukaryota > Metazoa > Chordata > Mammalia > Artiodactyla > Delphinidae > Tursiops > Tursiops truncatus. The sequence continues at coordinate 77,295,785 of NC_047040.1, read as the reverse complement.
TCCTGACAAAGAATTTGTACTAGAAGTGGGGTACTGTGATGTAATGAAAGTATAAAACATGTAGTTTTGACTTAGTAGCTGGTCTGTGAATGGCAAAGGAAGATACAGCTGGATGGACAGCTAAAGGTCCATTTATGTGATGACAAAATACTCAAGCTGTTACCTACTTGGAAGGCCCACCTTATGCCAGCTGAGTGGGCAGCTGTGGGGACGAGGTTGGAAAATTAAATAGTTTATATTTGTTACTAATATCTGTTTTAAGAAATTTTCTAAGAAATTAATATAAGAGAGAATCTGGAAACAATTGGCAATTTCAAGCAGATGTGAAAGGAAATAGAATTCAGATATCTGGGGCCTAGAAAGATTGAAAAATAATTATCACAGCTTCTATACCTAAATTGTAAAAGTTGACATTAAAAAAAATAATGAAAACTTTGAGTGTTGAAGGTGCTAAAAATTCAGAGTTGAATAAAGTAAGGAAAAGATTTCATTAAGAGTGAAACTTCTCACCTACTGTTCCAGAGGGCCTCACTATAGCCAGTAAGTATTACATTGAGAATGTGAGGCACTGGGACAAAGAGGCAAAGAACAAAAGACAGATTTGAGATCTGTGTCTGAAAAGAACTTTGAGTATGGCACATGGAACTACTGGAAGTAAAAATACTAAGTGTTTACTGTGTTTCTGAGGAGAGTGTATATGGCCCAAGAAGCCACGCGCCCAGAATAAAATCACTTTGACTATTTGAGATGTAAAATAATTCTTGTCCCTTAACTTTCCATAAGCAGGAGGCAGCTTAGAGGGCTTGGTCTAGACCTCAAATAGGATCTTCTCCCTAACACTCACTTTAGATGTGGCCAAGTTGATTAATGAACAAGGAGGAAACTCCCTAAAGATGGAATTATTTGTTTCAGTTAGTCAAACACTATGGAGATGTTCTCAAAGAGCAGAATCAGGGTCTACTTAAGGAACTACCCCCAGATGGAGGGGCTCTTAAAATGTGTGCATAACAGGATTTCAGGATTGCTATAGACCTATGTCTGCTGTGTTCCTCCATTTTTTCTCTTTTCCAAATGGGGAGTGTTTCTTGTGTAGTCACTGTGTAACCATCATGTCCTTGTTCAACCACTGTATATGGGATGTAGGGAAACAGATACCTTTCTAGTTTAATAGGATGCTGGAACATGAGGAGCCACATCTAGACCTGATGGAGAAGACTGCATCTCACCCAGTGTTCCTGGACTTGAGTTGCAAGCAGTGACTGGATGGGACTTTGGGTTGTCATCCCTAGAGGGAGAGTAAGTATGTTTCTATGTGTGTGAGAAAGAGTGAAATAGATTTAATGACAAGAAGGGAGAAGATCCAGCTATGGAAGAGAACAGCTAGATTCTCACTAATACCATTTTCTCTTCTTGAGCAAAGTCTACATTTACAGCCCCCTTGCTGGGAAGGAGTTACTTTATATGACATAAATATGGTCCTACATCTGGAGCACTCTGATATAAAACCATATACACAGTGAATGATGAAGTGACTTAGAGTAAATAAACCAGAGAATATGGAAATAGATTATAGAAGCATCTTTTCCCTAAGGAGCGGTCATAGGGCATGTCTATCATAAAAATAAGCTAATTGATAATAAAAATGAGCCATTTATATCACACAAATGAGCACAATGAGATCAGGAAAGGATCTGCTGGTCATAGGAGGTAGTAAACAGCACGTAAGTAGTGATAGGAAGCTACCAGTAAAAGAAAAGCAGAAATTAGTGTGCAATTAGAAGAAACAAGATTTTTTGTGTGTGTCATTGCCAAAACACTCATAGAAAAGCATTCAATCTAGTTCTACAAATTAAGGAATATGAAGAAATTGATGATGGTTTAGTGAAATTATTTTCACCATAATAATTTGTTTTTTCTTTTTTTGACTCCTTTTCTTACATGAACTCTTCACAACATTTGATAATTTTGTCCATTCTTTTTTCTTTAAAAGGTCTTCTTTTCTAGTCCTATAGCACCACTATCTTCATCTTTTTTGGTTTTAACCTGGTCATTTTATTTTTCTTTTTTGGCCACTTTGCACGGCTTGTGGGATCTTAGTTTCACAACCAGGGATCGAACCCAGGCTCCCGTCAGTAGAAGCGCAGAGTCCTAGCCACTGAACCACCAGGGAATTCCCACTATCTTCTAAATACTGTTGTATGTGGGTTTTCATGTGTCGAGTATTGAGTTAATCATATTCTCTGTTCAGCGAGTATTTTCATCATGAGGTCCCTTTTTGTTTTATTTGTTCTGTATTCACCATCCTCACTCATTTTTCCCCACCCAACACACATTCACCCGCTTTACTCTATTTAATATTCAGTCTCCTAATATACTATCCATATGTTTACTTAGATATGTATCTATTTAAAAAAATATATAGTGCTATTGCTTTGTCTTTTTGATTTACATAAATGACATGGTTATGTCATTCTGCATCTTACTTTTCTTGTGTACTACTGTATTCTTTTGTATCTACCCATGTTGTTACATGTACATCTGGCTCATTATTTATGACTATTCCATGCCATCATTTGCATATGCCATATTGTACTTGTCCTTTCTCCTACTGATGTCTAGGATCCCTCCAAATACTTGCCACCAAAGGTCATGCTATGATGAACATTCCGTCTGTTTCTCTGAGGTTTATATTCAAGACTATTCAAAGTACACAATTTCATGCTTTCCAGAATGTTTGCCCCAGTTTACATTCGTAATACTAGCAATGGATGTTAAAATTTTCTTATATCCTTGCTAACACTTGATATTACTAATGCTCCAATTTTTACCATTCTAATGACTATATAATTCTATTTCAAATTAGTTTTATTGGCTCTCTCTGACCATTAGGGAGGTTGAACATCTCTCCATATTCTTAATAGTATTTTGGGCTTCCCCATTAGTGAATTGCCTATTCATACTCTTTAACCATTTTTCTATTGTTTCCTAATTTTTGTTTTAAAATATGATTTATAGTACTTCATTATATATCAGAGTAATTAATTCTCAGATTTAGAGATTTCAGATATTTTCTTGTAGTCTGGGACTAGTCTGCTGACTTTGACTTTGTTGCCTTTTGCTGAAAGACATCTTTAGGGTTTTTTTTTGAATTTAATTTAATTTATTTTTTTATACAGTAGGTTCTTATTAGTTATCTATTTTATATAAGTGTATATATGTCAACCCCAATCTCCCAGTTCATCCCACCCCCTGACACACACACACCTGCCACTTTCCCCCCTTGGTGTCCATACATATGTTCTCTACATCTGTGTCTCAATTTCTGCCCTGCAAACCAGTTCACCTGTACCATTTTTCTAGGTTCCACATATATGCATTAATATGCGATATTTGCTTTTCTCATTCTGACTTACTTCACTTTGTATGAGAGTCTCTAGATCCATCCATGTCTCTACAAATGACCCAGTTTCATTCCTTTTTGTGGCTGAGTAATATTCCATTGTATATATGTACCACATCTTCTATATCCATTTGTCTGTCGATGGGCATTTAGGTTGCTTCCATGACCTGGCTATTGTAAATAGTGCTGCAATGAACATTGAGGTGCATGTGTATTTTTGAATTATGGTGTTCTCTGGGTATATGCCCAGTAGTGGGATTGCTGGGTCATATGGTAATTCTATTTTTAGTTTTGTAAGAAACCTCCATACTGTTCTCCATAGTGGCTGTATCAATTTACATTCCAACCAACAGTGCAAGAGGATTCCCTTTTCTCCACACCCTCTCCAGCATTTGTTGTTTGTAGATTTTCTGATGATGCCCATTCTAACTGGTGCGAGGTGTTACCTCATTGTAGTTTTGATTTGCATTTCTCTAGTAGTTAGTGATGTTGAGCAGCTTTTCATGTGCTTCTTGGCCATCTGTATGTCTTCTTGGGAGAAATGTCTATTTAGGTCTTCTGCCCATTTTTTGATCGTGTTGTTTGTTTTTTTAATGTTGAGCTTCATGAGCTGTTTATAATTTTTGGAGATTAATCCTTTGTTAATTTGTTTGCAAATATTTTCTCCCATTCTGAGGGTTGTCTTTTTGTCTTGTCTGTAGTTTCCTTTGCTTTGCAAAAGCTTTTAAGTTTCATTAGGTCCCATTTGTTTATTTTTGTTTTTATTTCCATTACTCTAGGAGGTGGATCAAAAAAGATCTTGCTGTGATTTATGGCAAAGAGCATTCTTCCTATGTTTTCCTCTAAGAGTTTTATAGTGTCTGGTCTTACATTTAGGTCTCTAATCCATTTGAATTTATTTTTGTGTATGGTGTTAGGGAGTGTTCTAATTTCATTCTTTTACATGTAGCTGTCCAGTTTCCCCAGCAGCACTTATTGAAGAGACTTGTCTTTTCTCCATTGTATATCCTTGCCTCCTTTGTCATAGATTAGTTGACCGTACGTGTGTGGGTTTATCTCTGGGCTCTCTATCCTGTTCCATTGATCTGTATTTCTGTTTTTGTGCCAGAACCATACTGACTTGATTACTGTAGCTTTGTAGTACAGTCTGAAGGCAGGGAGTCTGATTCCTCCAGCTCCGTTTTTTTCCCTCAAGATTGCTTTGGCTATTCGAGGTCTTTTGTGTCTCCATACAAATTTCAAGATTTTTTGTTCTAGTTCTGTAAAAAATGCCACTGGTAATCTGATAGGGATTGCCTTGAATCTGTAGATTGCTTTGGGTAGTATAGTCATTTTCACAATGTTGACTATTCTAATCCAAGAAAATGATATATCTCCATCTGTTTGTGTCATCTTTGATTTCTTTCATTAATGTCTTATAGTTTTCTACATACAGGTCTTTTGCCTCCTTAGGTAGGTTTATTCCTAGGTATTTTATTCTTTTTATTGCAATGGTGAATGGGAGTGTTTCCCTAATTTCTCTTTCTGATCTTTCGTTGTTAGTGTATAGGAATGCAAGAGATTTCTCTGCATTAATTTTTTATCCTGCAACTTTACCAGATTCATTGATGAGCTCTAGTAGTTTTCTGGTGGCATCTTTAGGATTCTCTCTATATAGTATCCTGTCATTGGAAAACAGTCACAATTTTACTTCTTCTTTTCCAGTTTGTATTCCTTTTATTTCTTTTTTCTTCTCTGATTGCTATGGCTAGGACTTCCAAAGCTATGTTGAATAGTAGTGGTGAGAGTGGACATCCTTGTCTTGTTCCTGATCTTAGAGGAAGTGCTTTCAGTTTTTCACCATTGAGAATGATGCTTGCTGTGGATTTGTCATATATGGCCTTTATTATGTTGAGGTAGGTTCCGTCTCTGCCCACTTTCTGGAGAGTTTTTATCATAAATGGGTGTTGAATTTTGTCAAAAGATTTTCTGCATATATTGAGATGATCGTATGGTTTTTCTTCTTCAGTTGGTTAATATGGTGTATCACATTGACTGATTTGTGTATATTGAAGAATCCTTGCATTCCTGGGATAAACCCCGCTTCATCATGGTGTATGATCCTTTTCATGTGTTGTTGGATTCTGTTTGCTAGTGTTTTGTTGAGGATTTTTGCATCTATATTCATCAGTGATACTGGTCTGTAGTTTTCTTTTTTTGTAGTATCTTTGTCTGGTTTTGTTATCAGGGTGATGGTGGCCTCGTAGAATGAGTTTGGGAATTTTCCTTTCTCTGCGGTTTTTTGGAAGAGTTTGAGAAGGATGGGTGTTTGCTCTTCTCTAAATGTTCGGTAGAATTCACCTGTGAAGCCTTCTGGTCCTGGACTTTTGTTCGTTGGAAATTTTTAATCACAGTTTCAGTTTCATTACCTGTGATCGGTCTGTTCCTATTTTCTATTTCTTCCTGGTTCAGTCTTGGAAGGTTATACCTTTCTAAGGATTTGTCCATTTCTTCCAGGTTGTCCATTTTATTGGCATAGAGTTTCTTGTAGTAGTCTCTTAGGATGCTTTGTATTTCAGTGGTGTCTCTTGTAACTTCTCCTTTTTCACTTCTAATTTTATTGATTTGAGTCCTTTCCCTCTTTTTCTTGTTGAGTCTGGCTAAACATTTATCAATTTTGTTTATATTTTCAAAGAATCAGCTTTTAGTTTTATTCATCTTTGCTGTTGTTTTACAGTTTCTAGTTCATTTATTTCTGTTCTGATCTTTATGATTTCTTTCCTTCCGTTAACTTTGGGTTTTGTTTGTTCTTCTTTCTCTAGTTCCTTTAGGTGTAAGATTAGATTGTTTATTTGAGACTTTTCTTGTTTCTTGAGGTAGGCTTGTATTGTTACAGATTTCCCTCTTAGAAGTGTTTTTGCTGCAGTCTATAGGTTTTGCATCATTGTGTTTTCATTGTCATTAGGTATTTTTTGATTTCCTCTTTGATTTCTTCAGTGATTAGTAACGTATTTAGTAACGTATTGTTTAGCCTCCATGTGTTTGTGATTTTTACATTTTTTCCCCTGTAATTGATTTCTAATCTCATAATGTTGTGGTTGGAAAAAAATGCTTTATATGATTTCAGTTTTCTTAAATTTACTGTGGCTTGATTTGTGACCCATGATGTGATCTATCCTGGAGAATGTTCTGGGTGCACTTAAGAAGAAAGTGTAATCTGTTTTAGGATGGAATGTCCTATAAATATCAATTAATATCTCTGGTCTATTGTGTCATTTAAAGCTTGTGTTTCCTTATTAGTTTTCTGTCTGGATGATCCGTCCATTGGTATAAGTGAGGTTTTAAAGTCCCCCACTATTACTGTGCTACTGTTGATTTCCTCTTTTATAGCTGTTAGTAGTTGCCTTATATATTGAGGTGTTCCTGTGTTGGGTGCATATATATTTATAATTGTTCTATCTTCTTGGATTGATCCCTTGATCATTACAAAGTGTCCTTCTTTGTCCCTTGTAACATTCTTTTTTTTTTTGTGGTACACGGGCCTCTCACTGCTGTGATCTCTCCCGTTGCGGAGCACAGGCTCCAGACGCGCAGGCTCAGCGGCCATGGCCCACGGGCCCAGCCGCTCCGCGGCATGTGGGATCCTCCCGGACCAGGGCACGAACCCGTGTCTCCTGCACCGGCAGGCGGACTCTCAACCACTGTGCCACCAGGGAAGCCCTGTAACATTCTTTTTTTTAAAGTCTAATGTATCTGATATGAGTATTGCTACTCCAGCTTTCTTTTGATTTCCTTTTGCATAGAATATCTTCTTCCATCCCCTCACTTTCAGTCTGTATGTGTCCCTAGGTCTGAAGTGGGTCTCTTGTAGACAGCATATATATGGGTTTTGTTTTTTTATCCATTCAGCGAGCCTGTGTCTTTTGGTTGCAGCATTTAATCCATTCATGTTAAAGGTAATTATCGATATGTATGTTCCTATTACCATTTTCTTAATTGTTTTGGTTTGTTTTTGTAGGTCCTTTTCTTCTCTTGTGTTTCCCACTTAGAGAAATTCCTTTAGCATTTGTTGTTGAGCTGGTTTGGTGGTGAAGAATTTTCTTAGCTTTTGTTTGTCTCTAAAGCTTTTGATTTCTCTGTTGAATCTGAATGAGATCCTTGCTGAGTCGAGTAATCTTGATTGTAGGTTCTTCCCTTTCATAATTTTAAGTATATCATGCCACTCCCTTCTGTCTGGCAGAGTTTCTGCTGAGAAATCAGCTGTTAACCTTATGGGAGTTCCCTTGTATGTTGTTTGTCATTTTTCCCTTGTTGCTTTCAGTAATTTTTCTTTGTCTTTAATTTTTCTCAATTTGATTACTATGTGTCTCGCCATGTTTCTCCTTCGTTTTATCGTGCCTGGGACTCTGCACTTCCTGGACTTGGGTGGCTTTTTCCTTTCCCATGACAGGGAAGTTTTTGAGTATAATCTCTTCAAATATTTTCTTGGGTCCTTTCTCTTCCTCTTCTCCTTCTGGGACCCTTATAGTGCAAATGTTATGTTTAATGTTGTCCCAGAGGTCTCGTAGGCTGTCTTCATTTCTTTTCATTCTTTTTCCTTTACTCTGTTCGGCAGCATTGAATTCCACCATTCTGTCTTCCAGGTCACTTATCCGTTCTTCTGCCTCAGTTATTCTCCTATTGATTCCTTCTAGTGTATTTTTCAGTTCAGTTATTGTATTGTTCATCTTTGTTTGTTCTTTAATTCTTCTAGGTCTTTGTTAAACATTTCTTGCACCTTCTCCATCTTTGCTGCCATTCTTTTTCTGATGTCCTGGATCATCCTCACTATCATTATTCTGAATTCTTTTTCTAGAAGGTTGCCTCTCTCCACTTCATTTAGTTGTTTTTGTGGGGTTTTATCTTGTTCCTTCATCTGGTATGTAGTCCTCTGCCTTTTCATTTTGTCTATCTTTCTGTGAATGTTGTTTTTGTTCCGCAGGCTGCAGGATTGTAGTTCTTCTTGCTTCTGCTGTTTTGACATCTTTAGTTTTTATGTAGAATATGTATCCATTAATTTTGTCTTGTGATTTGTGCGGTAGAGGCCTTCTTTATTAAAAAGTCTATCTCCATCTCCATCTTCTACTTCGCTCGTTAAGTTTACTTTTACATTTAGGTTTTTATCAATCTGGAGTTCATCTGCATATATGATATAGGAAGTGTCCAAATGTATTTTTCTTCACATAATAAGCCATTTCTCCAATACTATCTACTAAATTATTAGTCCATTTTCCACTGATTTGTGATCCTGCACTTTCATGTGCTAACTTTTCATTAATTATGGTGTTTCTGGGCTCTCTATTGTATTTCACTGGTCTTCTCATCTGTTTATGCACCACTCTCATGCTGTTTTCATGGTTTTCAGTGTCTTAAAATCTGGAAAGGTTAAGTACAAATCAAAAAGATTTGTTCTTTTAAAAAATTTCATAGCTATTCACAGATCTTTATTCTTTGATGTAAATTTGAGAATCACTGTCTTATTCTAAAATTATTCTTTCTAGGATTTTAATATGAATTTTATTGAATATATGGATTGATTTGGGGAAAATTGGCATCTTTAAAATCCTTCATCATTTTATTCTCAAGCATGTTATATTACTCAATCTTTTAGGGCTTTCTTTAATGGTTTTTTAATATGTTTTCAAAAATTTCTCCCAGAACATTTCAGGCATGGTTTGCTAAATTCATCCCTAGATACCCTACAGTGTTTCTTGTGTTTTATAAATGGATTCTATTTCTATTATATATTCTATGTAGTTACTGCTACTTTAAAGGAACATTCTTATTTTTAAGTTGGATTTTAAATGCAATAAACTCACTTTACTTTCTTATTGATTTTAATAGTTTGTTGATTTTCTTTTAGTTATTTTTTTATCTGGAAAAAGAAATTTATCCTTTTTTTAAAATTCTTATATGTATTTTGTTTTAATAAACTAGTTTATTTATTGACCAGGACATTCTCTACTATATTGAATAACAGCTGTAATAGCGGGTGTCCCTGCCTTGTTTCAAAACGTGAAATGTGTACATCTAAATTTTTCTCTAGTAAGTGTAATGTATAGTATTTATTTTATCATGTTTGGGAAATTTTATTTTATACCTAATACAGTGGAAACATACATTGATAGTATGTTTTATAATAATAAATTACTATTAGAGTTTATCAAGTAATTTTTGGCACTATTGAGAACATCTCTGGAGCAGCTCCTTAGGACTTTTGAGTATAAACTGTGTGGGGTTCTGCAGTAAGACAATAAAGGCAGTGTCTTTATGAGCTGGGCCACTTAAGGTTAATAGAGAGTGTTGAGCTAATTTACTACCCAGTTTTGTTCTTAAGCATGTTTGGTGAAAGAGTCTAATTTTTGACATGGTTGTGTAGCTGGCTCATTGCAAATCAAATGAGGATAACATGAAAATGTAATAGTAAATGTTAATTCTTCTTGGGCTAAAACTATTCACAGTCAGTACTGATAGAATATAATGTTAATACTGCTACCAACTTCTTTGTTATATTTTGGCAGAAAAAGTGACACTTTTAAGCTGAATTTATACTTACTAAAGAAAAAACTGAATATAAAGAATATGAAGTGTACACAAGTTTGAGAGGCAGAAAAACAAACTTATCTTTAAATTACAATATCCCATTGCTGTTTTAGTTTGATTTACTATGGTTTTATAATTACAAATATTTTATCAGTTGTGATCATTGCTTAGGAAAATGTTATGCACGAATGGAGTCATGCAGAATTTTTCAATTTTTTTATTTGAAAAAGAAGAAAGGAAGCAAAAGAATTCTATGCACAGTTTCAGTTATAATCTAGAGTCAGTTAATGATTTTCTGGATGACCATAAAGACTGGAAAATCATAAGAAGAAGGGCTTAATACTTTAAAACATGCCAGGTACTACAGACTTTGAAATAACAAGTAAAAGTGAGCATTGTGTATATCTCAGAAAAAGAGAATTTTTTTTTTTCTTTTTCATTCAAGGTCATTGACTCTGATATCTGAAGCACAAAAAACAAGTTCTTCGTAAAAACTCTGATGGCATTTTTTTAAACTACAAAATCGATTATGTGATTCTGGACCCAAGTATAAATAACTTCCTTGAGGAATTCAGTGTCACTTGTGGGGAATTTTTTGTTCAATTTATTTTTCCTTATTTTCTTCTATAAGTGCAGCTACACTTAAAAAAATTCTGAGTTTTTCTGCTTTTCTTTTCTCTTTTCTGTTTGGCATTGTTATGTTAAACTTAGGAATGATTCAGATGTGGGAAATGGGAAATATTTAGTGAGTTCAAAAATAGGACTAGTGTGCTCCTTTTTCTTTTTTGTAATTGGCATGGCTCAACTGTCTGGTACTCAACAAAATTAAGGGGTGTTGGGCATCATCAGAAGAGCTACGAACAACAAATGCTGGAGAGGGTGTGGAGAAAAGGGAACGCTCTTGCACTGTTGGTGGGAATGTAAATTGATACAGCCACTATGGAGAACAGTATGGAGGTTCCTTAAAAAACTAAAAATAGAATTACCATATGACCCAGCAATCCCACTGCTGGTCATATACACAGAGAAAACCATAATTCAAAAAGACACATGCACCTAGTAAGAACCTGCTGTATAAAAAATAAATAAATAAAATAAAATTCAAAAATACAAAAAAAAAAAAAAAACGAAAAAGACACATGCACCCTAATGTTCATTGCAGCACTATTTACAATAGCCAGGTCACAGAAGCAACCTAAATGCCCATCGACAGACAAATGGATAAAGAAGATGTGGTATATATATACAAAGGAATATTATTCAGACATAAAAAAATGAAAGTGGGACATTTGTAGAGATGTGGATGGACCTAGAATCTGTCATACAGAGTGGAGTAAGTCAGAAAGAGAAAAACAAATGCCATATGCTAACACATGTATATGGAATCTAAAAAAAAAAAAAAAAGGTTCTGAAGAACCTAGGGGCAGGACAGGAATAAAGATGCAGATATAGAGAATGAAATTGAGGACACGGGGAGGGGGAAGGGTAAGCTGGGACGAAGTGACAGAGTGGCATTGACATGTATACACTACCAAATGTAAAATAGATAGCTAGTGGGAAGCAGCCGCATAGCACAGGGAGATCAGCTCCGTGCTTTGTGACCACCTAGAGGGGTGGGATAGGGAGGGTGGGAGGGAGGGAGATGCAAGAGGGAAGAGATATGGGAACATATGATACGTATTACTGATTCACTTTGTTATAAAGCAGAAACTAACACACCATTGTAAAGCAATTATACTCCAATAAAGATGTAAAAAAAAAAAAGAAAAACAAATATCGTATATTAACGCATATATGAGGAATCTAGAAAAATGGTACAAATGAACCAGTTTGCAAGGAAGAAATAGAGAAACAGATGTAGAGAACAAACGTGTGGACAGCAAGGGGAGAAAGTGGGTGGGGGTTGTTGGTGGTGGTGTGAATTGAGAGATTAGGATTGACATATATACACAAATATGTACAAAATAGATGACTAATAAGAACCTGCTATATAAAAATAAATAAAATAAAATTCCAAAATAAAATTAAGGGGTGTTGTACTCTTACTCTCCAGTATCTGCTTCTCCTAATAATAGTCTCACAGGATAAAAATCCAAGTCACGTATAAATGATGATGTAGGGATAAGCGTATCATAAATATTACACTAACTTCTCAAATTTCTTGCTTACTTTTGTACTTCCCACTGGGTTTGAGTTAGCATTTTAGCCAGAAAAGAGTGGTAGATACCAAAATTTATTATAAAGCTACATTGTAGATCCTGTAAGCAAAGTAAGAGATTAAAGAGAAAGTAACTGTAAGATTGTAATAGAGTTACGTAAATTTTGCAATGCTCGTATTTTAAAATGTAGTAAACTTTCCATTCTTAAATCACTCAGTCTACTTCAATTAGAGGGTGTTATTCTGTAATAGGAACGGAGGGTCAGTATTAAGATACACAACTTGGTGAAAGGGGGACCTTGTGCAGAAAGAAACTGGTAAGTCTTTCTCAGCAAGTGACATGGTAGAGTTTTGCTTTACTGCTCCTGGTGATATGATTCAACTTCTCTCTGTCACTACTGCTCTTTCAACTAAAACTTGCTGCTTTTACAACGGTTCTTCTTAATATCCTCTACACACTCGTATTTTCTTCTTCATAACTTGATCTGGCCCATTATATCCTCTCCTTCACCTCATGGCCTCTATTTGAGCAATATTTTACTTTAATTTCCCACTGCTGACACCAATTCTCACTGTATTTCCCATTTCCCAGAGCAAGATTTCAATGAACTCAGTTAAGCTTTTCACAATAAGCCAATTTACAGGCCACTGGACAACTGAAAGGTGGTCTCACCTTGGGCCACATATCCACCCATTTTCCAATCACTTGTGTTCCAAGGGAGATAGAGGAGGTGGGTTATATGATACAGATTATGGCCTCCCCTACAGTAGGAAAAGCTGTGGCTAATATCTTCAGCAGGAACTGTGGAAAGGCAGTTTCTTTGTAAGGGGTGGTAGTCATGATGATTGATGTGTCTGGTGTGGCAGCAAACCACAGACTCTCATGGTTTGTAAGGAGGAGCTGAACCATCACTCTGAATGTTACAGGAGGCAGTGGGCTCAGGAGACTCACACACAGAAATATAAACATCCCCAGAGCTTTGCTGCTGGAATGTGATACCCAAAGAAGACAAAAGCTTTTCAAGCAACCTGTAGCTGTTAACAATTAGCAGAGGTTCTGGGCTAGTGATGCACACGGAAAGGCTGGTTTTATTGTATCATGAGTTTATCTATTTTGGGAGACTTCGTGAAAATATTGATTAATTTTACCACAGAAGCAAAAGAATAGATGTCTTGCAACTATGTCTGTGCTCCTTGGTTACCATATCCTGTGTGATTTTCTTTCTTATCAACAGGCATTTGAAGGCTGATCTGTGATAATTAAATGTAGATTGAAATGTGACAAGATTTAATATAAACCTCTGTGCTTCCAAGGAAACTGCAATTAGTGAAGATTACATTCCAGACTCCTGTAAAAATGCTATGAACTGTCATTTTTCTCATCAGTTAGCACTCAGCTTTGGATTTCCTCGTGGTTTTAGAAATAAAGAGGATTCTTCTCGGTCCAGTAGGAATATTGTCATGTTTATGCATGGAATAAATAATAAAAATTGCTGAAAGATATCTTCTTCAATCAAAATTATGGTATTACCATGTTAAAATTGTAAATAATTTATTTTCTTTCACATGGTTGACTTAGAGGTTTGCAAAATATGGAAATCATTAAATGAGTCAACAGCCTTACTAAAATTTGGGATGTTACAAATATTTGAAAGATTTTAAAAATTATTTAGGATGAAGGTAGGGGATAATCAAATCAAATATTTGGTTCACCAAACTTCCATCATCTTTAAAAATAATGTGATTTTTAATGCTTCCTTTTGCTTAAACATGCTTAAGTAGTAAGAACTTGAAGTGTTTTCTTTTTAAATAAACTTTCTTTACTGTCCATGAAATAGAAATAAAACAAAAATCAGCAATAAGACAGTAATGAATCCAAAACCCTCTTTACTCTCCATGAAATAGAAATTACATTTACCCAAAATAAATCAGTAATAAAATGGAAAGCTAGTCTTCTAGCTTGCCTATTGACATATTATCATAAGTTTGCATATAGATTATGCCATTTAATGTTTAAAAACTGTACCTGGACAATGTTGTAATTTATTGTATTTAATATTCTCTAACTTGCTTCTTTCATTCAACATTAGTTTTTCAAGAAGAATCTGGATGATATTGATCTAATTCATTCATTTTAACTGTTATCTGATGTTATATTACATAAAATCCCACGATTTATTTGATTTTAGATTGCTTTCAGTATTTTGCTACTTTAAACATTTTTGTACATGTTTTCTTGGGCATATGTAAGAGAGTTTCTCTAGGAATTCCCCTAGAATTCCCTAGTTTCTTATATACTCTTGAGAGGGGAATTGCTGGATGGTGTGCTAAGCAGACTTTAAAGTCTTTTAGATATTGGTAAATTTCATTCCAAAGGGATTGTACCAATTTGTACTCCCACAGATACTATAATGAAAATTCCTGTTTTCCCATATTTATGAAAATCCTGATCTTAATTTAAGGTTTTCAAATTTGATAGATATGAAAGATCAATGTCTTAATTTTTATTTCCTTGATTACTAGTCAGAACATAGAGTTAGGACAAAGAGCCTTTCATATATCTGTTAACAATTTGGAAATTTTAATCTATTAACTCTTCATATCCTTTGCCATTTAAATATTTTATGGTCTTGTCTCATCTTTAATTGACTTATAAGAATTCTTTCTGGGTTTAAATAGTAATCCTTTATATATAAGTATTATAAATTATAGATAATATCATTTAATATAAAATATTAAATATATGTTGTAGTACATATTTAATATAATTTAATATAATTTACTAATATAATTATTCTGTATAGTAAAGATTGTATATAATTATATATTATAAATACAAATATTTCATATATGTATATTTTGATGCTTATTTAGATTTACCAAAATATTTTCCAGTAATTTTTGCTAGTTATTGTTTCTTGCACTTTACTTTTTCTTCTGTGGTTAATTTTCTCCTTCCTGACACATGCCCTTTAATACTTTTTTTCAAAAAGAATCTCCGGGTGGTAAACTATCTCATTCTTTGTTTTTCTGAAAATGTTTTCATTTTATGTTACTCTTGAATGCTGTTTTATCTGGTTTTCTAATTTCAAATGACTGTTTTCTCAACACCTTGAAGGCATAATTCTGTTCGGCCTTTGTTGCTGTTTATGGAGAGTCTACTCTTTGTCTAATTGTTATTTCTTTGAGAATTGTTAATCTTGGTTTTTTAAAAATATTTTTCTCTTTATCATAAGTGATTTTCAATATTACTCTGAAGTGTTTAGGTAGAAATTTATTGTTATTTGCCTCTATAAGTCCTCTGCTTTTTTCAATTAAGGAGATATTTTTATTCATTGACTCTTACCTCTCCTTAGTTTTCTTTATTCCCTCTTTACTGGAACTCATATTGAATGTATGTTGAATTTTCTCATTCTAAACCCCCTATTCCCTATCTCCTAACCCCTCTTCTGTGTTTTTCATCTTTGTTATTAGTGCTACATTCTGTGTAACTTCTTTGGATCGCTTCTCCAGTTTACCATTTTTCCCTTCAGCTTAACCAGTTCTGCTTCTTCCTGTGTTTAACCATTTGTTTAGCCTATTAAAATTTTAGTGTCAAATATTATATTTAAAAATTTATGTTATTTTTATTAAAATAAGAGCACACTGTGCTCATTAAGTTTTTCATTCCTTCTTTTAAACACTTAAAAATTTATCTTGGGACTGATTTAGTATCTCAAGTTTCTTGGGTTTCTAATTCTCCTGTTAGTTCTGTCTAATTATTATTTATCATGTGTATTATTCCTTTGTATGCATTATACGCTTATTTTCAATGAGTATGTTTATTCTGTGGGAATTCCCTGCACCCTAAATATAGACAGTGTTTCTACAGAAGAATTTTGGGTTTGTTTCTGCCACAGTTCTAGGATTTCACTAATTTTTATGTTAAATTCTGGGCTTTAGATTTCAGCACCATATGAGTAGTATAAATTTGGACTCCTTACTCATGTACAGGTGTAACTTTGATGTTCCATTTTTCATGGGATTCATTTAACTTCCACTGAATTCTAGGCACACAGTAAGTTTCCTTGCTGCTTCCTGAGTTGTTTGGTGAAACTATTCCATTCTCATTTTTATGGAATGGCGTCAATTCAAAGCTTCCTACTTTGCAAGAAGATTGATTCCAGCTCTTTGCCTTATATAAGCTCAAGGCACATCTCCTGCCCTTGTCTGGTATTTGAAGCCCCAGCTCTGAAGTCCTTAGGGCTTATATCCAGGAATTATATCCTTGGGCACCTGATACATTGGCTTTTGCATCTACCAGTTCATCTTTATATATAAAAAGTTAGAGTTATACTTTATTAATCCTTTCCCTGTTTTTATAGTGAGATAGGGGTTTATGTTAGTTCAGTCTTCTATATTATTGGAAGAGTATTATTTTCCCCTTAATTTTCTAGATATTAAAATGGAAAAAGCACAACTTTGTTTATGTAGTATTAATTAGGCTTAAGGGTGGCTATTCTGTTGATCATTACTGTACTTCAAAAAAAGTAACCAAATTCTATTGTTTATCACACATTTAAGTTTCTTTTAAAAGTAGAATATTACAGCTGATATTGGGGAAGTGAAGAAGGCATGAACAGGATTACCAGAAATGGGAGTGGAGAGAATACTTCAAAAAATGCATGTTATTTCAATTAAGCTTTAAAGGGGCTTTTAAAAAAGTGAGTTAATTGAATATTTTGACATAGGTTACTATTTTTAAAGGAATTTATCTTCTAAAAGGTGTATTTTTATGAGGAAAAAAACGACTTTAAGAAGTAGGGCAATCACACTGAATAGTATCTAGAACTAGAATATATATACACAGTCTGTATGTCTATATCTGGAGTTTTAGTTGAGGAAAACCATTATAAATATATTTTCTATTTGTCCTATCCTCTTCTCTCAACTGACTTACAACTAAGTCAGTTGGGAGGATTATTTTTAGGAAACCAGCATAAAAATGAAAATTACTGCCTATCTTACTTGGGTTCCCCTAGAGAGCAGAACCTAAGTTGAAAACTTTTGTATAAGTACTTTATTGGGTAATAAACCCAGGAATCAGGCCAGGAAAAAAAGAGAACCAACAGAAGAATATGAGTTGATTACTACAATGGAAGCCTGGGTATTATCTGAGAAGCCATGTATCCCAGGACCATCTGTTTGTGAGTGAGAGGAGGAATGGAGAAACATCGATTCATTGGATTCTGTTCACCATTGACCAACTTTTCCCCATGGAGAATTACCTTCAAGGTTGTATATGTGTCAGTATATCCATACTGAAGCTTAGGACTGGAGGAAAGAGATGTGTAGAGTGGGATGGAGGTACTGTGTGAAGCTAGTCAGACTCTATGATGAACTTGCTGCAGTGGAGACTGGAATATAAGACAGGTGAAGCCAAGAGGATTTATAAGAACGCATGAGTGCAAGTAAAGATAAAAACCAAAACCTTTTTTTTGTGTGTGTGAAGTTAGTAAATTTGCTTAATAACATAGTATCATCAATTAACAACCATATAATTGCTTTTTACTTTGGACACTTCAGACAAGATTCTGAATGAAAAATATATGCAGTGGATCATTCTGACACTGGGAAACATGACAAAGACAAATCACTTGAAAGTGTGCAATAGAATGAGAACACTGGGCCAGGTCAACATATTGTGTTTGCAGAACCTCATCCTTTTGTTCCAGAATCATAATAGAGAAGGCAGAGCTGGAGGTAAGTGTAGGAGCTGGGTTCTGCTGATAATCAGGGGAGGAGATCCAAATGCCCATCAATCATGCATGAACTTGTAATATTGGAACAGATCACTATAGAGGGGACCAGTATTCCCCTTATAAGAGCATAACTCAAAAATTGATAGAGTGGCCACTGCTTCCTCTGTTCTGTCCATAAAATCTTACCTCTCCAAAAATTCAGATCTTCTAGTAAGTACAGGTAGTGATTATTCATTTTACAGTCCATCTCCTGCCTATTATTTTCTCCCACCTGAATAAGGTATTGAGGAGGACCCCTAGAAGTTTGAATGTTTTCCTCTTCTCTAACAATATGTATGTCATTTCTAATGTAATATAAATACATGCCAATAGCATCTACAGATTGTAGATCTGTGAATATCATTGCCCTATCAAATATCAACAAATTAAATGTTTAGAGGTTGCAATTGAAGCAAGTATTCAAGGATTCTTGAGCTGAAAACTTTAAGTTCCTACCAATGTTTATACTGTGATTTGGGGGTTATAGATGGTTGGCTATTGAAAGGGGAAGGGGTAGTACGGGCAAAGAGTTAAAAACCATAGTTTTGCATAATGTCCTCATTGGAATAACTGTTTCATTTTATGTATCTAAGATGCCTTGTGATTGACTAAATTTCTCAGGTTTTGGGTGGAGGTTTTGGATGGATCTTATACATAGTGTTGGAGAAGGTAATCTAGAGAACATGACCACTGTTTGACCTGTGAGCTGGACTGGGGCAATCAGAGGCTCCTCACCTGCCTCCCCTATGCTTGGAATGTACCCTCTCCTCATGGTTCCTACAGTGGGAGTCATTTTCAAGGCTGCAGTCTTTGAGAGAACAATGTGTTGTTGACACTATCTGGATGGTATATGTGCCTGAACCCCATTAAGGCCTCTATACAAGCTTTTAATATTCTGGTGGGTGGGTGTGGTGATATATTAGTCTTACAGCCGCCCAAGACAAGTCTCATAAATTCCCTTGCTTATTAAATCTTCCACCTACCAATCTGGAGTGCTCTGCCTCTTTCTTTGGTCTCTCCCTGCCCTCTGTTTACAGGGGCCAGTTTTTAAACCAACACATAGTGGGGTATTAATATTTTTGGATTGAATACAAGATAATTTATTTGAATGAAATAGATTCAAACTGTGCATTGGTTATTGAAGAGGTAAATGAGGGATTTATAAAATTTCTTCCTCTGCAGGCATTCGAACTGAGATAGATTATTTATTAATCTTAGGTGACTTAGTGGTAGGACTCAAGTGAGGCAGGAAAATGATTATATGAATGTCTATAGTGCCTTCTGGTCCCATGATTTTGAACACCATCTACTAAACTGTAATATTCAATTATAGTTCAGGACTTAGTTTCACTTGAATATTTTCCCTAAGGAAATCTAACACTTTTTATTCTACTGTCCTCCCTAAATTTAATAAATGTGTGATGTGATTGCTTTTTTTAAAGAAAAATTCTTTTTATACTAGTGGGTTGTTCAACCTGCTCCCACAATGACATTTCTGGGATATTTTCCAATCTTTTCTTCCTCTTAAAATAGACTGGGACCTTATGTTCCATCTTGGAAAGCATTACATTTATCTGCTATTTGGTATCTGAAATATGCATTTTCAATGCTGCTGAAAGGCAATCCTCTGAAAGACATATAGTTGTTTTCCAAGTTTTATCTGGCTTGAATTCTACATAAGATTGCAAGTTTTTGTTTGTAATGTTCTCTTTACTAAGCGTAAAGAAATATGTCTTACAGGAGCCCTGGAAAGGATTAGACAAGATGTACTTAGTAAACATCTTGGGGGAAATTTCCAAGAAAATTTCAGGAGATCCCTCCCTTTGTACATAAAGATCTTAAAGGTAGGAGAGGCTTGGTAATTCTTGGGGCTTCAAAGTAAATATTTTCATAGACAAAGGAAAATGTAAAAGGATTGTTCTTACACTATCAAGTGATAATTTAAACAGCTGTCCGAGCCTCTAATGAAACAAATATATGCATCATATGGACCTTTATCATGAAAAATGTTGTAGAACTAACAATTCAGACTCTGTGTATAATGTATTCATAAGGTGTAACACTCAAAGTGAACAAAAATTCAAATTATGGGAGGACTTTTTCTTTTTTCCAGAAGTGAATTGATTATGGTCTGTATATGAAAGTAAATACGGGGTCTTCCCTGGACGCGCAGGCTCAGTGGCCATGGCTCATGGGCCCAGCCGCTCCACGGCATGTGGGATTTTCCCGGACCGGGACACGAACCCGTGTCCCCTGCATCGGCAGGTGGACTCTCAACCACTGTGCCACCAGGGAAGCCCTGTGACTATGTTTAAAAAAAAAAAAAGTGAATATGAGTTTCTTTAGATTCTTCACATGGTAAAAACCAAATAATTATTCCAAAGCAAATGTACATGTTGTCTAGGCTCTAAGTCTTCCTCAAAATGGGCATTAGTGACCACCTGCATTAGTATTACCTGGGATGCTGGCGAAAAATGCATATTCTTTGGTGTCACTCAGACCTAAAGAATCAGATGTTCTGGAGTTGAGGCCTTGAAACTTTATTAAAATGCATCTGCAGTGATTCTGATATACACGAAAGTATGAGAACTTCATGCAGCATGGTGGAATTTCAAATAACTCAGAAAACAAATAATACAAAACCCCACTGGAAATCCAAAACCCCATTTTTCTGTTTCTTTCAAATAAAAGCAGTTGCACCAAATTGCATTCTCATGATTAATTTACCAATGACATATTTTTTTTTAGCTTGCACGTGCCAGTAGCAATGTATTTTTTAAAATTTAATTTATTTTTTTATAGAGAAGGTTCTTATTAGTTATCCATTTTATACATATTAGTGTATATATGTCAATCCCAATTTCCCAATTCATCCCCCCACCCCCCGCCACTTTCCCCCCTGGTGTCCATATGTTTGTTCTCTACATCTGTGGCTCAGTTTCTGCCCTGCAAGCCGGTTCATCTATACCATTTTTCTAGGTTCCACATACATGCGTTAATATATGATATTTGTTTTTCTCTTTCTGACTTACTTCACTCTGTATGACAGTCTCTAGATCCATCCACATCTCTACCAATGACCCATTTTCATTCCTTTTTATGGCTGAGTAATATTCCATTGTATATATGTACTACATCTTCTTTATCCATTCGTCCGTCAGTGGGCATTTAAGGTTGCTTCTATGACCTGGCTATTATAAGTAGTGCTGCAATGAACATTGGGGTGCATGTGTCTTTTTGAAGTACGGTTTTCTCTGGGTATATGTCCAGTAGTGGGATTGCTGGGTCGTATGGTAGTTCTATTTTTAGTTTCTTAAGGAATATCCATACTGTTCTCCATAGTGGCTGTATCAACTTACATTCCCACCAGCAGTGCAAGAGGGTTCCCTTTTCTCCACACCCTCTCCAGCATTTGTTGTTTGTAGATTTTCTGATGATGCCCATTCTAACTGGTGTGAGGTGATACCTCATTGTAGTTTTGATTTGCATTTCTCTAATAATTAGTGATGTTGAGCAGCTTTTCATGTGCTTCTTGGCCGTCTGTATATCTTCTTTGGAGAAATGTCTATTTAGGTCTTCTGCCCATTTTTAGATCGGGTTGTTTCTTTTTTATATATATATATATATATATATATATATATATATATATATATATATATATACACACACACATATATATTTTCTTGCGATATGCGGGCCTCTCACTGTTGTGGTCTGTCCCGTTGCGGAGCACAGGCTCCGGACGTGCAGGCTCAGCAGCCATGGCTCACGGGCCCAGCCACTCTGCGGCATGTGGGATCCTCCCGGACCAGGACACGAACTCGTGTCCCCTGCGTCGGCAGGCAGACTCTCAACCGCTGCGCCACAAGGGAAGCCCTCTTTTTTTAATATTGAGCTGCATGAGCTGTTTATATATTTTAGAGGTTAATCCTTTGTCTTATTATTGATTTGCAAATATTTTCTCCTAAGCGTTGCTTTTTCATCTTGTTTATGGTTTCCTTGGCTGTGCAAAAGCTTTGAAGTTTCATTAGGTCCCAATTGTTTATTTTTGTTTTTATTTCTATTGCTCTAGGAGGTGGATCAAAAAATATCTTGGGGGCTTCCCTTGTGGCGCAGGGAACTCCAATGGGAATTCCCTTGTATGTTATTTGTCGTTTTTCCCTTGCTGCTTTCAATAATTTTTCTTTGTCTTTAATTTTTGTCAATTTGATTACTATGTGTCTTGGCATGTTTCTCCTTGGCTTTATCCTGTCTGGGACTCACTGGGCTTCCTGGACTTGGGTGGCTATTTCCTTTCCCATGTTAGGGAAGTTTTCGACTATAATCTCCTCAAATATTTTCTCTGGTCCTTTCTCTCTCTCTTCTTCTGGGACCCCTATAATGCGAATGTTGTTGTGTTTAATGTTGTCCCAGAGGTCTCTTAGGCTGTCTTCATTTCTTTTCATTTTTTTTTCTTTATTCTGTTCCACAGCAGTGAATTCCACCATTCTGTCTTCCAGGTCACTTACCTGTTCTCCTGCCTCAGTTATTCTGCTATTGATCCCTTCTAGTGTATTTTTCATTTCAGTTATTGTATTGTTCATCTCTGTTTGTTAGCTCTTTAATTCTTCTATGTCTTTGTTAAACATTTCTTGCATCTTCTCGATCTTTGCCTCCATTCTTTTTCCGAGGTCCTGGATCATCTTGACTATCATTATTCTGAATTCTTTTTCTAGAAGTTTGCCTGTCTCCACTTCATTTAGTTTTTTTTTCTGGGGTTTTATCTTGTTCCTTCATCTGGTACATAGTCCTCTGCCTTTTCATCTTGTCTATCTTTCTGTGAATGTGGTTTTTGTTCCACAGGCTGCAGGATTGTAGTTCTTCTTGCTTCTTCTGTCTGCCCTCTGGTGGATGAGGCTATCTAAGAGGCTTGTTCAAGTTTCCTGATAGGAGGGACTGGTTTTGCATAGAGCTGCCTGTTGCTCTAGTAGGCAGAGCTCAGTAAAACTTTAATCTCATTTTCTGATGATGGGTGGGGGCTGAGTTCCCTCCCTGTTGGTTGTTTGGCTTGAGGCAACCCAATACTGGAGCCTATCTGGGCTCTTCCGTGGGCCTAATGGCGGACTCTGGGAGGGCTCACGGCAAGGAGTACTTCCCAGGACTTCTGCTGCTAATGTCCTTGTCCTCACGGTGAGACACAGCCACTCCCTGCCTCTGAAGGAGACCCTCCAACACTAGCAGGTGTGTCTGTTTCAGTCTCCTATGGGGTCACTGCTCCTTCCCCTGGGTCCCATTGCACACACTACTTTGTGTGTGCCCTCCAAGAGTGGAGTCTCTCTTTCCCCCAGTCCTGTCAAAGTCTTACAATCAAATCCTGTTAGCCTTCAAAGTCTGATTCTCTAGGAATTCCTCCTCATGTTGCCAGACCCCCGGGTTGGGAAGCCTGATGTGGGGTCAGAACCTTAACTCCAGTGGGTGGACTTCTGTGGTATAAGTTTTCTGCAGTTTGTGAGTCACCCACCCAGCAGTTATGGGATTTGATTTTATTGTGATTGCGCCCCTCCTACCTTCTTGTTGTGGCTTCTCCTTTGTCTTTGGATGTGGGGTATCTTTTGTTGTGAGTTCTCCTGTCTTCCTGCGATGATTGTTCAGCAGTTAGTTGTGTTCCCAGTGCTCTCGCAAGAGGGAGTGAGAGCATGTCCTTCTACTTGCCGTCTTGAGCCAATGTGACCAATGACATATTGAAAACATAAAAATAACTCGTAGATAGGGATTTTTAAAAGCCTTTTTTTTAAAAATTCTGGAAAGACTGTCTTCTAGGTAGAAATAAATCTCTTTGAAATTCTTTTGATACTTTATACTTTTAGAGGTCCTAAGACCAACTTGAGTAAAAACATAATCTGGATATAGTGGTTAGCCCACTGACTCAAGAATTGTATATACCCTGAACAATTAACAATGCTCAAAATGCCTGAAGCAATTTAGGAGTAATAGTCCAAATGTTAACACTTTTCCCCTAATTCCTTTTTTTCTCTCAGTTTTATTGGGATATAATTGACATATGGCACTGTATAAGTTTAAGTTACGCAGCATAGTGGCTTGCATTTTATGTGTTGTGAAATGATTACTGCAGTAAGTTTAGTTAACATCCATCATTTCACAGAGATACAAAAAATGGTTTTTTCCTTGTTGTGAGAGCTTTTAGAATTTACTCTCTTGGCAACTTTCAAATCTACCATACAGCAATGTTAACTATAGTCATCATGTTGCACACCACATCCCCAGGACTTATTTATCTTATAACCTGAAGTTTGTACCTTCTGACTACCTTCATCCAACTCTCCCACCCCATACATACCCTACTGCTTGTAACCACAGATGTGATCTCTTTCTATGAGTCTGATTTTTTTAAAAATTCCACATATAAGTGCGAACACAGTATTTGTCTTTTTCTGTCTACCTTATTTCACTCAGCATAATGCCCTCAAGATCCACCCACATTTTCCCAAATGGCAGGATTTCCGTCTTTTTTTTTAAGTAACTGAATGATATATTGTTTTATATATATATATATATATATATATATATATATATATACACACACATATATATATATACACATATATATGCCACATTTTCTTTATCCATTCATCTGTTGGTGAACACTTAGATTGTTTCCATGTCTTGGCGATTGTAAATAATACTGCTGTGAACATGGGGGTGCAGATAGTCCTTTCACTTAGTGATTTCATTTCCTTTGGATATATACCCAGAATTAAAGTTGCTGGATCATATGGTAGTTCTACTTTTAATTTTTTTAGGCACGTACATAGTGTTTTTCATAGTGGTTGCACCAGTTTACAATCCCACCACCAGTGCACAAGGGTTCCTTTTTCTCCAAATCCTCAATAGCATTTATGTCTTATCTTTTTGATGATAGTCACTCTAACAGGCATGAGGTGATATCTCATTTTGATTTTGATATGCATTTCTCTAATGATTAGTGATGTTGAGCACTTCTTAATGTACCTGTTGGCCACTTACTGTCTTTTTTGGAAAAATGTGACTTTAGGTCCTTTGCCCATTTTAAAATTGGATTATTTATTTATTTGCTATTGAGTTGTATGAGTTCTTTGTGTATGTTGGGTATTAACCCCTTATGAGATATATGATTTGCAAATATCTTCTCCTACTTGTAGGTTGCCTTTTCATTTTGTCATTCATTTCTATTGTTGTGCAGAAGCTTTTTAGTTTGATGTAGTCCCTCTTATTCATTTTGATTTTGTTGCTTGTGCTTTTGTTGTCATATCCAAAAAATCATTGCCCAGGGAAATATAGCCATTGTTTTGTAATAACTTTAAGTGGAGTATAATCTATAAAAATATTAAATCACTATGTTGTACATCTGAAACTAATAAAATGTTGTAAATCAATTATACACCAATAAAAAAATCATTGTCAAGACCCATGTCAAGGAGTTTTTCCTGTTCTAGGAGTGTTACGGTTTCAGGTGTTACAAGTCTTTAATCCATTTCAAGTTAATTTTTGTAAGTGGTGTGAGATAAGGGTCTAGTTTCATACTTTTACATGTGAATATCCAATTTTCCCAGCACCATTTATTAAAGGGACAGTCTTTTCTCCACTGAGGATTCTTGGCTGTCTTTTCAAATATTGGTTGATCACATATGCATGGGTTTATTTATAGGCTCTCAAAACTCATGCTTTTTGAATTGCAAGGGCTTTGTAATATAGTTTGAAATCAGGAAGTAGAATGCCTCCAGCTTTACTCTTCTTTCTCAAGGTTGCTTTTGCTATTTGGGGATCTTTTGTGGTTCCATATGAATTTTAGATTTTTTTTTTCTGTTCTTGTAAAATATGCCACTGGAATCTTGACAGGGATTTCAATAAGTCTATAGATAGCTTTGGGTAGTATAGACATTTAAGAAATATTACTTCTTCCAATTCATGAACATGGGATACTTTTCCATTTATTTGTGTCTTCTTTGATTTTTTTATCAACGTAATTTTCAGTATAAAGATCTTTCATCTAATTGGTTAAATTTATTCGTGAGTACTTTATTGTTTTTGATGCTTTTGTAAATGGAATCCTTTTTAAAATTTATTTTTTATGTAATTTATTGTTAGTGTATAGAAATGCTACTGATTTTTGTATGTTAATTTTGTATCCACCTAGTGTTAACACTTTACCCAGGCAAAAACTCTCAGGTGAGTATTGACCTAAGAAAAAAGACCCTACAGTTTAGTAAAGCTTACTAATTTTGAAAGCTATGAAATCAGAAAAGAAACAAATATTTTTAAAAGGATTTAATATGTATAAAGACCTTTACATACATAATCTCATTTAATCCTTTCTACAGCCTTATATTATTGGTTTTAGTATCCCCATATTACAGTCAAAGGAACTCAGGTTCAAAGGGGCTAAACATATTGTAAAAAATATCACCCAGCTAATAGATGACAGAGGCAAGGCTCAAAACAAAATTCTTCTTTCTTAAGTGTGCTCCTAATGCTTTCCAGCAACCTGTATTGTACTGGAGTATCAATTCTTCTATTTGTCACAAAAACTATTTCATATCTTCTCTGTTTAAAACTCTAACTGAAGATGTTGCCTCATATTTCTGTGACCCAGTTGTGACAGGGTTTCTCTCAGTCATCCTTTTTTTGACACGACGTCTGTGGCTCTCTCCCTCCTGGTAACCCATGTCCTCTGGCCTAGAGTAATCCACTTGGGTGAACCAGTGCTAGTTACTCCTCTAAATTCTTCCTTTCTCCCCTGTCTACTCCATATCAGACATTCACTGGAAGAATCTCAGAAAAGCCATGTCATGTTGGAGGAACAGAAATCATTTTATGTGACTTAGTAAAGGGACTAGCACACTCAGACCTTCTAAGAGAAGCTGTCTCAAGTGAGTGTTCTCTCTCTCTAGGTCTCTCTCTGTAGTTCCCATTAATCCCCATTTTTCTTTCTTTCTTTCCCTTTCTTCTTTCTCTTTCCTTCTTTCCTTCCTTCCTTCCTTCCTTCCTTCCTTCCCTCTTTCCCTTCCTCCCTCCCTCCCTCACTCTCTCAAATCCTACTCAGGTCCACACACTGTGCTTCAGAGAACTCTACTGTAGAGGAGGCCATGTCAGTCCACCTCTTTCCTTCCCCTTTGCCTTATGTAACAAGACTGTTTCAGGCTTTGGCTGATGCTACTGATACTCCTAACCTACTCAGTTGTGCTGACTCTGATGATGGAGGGTGCCCCTGAGTGAAGACCAGTGTGGGTATTCCACTTCCAGGTTATTCTTCCCTCTAGCCACAGTGGCTGATTTTCTCATTGTTTATTTAAGAAACAAGTATATACCTTACCAAGGCAAGCTCAGTGAAGATACAGTCTAATTCATATGAACAGAGACATTTCTCTTGTTAGTATGGCTTTAACCTTGATCTCTGTAAGCCATAAACTCTAATATAATTGTGCTCTGGACCTGGTTCACATCACAAGGGCCACCATGATAAAAGCCATTTTCTTTGCCTGCCAAAAATATGGTGCCATTTGTTAAACAGATTTCACAGGATTATTTTGGCTCTTTCTACCTTTGCTATCCATCACACATACCCCCAAAGGAAGTTTCTATTCACCTGATGGGAAGGCTTATACCTTCCCACTGGGGTGCCTGCAAATATTCTCTTTATATGCCTCTTCTTCTGCTATAATGGAGAAATTTCTCTCCTACCAAAGAACAAGGCTTCTACCTATATTCTGGATTCCATCCTTTCATACCATCTTGGTGTCCTTCTTAATTTACCACCTCTCTTTCTCTTGCATTTTAGATTTCTTTCTTTCTGTTTCTTTTTAACTGAGCCAGTCTCACTGGCATTCAAATATTATCTAGTGCTCCCTTATTATAATCTGTAATTATATAATTATTTCTTTGTTGTCTTACTCCTCTCTGTTAGACTGTAAGCTGCATATGGGAAATGGCTATTTGTATTTAATTTCCAAGGCACCAAGCACAGTACTAGATACGTAGTAGGTTTTCAATAAATGTTTGTTATCTGAATAGTAGGCCCTAAATCCTATGTTGAAGAGTGATAGGCATAAGGAAATTGTGATATGTACCATTTGTTGACTCTTGGTCATCACCTGTTTCACTGCTTTTACTTAAAAAATAATAGAATTTATTTTTTTAGAGTATTTTTAGCTTCACAGGATAATTGAACAGAAAGTACAAAGAGTTCCTACACAGCTCCTCTCTACCATAGGCAAAGACTCTACACATGCAAAGACTTTCCCACCATTAACATCCCATACCAGTGCACCAGTGTGGCACATTTATTATTAATCGATGAACATCAGTCACACATCATTATCGATCAAAGTCCATGGTTAACATTAGGGTTTACTTTTTATGTTACACATTCTATGAGTTTTGACAAATGTGTGATGACATGTATATCATGATGACCATTATAGTACATTACAGAACAGTTTCACTGCCCTAAATATTTTCTATGCTCCACCTATTTATCCCTCTCTCCCACAAAACCCTTGTCAACCAGTGGTCTTTTTACTGTCTCTATAGTTTTGACTCTTCTAGTGTGTCAAATAATTGGATTTATACAGTATTTAGCTTCTTGAGACTGGTTTCTTTGGCTTAGCAATATGCATTTATGGTTCCTACATGTTTTTTAGTGGCTTTGTAGTTTGTTTCTTTTTAGCACTTAATAATATTTCATTGTCTGGATGTACCACAGTGATTTATCCATTTACGTATTGAAAGACATCTTGGTTGCTTCCAAATTTTGGCAATTATGAATAAGGCTGCTGTAAACATTCATGTGCAGATTTTTGTGTGTACATAAGTTTTCAGCTCATTTGAGTGAATATCAAGGAGAGCAATTGATGGTTTGCATGGTTAAAGTATGCTTGATTTTGTAAGAACTGCCAAACTGTCTTTCAAAGTGCCTGTGCTATTTTGTATTCCCACCAGCAATGAATGAGAGTTCCTCTTGCTCCATATCCTTGCCAGCATTTGGGTGTTGTTGGTGTTTTGGATTTTGGTTATTCTAATAGATGTGGAGTGATATGTCATTTTAATTTGCAAGTCCCGAATGACATATGACATTGAACTTCTTTTCATATGCTTATTTGATGTCTGTATGTCTTCTTTGGTGTGGTGTCTGTTCCAATCTTTTGCCCATATTTTAATCAGGTTGTTTGGTTTTTTTACTGTCAAATTTTTTTTAACATCTTTATTGGAGTATAATTGCTTTACAATGGTGTGTTAGTTTCTGCTTTATAACAAAGTGAATCAGTTATACATATACATATGTTCCCATATCTCTTCCCTCTTGCGTCTCCCTCCCTCCCACCCTCCCTATCCCACCCCTCTAGGTGGTCACAAAGCATGGAGCTGATCTCCCTGTGCTATGCGGCTGCTTCCCACTAGCTATCTATTTTACATTTGGTATTTACTGTTAAATTTTAAGAGTTCTTTGTATATTTTGGATAACAGTCCTTTACCAGATATGTCTTTTGCAAGTATTTTCCTTCTGTGGCTTTTCTTCTCATTCTCTTGATCCTTTTACTTTCTACCTTCTTTTTGAAACTTTTTGGCACCTACTCTTTTCCTGTCATGGAGAAAAATTGTCTGAGTAATTCACACTAAGATGTAAGTGCCTCAATATTATTTGTCCCTCATAAGAGGACTGCAGGGAAATGGTGAGGCTTAACATAAGGAAAGAACCTCTGGTGATAGAATTTAAGGTGTGTTTAAGGCCTTATGATAGTGAAATGAGGTAGTTTTTGGAAGAGATTTTTTTTTTTCATTATCATTCTCCCCAACTATTGTTGACTATAGATACAGCCATGGGTGTGTGTACTCACAGAATTCCAATTTGCTACTGCTACTGGACATTTGAGATACTTTAAAGACAAATAAAAGGAAATATAACTTTTTACAACCGGTAGTAATCTCAAAGAGCTCACCTTTAAATCCTAGGTTCCTAAATGTAACTATATTCAAGAGGAAATTAAGTAACTCCATGACTGAGAGAATTGTATCTGTCAATTTTTTTGTTTGCAAATGAAACTCAGATCAAACTAGCTTAGGCAAAAAGGAAGTTTGTTGGCTCATGTAACTGTAAAGGGCAAACGAAGAGCTGACTCCACATGTCATTCTATCACTCAGCTCTGCTTCTGTTTATTGATTTCATTATCAGACAAGATGTCCCCAAATGGCAGAAAATACAGCTACTGTAAACCCAAGTTTGTATCTGTACAGATCACAATCCAGAGGAGAGACTCCAAAGCTCTCTCTTATTGATTATGTAGTAAACGTCACTGAAAAGTATGATTAGACTTCTTGGATAATGTCTCCAATTGCTGTGGCCAAGGAGATGGAGAACTTTGTTCAATTAGGAGTTTTGTGCCCATCTCTGTGGTCTGGGATATGTTAAGTTCAACTGTGCTTGAAGGACAAGAAATGGTTTCCCCCAGGTAATAGGGGTTTTATTGCTAGAAAAAAGGTGTGAGGAGCTTCAGTCAGCAAAAGCAACAGATGTTCATTTTACATGTTCCTTATCTGGACTGTACGTTACTCATTTCATTTCTTATCCCCATAGTGTTTATCAGAAACAGGTCAGCAACAGAACAGTTTGGATGACTCATTGGTCAGATGCTATAAGGTATTTTTCTCACTGAAATTAAAGATATATTTATTACTTTTATACGTAGGAGTCTCTCAACAAAGAATGAAGAAAGCATTAGTTTATATATTAAGTGGCTATTTTTAGGCATATAATATAGCTTTATTTGCTCTATTTTGTAATTCAACACAAGAGTAGAACAGAGAGATAAGAAATTAATTAGTATGGTTGTGATAATTCTTATGTAGTTGGTTTTCTCTGCCTCATGGTAACCAAGCAGCAGGAACTGCCACAGAATGAATCGTGAAGACTAAATTTTTATTAAATCTTTATTTTTTAATTTAACTTTATTTTTAAATAAATTTATTTTTGGCTGCATTGGGTCTTTGTTGCTGCCACCAGCTTTCTCTAGTTGCAGTGCGTGGGGGCTACTCTTAGTTGTGGTGCGCGGGCTTCTCATGGCAGTGGCTTCTCTTGTTGCGGAGCACGGGCTCTAGGCGTGCGGGTTTCAGTAGCTGTAGCACGTGGGCTCAGTAGTTGTGGCTCATGGGCTCTAGAGCACAGGCTCAGTAGTTGTGGTGTACGGGCTTAGTTGCTCCGCGGCATGTGGGATCTTCCCGGACCAGGG
Organism: Tursiops truncatus; assembly: GCF_011762595.2. NCBI lineage: Eukaryota > Metazoa > Chordata > Mammalia > Artiodactyla > Delphinidae > Tursiops > Tursiops truncatus. The sequence goes on along the minus strand of NC_047040.1, from coordinate 77,264,627 downwards.
CTCGAACCTGTGTCCCCTGCATCGGCAGGGGGATTCTTAACCACTGCGCCACCAGGGAAGCCCTATTAAATCTTTAAAAACTACTTTCCCAGGGCTTCCCTGGTGGCGCAGTGGTTGAGAGTCCACCTGCCGATGCAGGGGACACGGGTTCGTGCCCCGGTCCGGGAGGATCCCACGTGCCGCGGCGTGGGCCATGGCCACTGAGGCTGCGCGTCCGGAGCCTGTGCTCCGCAGGGGGAGAGGCTGCGGCAGTGAGAGGCCCGCGTACCGCACAAAAAAAAAAAAAAAAATTACTTTCCCGTAGTAAATATTTTCTCTCTCATCCAAATGATTTTTTATCTAAGTCTTCAAACATGAACTAAACTTCAAATAAAATGATGAAATATATTTTATTTGGCTATTATTTTATTTCGTTGTTATTTAGACATTTTCAGACAAACTTTTCTTTACCTGTTCTGTTTTTGCACTTTTTTTTTTGAAAAGTTGGGGAAATAATTTCTTATGATACTGATTCAATATAGCACTGACTGGAGCCAAAAATTCTGGCTTTGGATATTATTTTGTCAGTTCCTAGTTTTGTGTCCTTGGGTAGATTAACCTCTGTGATCTCCAGTTTTACTTAAAATGAACATAATAAGAGTACCAACCTTATAAGACTATTGGGAGGATTCAGTGATATAATACCTGTGAACCACTTGGCATATGCCTTGGTACTTAATAAGTATTTAGTCAATGTTAGTTTTTATTAGCTATATTAACTTTCTCTCAAGAGATGCAGAAAATTTCTGATTTCTGTGATTATTAATGTTCCCTCCCTCCATAAAGGGATCACAGCCTGAGGTCTAGAGCTGTCCTTTAGGGCATCTGATTTCAGAGTGAAGGTGAATATTTGGCACTCAGTTCTTCTTCAAGAACACAGGGTATGGAATGAATGAATAATATTTATTAGATGTTCCAAAAGTCATTGGTGCATATAATTCAGAATCATTTTGTACTTCAAAATATGTATTAAGGTTGGGTAAATGTATGCATTAGAGTAAAATTATGTGAAATTTCGATATGTTGCTATGGAATCCATTATAGTTTTATCTTTTTTCAATAGTTTTAATTTATTCTATTTTCTTTGTGAATTAATTTATATTTTATACCAACTGATCATGACAAGAATATACCAGCTTGTTTTAGCTTATAACTTTGATAGTTCAAAGGAGAGTTTCTGCCCATTAATTTGTTGGTGCATATGTAATACAACATGGATCAGAAACATACAAATTTAGAAATTTTTGTAATCCATTTGGAGTTTTGTTGAAACTTAACTTTGTATCACACTGTAAGCCAATCAGCAGTATAAACAAGATTGCAACATGTATACTTATTTTAAGAGAATATATTGTTTTCAGATATTTCAGAACATATATATTTTATACAAATGAGTATATAATTTACAAGTGTAACTTTATATTGTCCTCAAAAATGCAAACATTTATTAAGTACTTTCTGTGTGTAATTAATTGCACAGTACCTTGTGATACTAAGGACTAAAGTACAAAACATTTGATGTTGAATAACATAATGGGCAATGGCCTCTGTAATATTTTTAAATTTTAAAGGCAGATTGTACATTCATATAGTTTAATGACCTTTGATAAAAACAAAAATCATAATATTCAGGGACAATTCAATGATGATGAGACTAGGAGACCAGGAGCCACCAGACTTCTGTTTTTAAGAAGATGGTCTTCCAAAGGTCTATCTTGATTCTAAACTTTTAAGCAGTTTTCCCACCATATGATTTATTTTGTCTGGGATTTGTTTTCCGATTGAATTTTGCTGAAAACAAACTGAATTTATAATCTAACAAATTTCAAGAACACTGACATTTTCTATTTTGAATTTCTTTCAAATTTGAATATATTATAAATTTACTCTTCTAATCTTTAGCTGGTTTGGACCAGTCTTATGCATGATTAGTCTGAATTCATGAAGGTTTATGATACAGCTTAAGTTTTTTCAGGTAGCTTTGTGGAAAGTTATTATCTTCTGTTTGAAAACATAAGCTGTGATATCAAGACATGAAATCTGACATTTACACATAACTGCTTCTGACATGGTTTTCATCATTTTCTTTCTTCTCTTCCACTTGCTCTAGTTGTACTTTCTTCATTACAGATGCACAGAAGATAAATATTCTGTTTATCTTTTATGACACATTGTAAACAATGGTGCTGCCAAGAGTGAACTTAGAATGTAGGTACAAGGATGCTTCAGATGATAACCAATTCTTGATTTGAAATTAGAAATCCTACCTCAAGTAAAGCAAGGATTGAGATTTCGATTTGATATTATGTAGGGCAATTTTCTCTCTCTTTTTTTCCCTGGGAAAATTAATTAATATTCTTATTGAGATATAATTGATAGATAACTGTGAAAGTTTAAGGTGCACAATGTGTTAATACGTTTATATATTGCAATATGATTAACACTGTAGCATTAGTTAACACCTCTGTCATGTTACATAATTATAATTCCTTTTTTGTGATGGAAAAATTAAGGTTTAGTCTCAGCAACTTTGAAATTGATAATACAGTACTGTTGTCTATAATTACTATGCAGTGCATTAGATCCCCAGGACTTATTTATCTACTAGTTGTAAGTTTGTACCCTTAAACAATACCTCCCCAATTCCCCCACCCCTCAACCCCTAGAATGTGGTATATATACACATACACAATAGAATATTATTTAGCAATAAGAAAGAAGGAAATATGGCCATTTGTGACAAAATGGATGAACTCTGTGGATGTTATGCTGAGTGAGATAAGTCACACGGAGAAAGACAAATACTGTATAATACCACTTACATGTGGAATCTAAAAAAAGCCCTGCTCGTAAACACAGAGACTAGAATGATAGCAATTCTATTCTTTTTGTTCTTCTCCACAAAGGTTTCTTGATGTCAGAGGTTTCAAATTTACTGAAAAGCTGACCTTGGCTGATTTTTGTTTGTATTCTGTCCCCCAATACTCTTAGTATGCTGTCTTGAACATAACAGTGGTCAAAATTATTTCAAAGTGGACCAATATGGAATCACTATTTCAAACTACCAACCTAGTTACTTTGACTACCTGATAACCGTAAGAGGGTACCAAGAATATTTCTGACTATACCACATGGCAAAGGAAAACATCCTATGGGCCTGGGGATAGTAGAAACTGTATATAAATTTGACAGTCATATGTCTAAGTACTAAATGATTGCCAGTGCATGAAATTTCTAAGAGTTTTAAGACTATAGGTACTATAGAATTTTATTTCTGCCAAAAGTTTTGAAAGAAGATAGAGTTTGTTTCAAGCAATTGCTTATGTTTTTTGTTTTGTTTTTTGCGCTACGCGGGCCTCTCACTGCTGTGGCCTCTCCCATTGTGGAGCACGGGCTCCGGACACGCAGGCTCAGCGGCCATGGCTCACGGGCCTAGCCGCTCCGCGGCATGTGGGATCTTCCCCGCCCGGGGCACGAACCCGTGTCCCCTGCATCGGCAGGCGGACTCTCAACCACTGCACCACCAGGGAAGCCCTGCTTATGTTTTTAATGGAGGGAGGGTATGTGTGTGTAGTTTATAAAAGACAAATTGGGTTCTGTGTTTCTGTAGGGATACATTTCATAGATTAATGCTAAACTGGCAGTGTATTCTTTAGTGCCGATGGGCATTTTCAGTGTGAGAATTCAGTTCTTTGTGTTTTGAAGTTTGTGTAAGAATTCATTTTCTTCAGGCTTGCCTTCCTAGTGAATATTCATTTTTGTTAGCAAAAATTCATTTCGTATGCAATGTCTCTCTTAGTTGTAATTTCCAGTAAGCAATTACCTGTTTGGATTTTGTTATTCTCGCTATTTAGAAGGATATACATATTCTTGAGGGAAATTAAGATGTTTTTCATTAAAATTGGAAGTAATTCTGCATACAGAAAAGTAGTTATGTTCTCAGTAAAGGTTTAAAGTTTTTATACAAATCCTCAAATCCCTCTAGAACTATGTGACATATGCAGCAGGGGTGCATGTACAGGGGAATATCTTCTATATCTCTGGATAGATTGCCACATAAGGGCCATAGTATGTCTTGTGAGTGCTTGTTTTTCCAGAAACATGTTAAACACTTTAATCATCTTGTAGTGGAAAGACAGCAAGTCTTGGACTTGGGAAGAAGAGGTCCACCCTCCAACACTGGACTGTCTGGGTGATCCTTTATAATTGTATCTATTTTCCACTAAATTCTTGTAGTATTATGGTATTATCAACATTTGAAATATGATGCTATGCCATTATTATTATTGAAATACAGACTTCTTGCACAGATTTAAGTTTTTTCCCTCAAGATACTTCTTTTTAAAGAAAGTAACCTCAATCTTTCAACATTTTGTTAACCATCACCTAACTATCAAAGTTAAAAAAGAGATACTCATTAATTACCCATCCATAGTTGAGCCCCTTGGGCTACCTGATTCTCCTTTCTTTAAGGATCTTTTTACTTTTGCTTAAAAAAATTTTAAGTATATATAAATACACAATTTCTGCCACAAACCCAGAAAGTTTCACTAAGTTAGTTTTTCTACAATGAGCTATAGATATCCTAGGGAAGCTGAAACATCCCATTATTCAGTCAGTATGTTAGAATGCCCCGAGAAACTGTTGTTTCAACCCTCCTCTCTCTCCTAGACTCTGGGAAACTCATTCTGTTGTGTAGCCAAACTGATAAGAGGTCACATGACCTTGACCTCAGAGAACTGAGTGGTGGGGGGTGGTGGTTTATCAGTTATGGAAGATCGCCCACTGTCACTTCCTTCTGTTTAGTGTCTTGGGCTACAGTTAAGATGGAGCCCAGGAACTACTCACTGTGGGGAGAAGCCAGCCCTGGAGTAATTCTCTATAGGTGTGTGTGCATATCTTCGTGTATGTAGAGAGAGATGTCTTGGAAGAATGAATCTTGAGCTGTGCAAGTTAGAAAACTGCCATTTTGGAGGGTTGTAAGCAGTTCCCCTCAACTGTGGTCAAAACTACACTTTGTATCTATGGAAAACTTCCTTTTTATGAATTGGGCCTATTTTATACATGTAGATATTAGATAAATTTTCAGATAAGGCTAGAGAGTGGTCCAAGTGCTGATGCTTGAATCTGAGATGGTAAATAACCTAGTAATATTAATACAGATTATTATTAACAGAATTGGGGTGCTATAGAATTAGATAATTTGTTTTTTCTACATATGCTGCCCTATGGCTGAAAATGCTGTTTGTTCTCAGGAGATCTTTTTGAAGGAGATCATGAGGCTTTACCAACCCTGTGGGGGAAGATTGTGCAATGAGTTGAGTCTGGACTAGTGGTATTTCATCTAGAATAGTACTTAAGCCTGAACAATCTATGCTTTGAGAAAATACTATAAAATATTGTCATGGCTCCTCTGGACCTTGGAGTTCAGGCCACTCCTTATAGATAGAGGTAAGAGGATTCTCCAAATAATTGACATCTCTGCCCAGCATACCTGATCTGGAATGGGTGGAGACCTTTTCTTTTCTCAGAGTGAAAGGAGAGTTAGGGTCCTGTGTCGAGGTGTGGGGATGAGTGAGGATTCTCAATAGTGTGGGTTATTCTGATCCTTCACCTCCACCAGAAGGAGTCCTGAGATAGACTAGTTAGTCATTCAAAAAATATATACCAGACATTATGCTAGGTGTAGATGAAATGTAGAGGCAGAAAAAGCAGAAGTAGAAGCAGAAGAAAAAGAAGATGGGGAAGGGAGAGAAGAAGGAGGAGGAGAGTGACAACAGAGGAAAAGGAGCACAAAACAGACACAGCGCCTCTTTATTGATCAAGTCACATGATTAAAATGTAACTTTGTAACTGTGGTCAAGTGCTATAATGGAAAGATATATAAAGCTATTAGAATGCATACTGTTAGTAATTTACCAAGTCCATTAGCCTTGAGGAGCTTTCTCTGAGAAAATGACAATTAAACTGAGAACTAAAGCATGAAAAAGAATTAACTAGATGAAACAGTGGGGCAAAAACATTGTAGGAAGAGAATTAAATAGTAAATGAAAAGGCCCTGTGGCAGGAAGGAGCATGAAGAATATGAAAGACTGAGCGAAGACCCAGGTGGCTGAAATGGAAAGAGAGGCTGGTATGTGTTGAGGCTGGGGAGGCACACAGGAGAGTTTTTGGGCTTCTTAAGGAATTTTATCCTTGCCCTTAGAGTAATGGTAAGTCATAAGTTTTAAGAGAGATGAGGATGATCAGGTTTGGGTTTTGAAAAAATTATAGATTTCTATAGATTTTGCACTTGAGCTGACTGTATTAGAAGGGAGGAGGAGCCCGAATGTTAGTTATATTGGGGCATAGACCCACCTTTAGCACTCTGGACCAGCAGTTCATTTGTGGAGGAAGAAAGGGTTCCTTCAGGAGTCCTAGACCTTTCTGATGGGGCACCTGACAGAAGCATGGACATCTGCAGAATAAGGGCTCACATAAGTTGTCACCTGGCTCTTAAAAACAATGTGACTTCATATATGGAATCTAGAAAAACGGTACTGATGAACCTAGTGGCAGGGCAGGAATAAAGACGCAGATATAGAGAACGGACTTGAGGACACGGCAGTGGGGGAGGCGGGGGCGGGAAGGGGAAGCTGGGATGAAGTGAGAGAGTAGCACTGACATATATACACTACCAAATGTAAAATAGATAGCTAGTGGGAAGCAGCCGCATAGCACAGGGAGATCAGCTCAGTGCTTTGTGACCACCTAGAGGGGTGGGATAGGGAGGGTGGGAGAGAGGCCCAAGAGGGAGAGGATATGGGGATATATGTATACTTATAGCTGATTCACTTTGTTGTACAGCAGAAACTACCACAACATTGTAAAGCAATTATACTCCAATAAAGATATTGAAAAACAAAAAAAAGAAAAAAGCAATGTGACTATTTAGCAATCATGGGCAGGTCAGAACTGGGGAATTATAGATATAGATATCTATCCATATATAAAAAACTAAATTGAGATCATACTGAAATAACGGTGAAATATTAAGTAGATCACGCCCTTTTATTATTTAATATAGAGAACTTTTCAATTTTATTAAATGTTGCTCTACATTTTAGGTTGTTTTATGTTGTACTATTGCATGGATTTACTATAATTTCTTTAATCATGGCTTGCCAGTGGATATTTGTATTATTTCTTTTTATTATATAAACTTAAAAAAATTGTTGTGTTGTACATCAGTACAGTTATATCATTGCATATATGCTGGATATGTCCTTGAAATAAATTATTCTGGGAGTGGGAGAGGGAGATTCCTGAGAGTATGTGTTTTTCTATATAATGGCACAGGTTCACCTTGTTTTTCTTACAAATTTGATCTCTCATCTGTGTGTAAGAGGCCTTGCCAACAGTGAATAGTAGTGTTCTTTTCTTTTTTGCCAATTTGATAAGTAAAATTTGGATCTCATTTTAATTAGCATGTCATGAAATAAAAAAAATTAAATCTGGAAGAAACCCTAGAGAGCATCTAATTTAACCAACTCATTTTACAAAGCTCACAGAGGCTGTATCTTGGGTTGTGCCCAAGATCTCACAGCTAGTGAGCTGCAGAACAGGGATTATGATTCGGTTCTCTTGGATTTCAGCCCAGGGCTCTTCCCACTAAAACAAGCTCAGCAGGGGTCCTTGCTGCAGTTCTCTTTCTGGAGGCATTGGAGTACAAGACTCTTGGGGAAGAGAGTCGGGTTTTGTCCAAAGAAAGGCTATTAGCTGCTGATTGCAGCTTACAGAAGCAATTAGTGGACCCAGAATTCTGGACATGCTTCTGCCCAAGGGAAAAAATGTGAGGATGCTATAGCCTCCAGGAGGATCTGGTTTTTCCCAATACCGGAAACTCCTCGCGAGAGGACATTGAACTAAGGAAGACTTACTTGGATGATATTGTGCTCTGGCCAACCCTAGTATGAGTCTTACTGAGGCCAGCCTTCTTGCCAGTGGGTCTTCAGATGGGGATAGAGGTGTTTAACCATTTTCTGGGTAGAAAGAATAACAATGGCTTATCGGGATATTGACAGGCTGGAGTCCTAAAAGTATGGGCGGAAATTTGAATCATAGCCAAAGACTCCCAAGTTGTAGTCTAACCTCCAGTTTTAGTTTGTGAGGAATGCTGCTGGGAGAAATGGTTATGTCTTCAGTTTCCTCTTGCCCCTTTCAGTCCCTTTTGTGCACTGGCAGCAGGGTCCTCATCTTAAAGTCGTGTTTATATTTCATGCCCCATTTGCCTTACACCAAGTTCAAAGACAATTCTTTTTCTATACAATATAATGTTTCATTACAACCAAAAGATGATGTAAATACAGGGATAGAGAATCACAGAATAGAACAGAGAGAAATAAAGATGGAAACCAGGTTAAAAATAAAAAACAACTAATAGCAGTGAATCTGATAAATAATGAGGATTTCTTCTCTGACTGCAGAATAAAGCTAGAAACAGTTCTGGCATTGGATACTGTGGTCTGTTTTCAGCCTTCCTTTTTAGACTCATTCACCCAATCCTCCCTTCACAGACCTTTTGCTCTGGTTAGATTGATCTGCCATTGTCTTCGAATGCCTGGTTATTCCTGACTCTGGGACTTTGCCATTTTCCCTCACTGGAGCACTGCATCATCATCATCATCTTGAAATCTATCCATCATGCCAATCTCATTAACCACTGCCTGCACTTCTCTTTACTTTTTCTGAAATCACTCATTTAATATTTATATATTGAATTTCTGTTACTTATCTTTTTTTTTTTTGTTTTTTTTTTTGCGGTACGCGGGCCTCTCACTGTTGTGGCCTCTCCTGCTGTGGAGCACAGGCTCCGGACGCGCAGGCTCAGCAGCCATGGCTCACGGGCCTAGCTGCTCCGTGGCACATGGGATCTTCCCGGACCGGGGCACGAACCTGTGTCCCTTGCATCGGCAGGCGGACTCTCAACCACTGCGGCACCAGGGAAGCCCCTGATACTTATCTTTTAATGAACAAATGTTTTGCCTGTAACTATAACATAAGCTACTTTGGTAAAGAAACTGTTGTGCTTGTGGTGGCTTCATAATGTGCCAACTTGGCTCTTATGAACTACATTTCCCAGAATTCCCTTTCCTTCATGAGTCCAGTTAGAGTCAGACACAGAAAGATACTGGTATGAGATTTGGAGGGCAGAAATGAAGCAGCAGCTGTTTTGTAGCTCGCACAGGCTGTTGGTGATCTGCTGCCTCACTTGGTGGCTGTGAGGTGCTGACTGGGCCTACAAGTGCTCTACCATCTCTTGGTTCTCCTTCAGGTGTGTGTATTTGTGTTAACCCCATGATGAAGGACTCAGCTTTTGCAGGACACCCATACCGCTAAGGTCAGAGGCTGACACAGGTTTAAGTTCAGCATGTGCTGTAAGTTCCAGCTTTACATTGCTCTCCCCTACCATCCATCCATCTTTGCTTCCTGCCTGCCTGCCTATAAACGTCAAACTCCAGCATCAGATGTGAAAGTGACAGTCTTACAGATATTGTCCAGTCAGCCTCCACAGCTGTGTGAGGTCAAATCATTATAGCACCTTCCTTTTAGAGGATAACTGGGGCACACGATTGGCTTTTCACACATACACCTAAACCAAACATATAAAACGTATTTCTAGGTGTGCACATAGAGCTTCCTAAAGCCAATTTTCTTTTCTTTACAATATAATATTTCAGTGCAGTAAATACACAGTGATCATGGTGGATTTTAGAAATCAATACAGAGAAGAGGAAAGAGAAATTATTATAGAAATCAGGAAAAAAGAATCAGAATCGATGGTAATGGATATATCATGATGAACAAAAAGAACAAACTAAAGGAAATCATAATAAGCAACAACTGGAGTGGGAATACGATTAAAAATAAAACAGGAAGGCAGGTCAGTCCACATAAAGAAAATTAACAATTGGCAAGGACAGTTTCATGAACTCTCTCAGTTTCTGTTGTGTCTCCGTAATTTTTTCACACAGCTTGTAGGCTCCAGGAAATACTTAGTAGTTCTTATTAAGTGATTAGGTAACCAACTTAAAGAGTACTTATGTCCTAAAAACTTAGTGCTATTGGGACACTGCACATCTTCTCAAAATGTGAGTCAAATTGGACACCTGTACTTAATTTTGTACCATGTGATACTTCTTTTTTATCACAGCTACTGTAAAGAGCTAGCTTCACGAAGATAAGACATTTTGGAAAGAAATGTAGTTATCTGATGTTGAAACTCTGAACTTCCTTGAGCTAGTAGATTTCGTGGTATATGATAGATGTTGCTATGCTTCCCTTGACAACTGAAAATATCTCATGGTGGCCCTGTGAGTTTGCTAAGACATTCTGAGGCACCTTGGCACACAGATTGGGAGACACAGGGCTAGGACTTTAAAAGAGTAATGGAAAGACTTATGGGGAAAAAAGGACATTTAATAGAAAGAATATTTTAAAAAATGAAAATGAAGACCCAAAACAAAATGTATTGATATTTTGACATTCATTCATTATTTATTCATTCAACAGATATTTATCGAGCACCCATCTTATGCCAGACATGTTATGCTAGGTACAGAGTATACAGTGGAAAGAGGTGAACACAGTCCCTGCCCTCAAGTAGCTGTTAGTCTAGCACAGACAACATGCATTAGAAAAAGGTGGAAATTATGACAGGAGATAAAGACAGAGCTAAGAAAGCATCTAGGAGTAAACTTCAATCTAGTCTGAAGACCACACCAGGCCTCATCCCTGAAATGTGTTCTGACTTGAGACATAAAAGACAACTAGACTTAGACAGTAGGAAGAAACAGTAGGAAGAGTGTTCCAAGATGAGGAGTCAACATCCATGAAGGACCAGAGACTAGGAAAGATATGGCATGAAAGGCACAGAAAGAATTTCAGGATGCCTGAAGTATTAAAATTTAAGAAGATGTTTTGTACAGGCTGAAGATGGGGAAACTGACACCAGAACTTGAAAGACCTGTAAGAAAGTTGAAAGGTTAGATAGTATGTGAATGGTGAAGGGAAGACTTGACAGGTTTTCAGAAATAGAATGACATTAACAAATATATGACCCAAGAGGATCACTTCGGCTACAGGGTGGAGAATGGATAGCAGGAGAACAAGACTGAAGTAGGGAGATGAGTTAGGAGGCTGTTGAAATAACCAGGTGTTAGATGAGGTGGTTGCAGGTGGGCAAAGTTTGGTGCCATTGCTCCAACCTTCTGAGAATGTGATATTGGGAGGGATCAAGAACACAGACAGAAGGACTAGTCTAAGATAGTTGTTCTTAAACAAGCAAGCATCAGAGTCATCTGGAGGACTTGTTAAACCACAGATCATTGGATCCAGAGTTTCTAATTCAGTAGGTCTGAAGTGGGGTCAGAGAATTTGCATTTCTAGCAGCTTCCCTGATGTTGCTTATTTGGGAACTAAACTTTGAGAACCACTGCTCTAAAACATGTAATAACAAGAGGAAGGAAGGAAGAAGGGAAGGAGAAAAGATAAAGAGGACTACAGGCTGGACACTGAAGGAGCTTCATTCTATTTGGCTTTTCTTACTTCAATGAAATTGAAAGAGGTCATCTGTTGAGAGCACACAGAGAGACAACAAAGCAGCCTTTCTGCAGACAGTTATGGTTAGTGCTAAACAGGGCAGAGCCTTGATTAAGAGTGCATGATGGTATTTTGGGATAATGCTGAGCTTCCAGATGAGATTGATCATCTTAAATTTGTATGACACAAATCTACCAGTTTTTGTGATTTTATACAACAAAGCTCAATTGCCTATGTGCATCTACAGAGAAGGTAGGCATTTGGGTTTCCCAAGGTTGGTGTTTTCCTGGCTTAGAATTTCAGAAGGATGGCAAAGTAAGGGAGATGATAGAGCCATTGAAATTTTGAGCCTTGACTCTAAGGAGTGGAAGGAAGGAGAAGAGAAAGATGCTGGCAAAGAAAATGTTGAGAAGCAGAGATCCTAACAAATTGAGCACACTGGTGTATTGGGGCTAAATAAACCAGCAAGCTAGAAGAGCAAGATATTTTAGTTAGAGAATAAAAGGTCTAAAATTATGATGTGAGGACCTTCATGATGGCAGAGGAGTAAGATGTGGAGATCAACTTCCTCCCCACAAATACATCAAAAATACATCTGCACGTGGAACAGCTCCTACAGAACACCTACTGAACACTGGCAGAAGACGTCAGACTTCCCAAAAGGCAAGAAACTCCCCACGTACCTGAGTAGGGCAAAAGAAAAAAGAAAAAACAGAGACAAAAGAATAGGGACGGGACCTGTACCTCTGGGAGGGAGTTGTGAAGGAGGAAAGGTTTCCACACACTAGAAGCCCCTTCATGGGGGCAGACTGCAGGTGGCAGAGGAGGAAGCTTCAGAGCCACGGAGGACAGCACAGCAACAGGGGTGCGGAGGGCAAAGCGGAGAGATTCCCTCACAGAGGATTGGTGCCGACCAGCACTCACCAGCCTGAGAGGCTTGTCTGCTCACCCGCCGGGGCGGGTGGGGGTTGGGAGCTGAGGCTCAGGCTTTGGAGGTCACACCCCAGGGAGAGGACTGGGGTTGGCTGTGTGAAGACAGCCTGAAGGGGACTAGTGCACCACAGGTAGCCTGCAGGGAGTCTGGGAAAAAGTCTGGAACTGCCTGAAAGTCAAGAGACCATTGTTTCGGGGTGTGTGAGGAGAGGGGATCCCTTCCCTGTCTGCCCACAGAAGGCAGAGCACCACCTAAATGAGCTCCAGAGACAGGCGTGAGCCGCGGCTATCAGCACAGACACCAGAGACAGGCATGAAATGCTACGGCTGCTACTGCAGCCACCAAGAAGCCTGTGTGCAAGCACAGGTCACTGCCCACACTTTCCCTCCCGGGAACCTCTGCAGCCCGCCACTGCCAGGGTCCTGTGATCCAGGGACAACTTCCTGGAAGAACAAACAGTGCACCTCAGGCTGGCGCAATGACATGGTGGCTTCTGCTGCCGCAGGCTCGCCCTGAATTCCATACCCCTCTCTCCCCCTGGCCTGAGTGAGCCAGAGCCCCCAGATCAGCTGCTCCTTTAACCCCTCAGCCATCTGCGCGAAGAGGAGATGCCAGAGGGCGAGCCACATGCAGAGGTGGGCCAGATCCAAAGCTGAATCCCAGGAGCTGTGCGAACAAAGAAGAGAAAGGGAAATTTCTCCCAGCAGCCTCAGGAGCAGCGGATTAAATCTCTGTAATCAACTTGAGATACCCTGCATCTGTGGAATACCTGAATAGACAACTAATCATCCCAAAATTGAGGCAGTGGACTTTGGGAGCAACTGTAGTCTTGGGGTTTGCTTTCTGCATCTAATTTGTTTCTGGTTTTATGTTTATCTTAGTTTAGTATTTAGAGTTTATTATCATTGATAGATTTGTTTATTGACTTGGTTGCTCTCTTCCTCCTTTTTTTATATATATAGATATATGTTTTTTCCTTTTTCTCTTTTTGTGAGTATGTGTATGCTTCTTTGTGTGATTTTGTCTGTATAGCTTTGCTTTTAACATTTGTCTTAGGGTTCTGTCTTTCTAGTTTTAGTATAGTTTTTAGTGCTTGTTATAATTGGTGGATTTATTGGTTTGGTTGCCTCTTTTTTTTCTAATTACTTTTTAATTTTAATAATTTTTTAAAATTTCTTATTTTAATAACTTTATTTTATTATTTATTTTTTTGTTGTTTTTTTTTCTTCCTTTTCTTCTGAGCTGTGTGGCTGACAGGGTCTCAATGCTCCGGCTGGGTGTCAGGCCTGAGCCTCTGAGATGGGAGAGCTAAATGCAGGACATTTGTCCAGCACAGACTTCCCGGTCTCACGTAGTATCAGTTGGTGAGAGCTCTCCTAGAGATCTCCGTCTCCATGCTAAGACCCAGCTCCACTCAACAACCAGCAAGCTCCAGTGCTGGACACCCCATGCCAAACAACTAGGAAGACAGGAACACAACCCCACCTATTAGTAGAGAGGCTGCCTAAAATCATAAAAAGTTCACAGACACCCCAAAACACACCACAGGATGTGGTCCTGCCCACCAGAAAGAAGAGATCCAGCCTCATCCACGAGAACACAGGCACCAGTCCCCTCCACCAGGAAGCCTACACAACCCACTGAACCAACCTTACCCACTGAGAGCAGACACCAAAAACAACAGGAACTATGAAACTGCAGCCTGATAAAAGGAGACCCCAAGCATAGTAAGTTAAGCAAAATGAGAACACAGAGAAATACACAGCAGATGAAGGAGCAAGGTAAAAAGCCACCAGACCAAACAAATGAAGAGGAAATAGGTAGTCTACCTGAAAAATAATTCAGAGTAATGATAGTAAAAATGATCCAAAATCTTGGAAATAGAATGGAGAAAATATAAGAAACGTTTCACAAGGACCTAGAAGAACTAAAGAGCAAACAAACAATGATGAACAACACAATAAATGAAATTAAAAATTCTCTAGATGGAATCAATAGCAGAATAACTGAGGCATAAGAACGGATAAGTGACCTGTAAGATAAAATAGTGGAAATAACTACCGCAGAGCAGAATAAAGAATGAAAAGAATTTAGAACAATCTCAGAGACGTCTGGGACAATATTGAATGCACCAGCATTGGAATTATAGGGGTGCCAGAAGAAGAAGAGAAAAAGAAAGGGACTGAGAAGATATTTGAAGAGATTATAGTTGAAAACTTCCCTAACATGGGAAAGGAAACAGTCAAGTCCAGGAAGCAGAGAGAATCCCATACAGGATAAAATCAAGGAGAAACATTCCAAGACATATCAATCAAACTACAAAAAATTAAATACAAAGAAAAAAAATTAAAAGCAGCAAGGGAAAAGCAACAAATAACATACAAGGGAATCCCCATAAGGTTAACAGCTGATCTTTCAGCAGAAATTCTGCAAGCCAGAAGGGTGTGGCAGGACATATTTAAAGTGATGAAAGGGGAGAATCTACAACCAAGATTACTCTACCCAGCAAGGGTCTCATTCAGATTCAATGGAGAAATTAAAATCTTTACAGACAAGAAAATGCTAAGAGAATTCAGCACCACCAAACCAGCTTTACAGCAAATGTTAAAACAACTTCTCTAGACGGGAAATACAAAAGAAGGAAAAAACCTACAATAACAAACTCAAAACAATTTTAAAAAATGGTATTAGGGACATACATATCAATAATTACCTTAAATGTAAATGGATTAAATGTTCTAACCAAAAGACATAGACTGGCTGAATGGATACAAAAACAAGACCCATATATATGCTGTCTACAAGAGACCCCCTTCAGACCTAGAGACACATACAGACTGAAAGTGAGGGTATGGAAAAAAATATTCCTTGCAAATCGAAATCAAAAGAAAGCTGGAGTAGCAAGTCTCATATCAGACAAAATAGACTTTAAAATAAAGACTATTACAAGAGACAAAGAAGTACACTACATAATGATCAAGGGATCAATCCAAGAAGAAGAAGTAACAATTGTAAATATTTATGCACCCAACATAGGAGCACCTCAATACATAAGGCAAATGCTAACAGCCATAAAAGGGAAAATTGACAGTAACACAGTAATAGTGGGGGACTTTAACACCCCACTTTCACCAATGGACAGATCATTCAAAATGAAAATAAATAAGGAAACACAAGCTTTAAATGACACATTAAACAAGATGGATTTAATTGATACTTACAGGACATTCCATCCAAAAACAACAGAATACACTTCTCAAGTGCTCATGGAACATTCTGCAGGATAGATCATATCTTGAATCACAAATCAAGCGTTGGTAAATTTAAGAAATTTGAAATAATACCAACTATCTTTTCCAAAAACAACGCTATGAGACTAGATATCAATTACAGGAAAAGTACTGTAAAAAATACAAACACACGGAGGTTAAACAATGTACTACGAAATAACCAAGAGATCACTGAAGAAATCAAAAAGGAAATCAAAAAATACCTAGAAATAAATGACAGTGAAAACATGACAATGCAAAACCTATGGGATGCAGCAAAAGCAGTTCTAAGAGGGAAGTTTAGAGCAATACAATCCTACCTCAAGAAACAGGAAACATCTCAAACAACGTAACCTTACACCTAAAGCAATTAGGGAAAGAATAACAAAAATTCTCCGAAGTTAGCAGAAGGAAAGAAATCATAAAGATCAGATCAGATACAAATGAAAAAGAAATGAAAGAAACAATAGCAAAGATTAATAAATCTAAAAGCTGGTTCTTTGAGAAGATAAATAAAACTGATAAACCATTAGCCAGACTCATCAAGAAAAGAAGGGAGAAGACTCATATCAATAGGATTAGAAATGAAAAAGGAGAAGTAACAACTGACACTGCAGAAATACAAATGATCATGAGAGATTACTATAAGCAACTCTATGCTAATAAAATGGACAACCTGGAAGAAATGGACAAATTCTTAGAAAACCACAACCTTACGAGACTGAACCAAGAAGAAATAGAAAATATAAACATGCCAGTCACAAGCACTGAAATTGAGACTGTGATTAAAAATCTTCCAGCAAACAAAAGCCTGACCAGAAGGCTTCACAGGCGAATTGTATCAAACATTTAGAGAAGAGCTAACACCTGTCCTTCTCAAACTCTTCCTAAATATAGCAGACGAGGAACACTCCCAAACTCATTCTATGAGGCCACCATCACCCTGATACCAAAACCTGACAAAGATGTCCCAAAAAAAGAAAACTACAGGCCAATATCTGTGATGAACATAGATGCAAAACTCCTCCACAAAACACCAGCAAACAGAATCCAACAGCACATTAAAAGGATCATACACCGTGATCAAGTGGGGTTTATCCCAGGAATGCAAGGATTCTTCAGTATACATAAATCAATTAATGTGATGCACCATATTAACAAGTTGAAGGATAAAAACCATCTGAAAATCTCAATAGATGCAGAAGAATCTTTCCACAAAATTCAACACCCATTTATGATAAAAACCCTCCAGAAAGTAGGCATAGAGGGAACTTACCTCAACATAATAAAGGCCATATATGACAAATCCACAGCCAACATCATTCTCAATGGTGAAAAACTGAAAACATTTCCACTAAGATCAGGAACAAGACAAGGTTACCCACTCTTAACCACTGTTGTTCAACATAGTTTGGAAGTTTTAGCCACAGCAATCAGAGAAGAAAAAGAAATAAAAGGAATCCAAATCGGAATAGAAGTAAAGCTGTCACTGTTTGCAGATGACATGATACTATACATAGAGAATCCTAAAGATGCTACCAGAAAACTACTATCGCTAATCAATGAATTTGGTAAAGTAGCAGGATACAAAATTAATGCACAGAAATCTCTTGCATTCCTATAGACTAATGATGAAAAATCTGAAAGAGAAATTTAGGAAACACTCCCATTTTCCACTGCAACAAAAAGAATAAAATACCTAGGAATAAACTTACCTAAAGAGACAAAAGACCTGTATGCAGAAAACTATGACACTGATGAAAGAAATTAAAGATGATACAAAGAGATGGAGAGATATACCATGTTCTTGGATTGGATGAATCAACATTATGAAAATGACTATACTACTGAAAGCAATCTACTGATTCAGTGTAATCCCTATCAATCTGCCAATGGAATTTTTCACAGAAGTAGAACAAAAAATTTCACGATGTGTATGGAGACACAAAAGACCCTATATAGCCAAAGCAATCTTGAGAAAGAAAAACGGAGCTGAAGGATTCAGGCTCCCTGACTTCAGACTATACTGCAAAGCTACAGTAATGAAGACAGTATGATACTGGCACAAAAAGAGAAATATAGATCGATGAAACAGGATAGATAGCCCAGAGGTAAACTCTAACACCTATGGTCTACTAATCCATGACAAAGGAGGCAAGGATATACAATGGAGAAATGACAGTCTCTTCAATAAGTGATGCTGGGGAAACTGGACAGCTACCTGTAAAAGAATGTAATTAGAACACTCCCTAACACCATACACAAAAATAAACTCCAAATGGATTAAAGAACTAAATGTAAGACCAGACATTATAAAACTCTTGTAGGAAACATAGGCAGAACATTCTGTGACATAAATCACAGCAAGATCCTTTTTGACCCACCTCCTAGAGAAAGGGAAATAAAAATAAACAAATGGGACCTAATGAAACTTAAAATCTTTTGCACAGCAAAGGAAGCCTTAAACAAGATGAAAAGACAACCCTCAGAATGGGAGAAAATATTTGCAAGCAAAGCCACTGACAAAGGATTAATCTCCAAAATATACAAGCAGCTCATGCAGCTCAATATCAAAAAAAAAAACCCAATCCAAAAATGCGCAGAAGACCTAAACAGACATTTCTCCAAAGAAGATATACAGATTGCCTACAAACTCATGAAAGGATGCTCAGCATTACTAATCATTAGAGAAATGCAAATCAAAAGTACAATGAGGTATCACCTCACAGTGGTCAGAATGGCCATCATCAAAAAGTCTACAAACAATAAATGATGGAGAGGGTGTGGAGAAAAGGGAACACTCTTGCAGTGTTGGTGGGAATGTAAATTGATACAGCTACTATGGAGAACAGTATGGAGGTTCCTTAAAAAACTAAAAATAGGTGTACTATATGACCCAACAATCCCACTACTGGGTATATATCCTGAGAAAACCATAATTCAAAAAGAGTCATGTACCACAGTGTTCATTGCAGCACTATTTATCATAGCCAGGACATGGAGGTAACCTAAGTGTCCATTGACAGATGAATTGATAAAGAAGATGTGGCACATATATACAATGGAATATTTGTCAGACATAAAAGGAAATGAAATTGAGTTATTCGTAGTGAGGTGGATGGACCTAGAGTCTCTCATACAGAGTGACGTCAGTCAGAAAGAGAAAAAACAATATTGTATGCTAACACATATATATAGAATCTAAAAAAAAAAAAAAAGTGTTCTGAAAAACCTAAGGGCAGGACAGGAATAAAGATCCAGACGTGGAGAGTGGACTTGAGGACACGGGGATTGGAAGAGGTTGGCTGCGACAAAGTGAGACAGTGTCACGGACATATATACACTAGCAAATCTATAATAGATAGCTAGTGGGAAGCAGCCATATAGCACAGGGAGATCAGCTCTGTGCTTTGTGACCACCTATAGGGGTGGGATAGGGAGGGTGGGAGGGAGACACAAGAGTAAGGGGATTTGGGGATATGTGTATGCATACAGTTGATTCACTTCGTTAAACAGCAGAAGGTATTTTATCATTGTAGAGCAATTATACTCTAATAAAGATGTTGAAAAAAAATAAAATTATGATGTGAAGGATAGAACAACTCATCAAGGATGATGAATGCCAATATTGCCATGGGAGTAGATGACTGAAGTGAGTGAAAGAGAAGGTCATTGGAGAAGTGGAGTTAGAGTACTGAGATTTCAGAGAATTGTTCTCTCTGTGGACATGGAATAAAACTAGGATGGTAGAAGAAATTAAGATGATGTGTCAAAGTCTTCAGTAAATGAGGGAGACTAGCCAGGCACTTGTCCTCATTGATAAACAGGAGTGTAGGATAATACAGCCCATGACATGAGTGAGCTTCAAAGGAGAAAAGGCTTACAGAAGAGAGTTAGGAGTTATATGGTGCTGGAGTAGCAGTGAGGAGCAGGGAGTGCCCTGATTCAGACCCCAAAATGAGTGGGGTGTTGGAAAATGAATAGCCTTCCCTTGAAAGACCTACAGGGAGAGTTGAGGTCTTCAGGGGAGAGCTGATTTTGTCTTAAGCAAACAAGGCAACATGTAGTAAAAAAGTTGAGGTTGTGGGGAAGTTTGTTAATAATTAAATATGAGTTTTAGAGGACACAGTGGAAACAATTATGGAATAGAAGCAGCATATTAGAGAAGATTGTTGGCATGGAATCAATAAGCTTGTTATTGCCTCACTTCTTAATTTATAGTTTGCTGAAGATTAGTGAAATTAATTCATTTGCTGAGATTGTCAATTAAGTAAGGAAAGTCATTCACATGCTCCTTGAATTCCAGCAGGCTTGGTCACGTTAATGGCACAGAGAAAAGTCAGAAAATATATATGTAATTAAAATATTGATAATATAAAAGCAGGAACTGAGTTTGTACTATGTTATGCACTTTAAGAATTACATTTATAAACCATATAAAAATCAATTCAGAAATTTGGAGATCAAAGTCACCTACATATGACTAACTAAGGTTAATGTGATTAAAATTGATTATGCTCGTTGTTCTTGCTGCCATTTAATACCAAATGGTAGATGGCTTTTATTCAAAAGGAAGCGATTATACTGAATTTATTATATTGCTAGACTAGGTATTTTAAACTACGTTTTAGAATATTTTAGGTCTGAGTCTTACAGGATAAAATAACCTTATGTGTATGTAAAGAAAGATTTAAAATCCTGCTCACATTTGTAAGATTATATTATAGTGTATATGAGATTTGCAGCTCCAGCTCTTCCAGAAAACGGTCTTCTGAGATTATATGGAATGATTCCTCATGGAAGGGACTGAATGCAAATTTTATTTCATATACAAATAGCTCAGCTATGGACTGGAGATGGATTGGTTTCCCTGTCTAAAGAGAAAGGGGAGGTAATGTGCTGGTTTTGAAGATTTCTTCCTTCTTGTCCCTTCCTTCCCCAGCTTGGCTCTCTCTCTTCATTTGATAGGGAAGATTCCTTCCCTCCCCGCAGCCCCACCCCAGACCCCTCCACCCATGCTTTTCCTGTGCTTCCATCCTGGGGTAAAACAATGGGAAGCACTGGCAGGAGATTGGGGCCCTGGAGGAAGAGAGATGCCTGAGTATTTCCCTCCCTCTTTCTCTACCTTGGTGGCATTTCTGGTACTGCTTGTTTCTTCTCGGACTCCACAACTCCTGGGCAGCCCCACCATGAGTCTACCTTCTGCCAGGACAGCTCAGACCCTAGGTTTCAGTAATCCATACCTCTGCCTATTTTCTCTAGCTCTTGGGTAGTCACAGTTTCTGCTGTTTGTGGTTACAGCCTCTGGTTGCCTCTCTGATCCCTCTTGCCATCCTCATTCCTGTATTAAATTACCTTTGTTTTAAATACTTAGAAAGGTTTCTGTTTTCCTGATTGGACTTTGACTGACATAAATTTCTAACTGATAAAGTTGTGGTAAGACTCTATAAGTATAAATCAAGAAAATAGGGCAATGACTGATAGGTTCTTAAATTTTTGAGTGGGAAAAGCAACTTTACAAAGCAGTTATGCGTCATTTTTCTGAATTGTACAAAAAGGCACAGGTACCTCACAAACAATGCATAGTCACATTAAATAACTGCGATCACTTTCCCAACTCCTGATAAGTCATGTTGTTAGGAAAGAATTTTGAAAAGAATGGAGCCAAAGATATGGTGATTCGAATCATTTTGATACTAGTTTGAGGAAAATACCAATCATCAGAATAATTTCCAACTCTGCCACAGTTATAAGGAGCTGAAGTACTAGGCATTTGCATTTTATGCAAAGGATGCTTCTCTGACCACCACCTTTAATTCAAAACGCATATAATTAAGGCTAAGTTTTCCATAAGCCTGAATAAATCTACAACTTGTTTTACTAGTACATGGTGTCATGGCATTTGATTGTCCTCCTTCGTGGTCTTTTATCACGTCTTCTTTTCACAGTTATTGATTTGGGCTTTTTCCTGAACTATAACTAGCGCTACCACTTGATCAATAATATACAGCATATTTTACATGTAAGGAAAAAATTAAAGTATGATAATAGTGAATGAAAATTTCTTGTGCAATACTGATGAAGTAAACAAAAACAAGACTGTGCTATGGAAGAGATTGGGTGGGTATTTATAGTTTATATGAAAAGGTCATCTATTTGGCAAGAGCATACACATAATTTATAATAAAGTTGGCCTGCCAGCTCTGAAATCATAAAATTCTTCGTGAGCTTTTACAAATTGGGGAGGTCTAAACAATTTTCTTTTTCAAATTTTATACCTGAGGTGAGACTTTAGTAGCATGTTATTTTACATCATATCAAATTTGTGTAGTTCAACATGGAATGAGAACCCAAGTCACAGCAAAAAGTTTCAGTGCTTTACTAATCTGAAGTCAAGGGGCATATATGTTCTCAAAGGGTTTTTTTTAAATTACTATGTAATATTTCAGGGAAAGTTTAAAAAAATTCTTCCATTCAAGTTTTGAATAAAAATAGGATTTAATTAAACAGTATTTGGTGACTGTGATACCAGTGTGAGTATCATAAAAATACACACACCTGGGCTTCCCTGGTGGCACAGTGGTTGAGAGTCCGCCTGCCGATGCAGGGGACACGGGTTCGTGCCCCGGGCCGGGAAGATCCCACATGCCGCGGAACGGCTAGTGTTTTCTCATTAGTTCAGATATAGTTCTTGAGAAAAGTCTTCAAAACATAAATCTGAAAAATTTCTCTACAGTGAGATCCCCCTGTGTGCCTCCCTGCCCTCACCAGGCACAGAAAAGCACTTTTATTATTTTCTCAGGGTGCTACAGATGTACATCATATACATGCAAATGAGGTATGTATTTTTTTTTAAATGTGTACTATTTTAAGGCAATAAAATTTGTCAGAAACTAAAGGTTCAAAATAGGCTTTTACTAGTTATACCCAGAGAGTAGAAATACAGGTGTATATGTAATAAGATGGAGAAAATGTTATTTTCCAGAATTCCAGGGACTGGAAAGGGCAGACTGGCTTGACTGGGCTGCTTACCAAGAAATAAATTCTTGAAATGGGGGAGCATCTACATCCTGCAGAGGTGTGTGTGGTGCAGGGAGAAGTTTCTAGAGGAGTATGAGGTGGGGGGGGCAGTGACATAGAGACCCATAACTCTTTAAATTATTTTTTAATTATTTTTTATCGAAGTACAATTGATTTACAATGTTCTGTTAATTTCTGCTATACAGCAAAGTGAGTTAGTTATACATATATATACATTCTTTTTAATATTCTTTTCTATTATGGTTTATCACAGGATATTGATTATAGTTCCCTGTGCTATATAGTAGGACCTTGCTATTTATCCATTCTATGTAAAATAGTTTGCCATCTACTAATCCCAAATTCCCATTGCATCCCTCCCTCACCCCCCCTTCCCCTTGGCAACCACAAGTCTGTTCTCTATGTCTGTGAGTCAGTTTCTGTTTTGTAGATAAGTTCATTTGTGTCATATTTTATATTCCACATACAAGTGATGTCATATAGTATTTATCTTTCTCTTTCTGACTTACTTCACTTAGTATGATAATCTCTAGGTCCATCCATGTTGCTGCAAATGGCAGCATCCATTTGCATCCATTCGTCTGTTGATGGACATTTAGGTTGTTTCCATGTCTTGGCTATTGTGAATGGTGCTGCTATGAACATAAGGGTGCATGTATCCTTTTGAATTAAGATTTTGTCCAGATATATGCCCAGGAGTGGGATGTTTTTTTGATATAGAGCTGCATGAGCACTGATTTCATTTGTATACATATAAATCTATGTGTAATATGTAGCTAGTGTATCCATTTTAGAGCCTAACGTTTTATTATTTTTGTTATTGTAGGCAGTGGTGTGTTAGTAAATGTTTAATAGTGGACTTTCTGGGGTGTGGGGAATGCCTGATTTGTAATATTTGCCGATTTCCATGGTGCAGATACTCCCACCTGGCTGATTTCAAGCTATCAAGGACCCCACTGAATGCAGAATTGGAAAGAGATGTGCAGTGGCTCACCATTATTTAGTATTTCTGCTGTACAGATACATTGGACATAAATAATCTTTAGGGCACAGATATAGTAAAATATAGTAAAATAATTAGGAGGTGATACGTTCTGAGTGTTTATTACCTTGGTTTTTAATATCTATTTAATTTCAAGTTAATACAATTTAACTTTTTAATAGTTGGCTTTAACTGCTGGCTCACAAGAGTCTTGACAATTTAACAACCTGCTTAATTATCCTGGTCTGAGCCTGGCTCTAGCACATCACTAATTGTAGGCAATATACCATGGTAGGGACTTTAAATCTCACTTTCTACAGGTAGTTTTTCAATAGTTAAGCTTTGAATATGTTTACAAAATTGTCAGTTCCTTTCAGAAATCAGAATACAGAAAATAAACCAAATGAATGAGCCCTGCCCCCAGGCTGTAGCTGAAACACCAGAACCCTGCTTAGGTTGATTCTCAAATGCACTCACCTCCCCACAACTTTGAACACCTCTGAAATTGGTATGCATCTTATAATTGAGATATGTACTTTCTCATCATTTACTTGGCAGTGTTTTTCTATGGTACCTAGAATAATGGTGCATCTTAACAAGTTATGGCATCTTAGAGTTGCTGGAATATGGCACTTTTAAAGTATGAGAAATTGCTGATTTGGCTAAGACATTGTTAGATTATTTTTTCTTATTGGAAAATGCAAGAAAGTCCCTTCATGTTCCAGGGGTTGAGTATCTTAACATTAATCAAAATATCTAAGTACTGTGTTAGTAAGAACAAAAAAGGCCCAATCTATCAAATGAAGGGAGTTGACATTAAAATGTTCTAGCTCTTAAAGTCAAAACTATCATGTTCTGAGAAGAAAACTTCATTATTTTTCTCCTCATCATAGTTTCAATGTTAACATTTATTGTGTGAAGAATGAAGCATGTGCTAATCTATTTCTTGTAGTAATTGGCTATATCCATTATATGTTTTAGTGATGGTAAATAAGCAGTTGTTAATGCAGAAAGAGCCTATAGGTGACATCTGAAATGTAACTGAGCATTGTGACCCAGAGAGAGAGAAAATTGCCTTCAGTTCATCTGCTGCCAAGTCATTCCATCTTCTGATTTTAGAGAAAAGCCATGTTAATTTCATGTCAGGGCACAGAAACAAATAGGAAGTTATATTTTCTCTCTGCCCACGGCCTGTCGTGGCAAATTAGTTCACTCGTATGTATCATCCTTGTACACATTAGTGGAATGAAAGTAGGAAAAGCAAAAGGGTGGTGCTTTTTCTGTGGAGTTTAATGGTTGGTTCATATCTTATCTTTTAAAATAGAAAATAAATTTACTTTGTTTTTCTACTTATAATGGCTGTACATTTCAGTGAAAATATTTGAAAACTATAGAAAACTTTAAAAATGAAAATAAAAATCATGCATAATAATCCCATCACTTACAAATAACACTTTTGTGCAGAACTTTTTGTGAGTATCTCTGATTTTTTCAGAGGAAAATTCTTTTTCATGGTATCACCATGTTAAGAGAACGGACATTTGTAAGGTTTTGTAAAATGCCTCCAGGAATTTGGATCTGTTTATACTCTTAACGGTAGTATATGAGAGTGCTTATTCCACTGCACCCATGCTAACATAAGATAATGATCATTTAATTTGCCAATTTAATAGCAAACAGTCACATCTCATTATTAATTTTTGTCTAATTGATTAATGATACTCTGATTAAGGTTGAACTTCCATGCACATGTTCATTAGCATTTATATTTCTTTGGTGATTAGCTTGTTCATGTCCTTTGTCAACTTTTTTTTGTCTCTCTTTTTTATTTTTAACATCTTTATTGGAGTATAATTGCTTTACAGTGGTGTGTTAGTTTCTGCTTTATAACAAAGTGAATCACCTATACATTTACATATATCCCCATATCTCTTTCCTCTTGCGTCTCCCTCCCTCCCCCCCTCCCTATCCCACCCCTCTAGGTGGTCACAAAGCACCAAGCTGATCTCCCTGTGCTGTGCGGCTGCTTCCCACTAGATATTGATTATACATTTGGTAGCGTATATATGTACATGCCACTCTCTCACTTTGTCCCAGCTTACCCTTCCTCCTTCCCATGTCTTCAAGTCCATTCTCTAGTAGGTCTGTGTCTTTATTCCCGTCCGGCCCCTAGGTTCTTCATGACCATTTTTTTTTTAATCCTAAACTCCCTAACTACCCCTCCCCTCTCCGAATTCTCTTTTTTTAAAAAATAATTATTTATTTATTTATTTATTATTAGTCATCCATTTTATACATATCAGTATATACATGTCAATCCCAACCTCCCAATTCATCACACCACCATCCCCACCCCCTGCCATTTTCCCCCCTTGGTGTCCATATGTTTGTTCTCTACATCTGTGGCTCAGTTTCTGCTCTGCAAACTGGTTCATCTGTACCATTTTCTAGGTTCCACATATATGTGTTAATATACGATAATTGTTTTTCTTTTTCTGACTTCACACTGTATGACAGTCTCTAGATCCACCCACGTCTCTACAAATGACCCAATTTCGTTCCTTTTTATGGCTGAGTAATATTCCATTGTATATATGTACCACATCTTCTTTATCTATTCGTCTGTCGATGGGCATTTAGGTTGCTTCCATAACCTGGCTATTGTAAATAGTGCTGTAATGAACATTGGGGTGCATGTGTCTTTTTGAAGTATGGTTTTCTCTGGGTATATGCCCAGTAGTGGGATTGCTGGGTCATATGGTAATTCTATTTTTAGTTGTTTAAGGAACTTCCATACTGTTTTCCACAATGGCTGTATCAATTTACATTCCTACCAGCAGTGCAAGAGGATTCCCTTTTCTCCACACCCTCTCCAGCATTTGTTGTTTGTAGATTTTCTGAGGATGCCCATTCTAACTGGTGTGGGGTGATACCTCATTGTAGTTTTGATTTGCATTTCTCTAATAATTAGTGATGTTGAGCAGCTTTTCATGTGCTTCTTGGCCATCTGTATGTCTTCTTTGGAGAAATGTCTATTTAGGTCTTCTGCCCATTTTTGGATTGGGTTGTTTGTTTTTTTAATATTGAGCTGCATGAGCTGTTTATATATTTTGGAGATTAATCCTTTGTCCAATGATTCATTTGAAAATATTTCCTCCCATTCTGAGGGATGTCTTTTCATCTTGTTTATGGTTTCCTTTGCTGTGCAAAAGCTTTGAAATTTCATTATGTCCCATTGTTTATTTTTGTTTCCATTGCTCTAGGAGGTGGATCAAAAAATACCTTTCTGTGATTTATGTCAAAGAGTGTTCTTCCTGTGTTTTCCTCTAAGAGTTTTAGAGTGTCTGGTCTTACATTTAGGTTTCTAATCCATTTTGAGTTTATTTTTGTGTAGGGTGTTAGGGAGTGTTCTAATTATAGGTCTCTAATCCATTTTGAGTTTATTGTTGTGTAGGGTGTTAGGGAGTGTTCTAATTTCATTCTTTTACAAATAGCTGTCCAGTTTTCCCAGCACCACTTATTGAGGAGAATGTCTTTTCTCCATTGTGTATCCTTGCCTCCTTTGTCATAGATTAGTTGACCATAGGTGTGTGGGTTTTTCTCTGGGCTTTCTATCTTGTTCCATTGATCTGTGTTTCTGTTTTTGTGCCAGTACAATATTGTCTTGATTACTGTAGCTTTGTAGTATAGTCTGAAGTCAGGGAGTCTGATTCCTCCAGCACTGTTTTTTTCCCTCGAGACTGCTTTGGCTATTTGGGGTCTTTTGTGTCTCCAAACAAATTTTAAGAGTTTTTGTTCCAGTTCCGTAAAAAATGCCATTGGTAATTTGATAGGGATTGCATTGAATCTGTAGATTGCTTTGGGTACTATAGTCATTTTCACAATATTGATTCTTCCAATCCAAGAACATGGTGTATCTCTCCATCTGTTGGTATCATCTTTAATTTCTTTCTTCAGTGTCTTATAGTTTGCTGCATACAGGGCTTTTGTCTCCCTAGGTAGGTTTATTCCTAGGTATTTTATTCTTTTTGTTGCAATGGTAAATGGGAGTGTTTCCTTAATTTCTCTTTCAGATTTTTCATCATTAGTGTATAGGAATGCAAGAGATTTCTCTGCATTAATTTTGTATCCTGTAACTTTATTACCTTCATTGATTAGCTCTAGTAGTTTTCTGGTGGCATCTTTAGGATGCTCTATGTATAGTATCATGTCATCTGCAAACAGTGACAGTTTTACTTCTTTTTTTCCAATTTGTATTCCTTTTATTTCTTTTTCTTCTCTGATTGCCGTGGCTAGGACTTCCAAAACTATGTTGAATAATAGTGGCGCGAGTGGACATCCTTGTCTTGTTCCTGATCTTAGAGGAAATGTTTTCAGTTTTTCACCATTGAGAATGATGTTTGCTGTGCGTTTGTCATATATGGCCTTTATTATGTTGAAGTAGGTTCCCTCTATGCCCACTTTCTGGAGAATTTTTATCAAAAATGGGTGTTGAATTTTGTCAAAAGCTTTTTCTGCATCTATTGAGATAATCATATTGTTTTTATTCTTCAATTTGTTAATATGGTTTTTCACATTAGTTGATTTGCATATATTGAAGAATCCTTGCATCTCTGGGATAAATCCACTTGATCCTGGTGTATGATCCTTTTAATGTGTTGTTTAATTCTGTTTGCTAGTATTTTGTTGAGGATTTTTGCATCTATATTCATCCATGATATTGGTCTGTGATTTTCTTTTTTTGTAGTATCTTTGTCTGGTTTTGGTGTCAGGGTGATGGTGGCCTCAGAATAAGTTTGGGAGTTTTCCTTCCCCTACAATTTTTTGGGAAGAGTTTGAGAAGAATGGATGTTAGCTCTTCTCTAAATGTTTGGTAGAATTCACCTGTGAAGCCATCTGGTCCTGGACCTTTGTTTGTTGGAAGATTTTTAATCACAGTTTCAATTTCATTACTTCTGATTGGTCTTTTCATATTTTCTATTTCTTCCTGGTTCAGTCTTGGAAGGTTCTACCTTTCTAAGAATTTGTCCATTTTTTCCAGTTGTGCATTTTATTAGCATAGAGTTGCTTGTAGTAGTCTCTTAGGATGCTTTGTATTTCTGCGGTGTCTGTTGTAACTTCTCCTTTTTCATTTCTAATTTTATTAATTTGAGTCCTCTCTTCCTTTTTCTTGATGAGTCTGGCTAATGGTTTGTCAATTTTGTTTATCTTCTCAAAGAACCAGCTTTTAATTTTATTGACCTTTGCTATTGTTTTTTTTTTTTTGTTTCTATTTATTTCTGTTCTGATCTTTATGATTTCTTTCCTTCTTCTAACTTTGGGTTTTGTTAGTTCTTCTTTCTCTAGTTCCTTTAGGTGTAATGTTAGATTTTTTATTTGAGATTTTTCTTGTTTCTTGAGGTAGGCTTGTATAGTATAAACTCCCCTCTTAGAACTGGTTTTGCTGTATCCCATAGGTTTTGGATCGTTGTGTTTTCATTATCATTTGTCTCTAGGTATTTTTCAGTTTCCTGTGTGATTTCTTCAGTGATCTCTTGGTTACTTAGTAATGTATTGTTTCCCCTCCATGTGTTTGTGTTTTTTACGTTTTTTTCCATGTAATTGATTTCTAATCTCATAGCGTTGTAGTCAGAAAAGATGTTTGGTATGATTTCAGTTTTCTTAAATTTGCTGAGGCTTGATTTGTGACCCAAGATGTGATCTATCCTAGAGAATGTTCCATGCACACTTGAGAAGAAAATGTAATCTGCTGTTTCTGAATGGAATGTCCTATAAATATCAATTAAATCTGTCTGGTCTATTGTGTCATTTAAAGCTTGTGTTTCCTTATGTATTTTCTTTTAGGATGGTCTTTCCATTGGTGTAAGTGAAGTGTTAATGTCCCCCACTATTATTGTGTCACTGTTGATTTCCTCTTTTAGAGCTCTTAGCAGTTGCCTGATGTATTGAGGTGCTCCTATGTTGGGTGCACGTATATTTATAATTGTTATATTTTCTTCTTGGATTGATCCCTTGATCTTTACGTAGTGTCCTTCCTCTCTCTTGTAACATTCTTTATTTTAAAGTCTATTTTATCTGCTATGAGTATTGCTACTCCAGCTTTCTTTTGATTTCCATTTGCATGGAATATCTTTTTCCAACCCCTCACTTTCAGTCTGTATGTGTACCTAGGTCTGAAGTGGGTCTCTTGTAGACAGCATATATATGGGTCTTGTTTTTGTATCCATTCAGCAGTGCCTGTGTCTTTTGGTTGGAGCATTTAATCCATTCATGTTTAAGGTAATTATCAGTATGTATGTTCCTATTACCATTTTCTTAATTGTTTTGGGTTTGTTTTTGTAGGTCCTTTTTTTCTCTTGTGTCTCCCACTTAGAGAAGTTTCTTTACCATTTCTTGTTGAGCTGGTTGGTGGTGCTGAATTTTCTTAGTTTTTGCTTGTCTGTAAAGCTTTTGATTTCTCCATCGAATCTGAATGAAATCCTTGCTGGGTAGAGTATTCTTGGTTGTAGTTTCTTCCCTTTCATCACTTTAAGGATATCATGCCACTCCCTTCTGGCTTGTAGAGTTTCTGCTGAGAAATCAGCTGTTAACCTTATGTAAGTTCCCTTGTATGTTATTTGTGGTTTTTCCCTTGCTGCTTTCAATAATTTTTCTTTGTCTTTAATTTTTGCCAGTTTGATTACTGTGTGTTTCGGCATGTTTCTCTTTGGGTTTATCCTGTATGGGATTCTCTGCGCTTCCTGGACTTGGGTGGTTATTTCCTTTCCCATATTAGGGAAGTTTTCGACTATAATCTTTTCAAATATTTTCTCGGGTCCTTTCTCTTCTCCTTCTGGGACCCCTATAATGCGAATGTTGTTGCATTTAATGTTGTCCCAGAGGTCTCTTAGTCTGTCTTCATTTCTTTTCATTCTTTTTTCTTCATTGTGTTCCACAGCAGTGAATTCCACCATTCTGTCTTCCAGGTCACTTATCCATTCTTCTGCCTCAGTTATTCTGCTATTGATTCCTTCTAGTGTAGTTTTCATTTCAGTTATTGTATTGTTCACCTCTGTTTGTTCTTTAATTCTTCTAGATCTTTGTTAAACATTTCTTGCATCTTCTATATCTTTGCCTCCATTCTTTTTTCTAGGCCCTGGATCATCTTCACTATCATTATTCTGAATTCTTTTTTTGCAAGATTGCCTGTCTCCATTTTATTTAGTTGTTTTTCAGGGGTTTTATCTTGTTCCTTCATCAGGGATATAGCCCTTTGCCTTTTCATCTTGTGTATCTTTCTGTGATTGTTCATTGTTTTTTTTTGGATTCCATATATATGTGTTATGTACGGTATTTGTTTTTCTCTTTCTGACTTACTTCGTTCTGTATCACAGACTCTAGGTCCATCCACCTCACTATGAATAACTCAATTTCGTTTCTTTTTATGGCTGAGTAATATTCCATTGTATATATGTGCCACATCTTATTTATCAGTTCATCTGTCGATGGACATTTAGGTTGCTTCCATGTCCTGGCTTGTAAGTAGTGCTGCAATAAACATTGTGGTACATGACTCTTTTTGAATTATGGTTTTCTCAGGGTATATGCCCAGTAGTGGGATTGCTGGGTCGTATGGTAGTTCTATTTTTAGTTTTTTAAGGAACCTCCATACTGTTCTCCCTAGTGGCTGTATCTATTCACATTCCCACCAACAGTGCAAGAGGGTCTTTGTCCACCTTTATTTTAGAATAGTTACATTTTATATGGTGACATAGAAAACATCTATATGTTTTCATATAAACACTCTTACCTTGTATATTTCAGATATTCTTCCCAATTTTTTAAAGAAAGTTTTTTGTTTCAATTATAAAAGCAATAATGTTCATGATGCAAAGTTTAGAAAGTATGAAATGTAGATAGACAAAATAAAATTCATAATAATCCTTCTGCCTAGACAGAATCATTTGTTTACATTTTGGGGATTTTCTTCCTTTTGGCTTTGCTTTCACACATTCACATACACTCTCTTTACAAATTCAAATCTGTATGTTATGTTTTTATTCAGATTTTTAAAGACCGTATCACGACCAATTATAAAAGTGCTATTTCCTTATCTTGATTTTAGTTCCTCCAAATGCAGACACTGAGACAAGGACTTGGGTGTGGGTGTTCCGCTCACACATAGAACAGATGGCAGAGCTGAAGCCTGATGAGCCAAATGGTAGAGATACAATGAGCCACTTTTAGATCAGAGAGTTGATTACTTACCTACACAGCAAAAGGAAGAATAAGCCAGAGGAGTCAACCCCCCTTGATTCTTGTCCCATACACTGAAGCAAAAGGACCCAGGAGACTGTAACACGAGTTGTGGTCCAAGCCTAGACTGCTACTGGCAGTTTTATATTCTGCAGCTCTAGTGTGATGGGGCCAGAGCAGAAGGTCCCATGCCTCATCAGAATGCAGAAAGTGGTGGGAAATCATCTTACCGTAGTCAATTGGAAGATGAGTTCAAGATAGCCTCATATCAGCTCCTTATAAGACCTCCCATCCTCTAGTGTGCTAGATAGAATACAAAGTTCTCCACTTAAATGGCTGTGTTGCAGTTCAAGCATTTACCTATAGGGATACCTGCGAGATTGCCAGGTGCCACAGCTGAGCTGTTTTCCTACAACTATAGAAAGTGATCCCAGTTAACAAAAGAAACAAAATGGGGAAAGGGAAACTTGGAAGAATGAAAAACCAATAAAGTGTGCATGAACGAATTGGTTACCACTGTGGGCAACTGTGGCTCACTCCCTGGGGAGGGCTTCTGGGGAACTGTATAGGCTGTGCCTCAGACGTGCTATGGGACAGAGAAGCTGAGGTCTTTATCCCCCACCCTTATCCCTCATTGGTTCTGGGTTGCCCATCACTGACGCCCTGGTCTTTCTAGAAGGTTTTGCATGTCGGTTAAGCAAGTTGCAAAGGAGCCAGAGAAAACCCTTGGGCAGAGAAGTTGGAGGCCTTGAGGTTGGGATGTCAGCAATTTGGGAATTATCTACTGTAGCTACATGTGAACTCAGAGGTGGGCAGCAAGGATATGAGCCTCATCTGACACAGTGCAGAACGTTGAGAAAACTAAGTATTATAAAAAAGAGATACACTTCCATTTCTATGAGCTAATTTTGTTAATGTCCCAATCATATTTCTCTGAGCTTTCTTCAATGATTATGTGATACTGCATATTCAATTTTGCTTTCAATTTTTTAAAAAATCTTATACCATTTTATAATAATTTACTCATATTACCACAGGCATACCTCGAAGATATTTCAGTTTCAGTTCTAGACTGCAACAATAATGCAACTATGGCAGCAAAGCAAGTCACATGAATTTTATTTTTCCTAGTGCATATAAAGTTTATCTTTATACTATATTGTAGTCTATTAAGTGTGCAATAGAGCATTATGTCTAAAAAACAATGTGCATACCTTAAATAAAAAATACTTTATTGCTAAAATTGCTAACATCATCTGAGCCTTCAGTGAGTCGTAATCTTTTTGCTGGTGGAGGGTCTTGATGGCTGCTGACTGATCAGGTTGTTGATGGGTGGGGTGGCTGTGACAATTTCTTAAAATAAGACAATGAAATTTGCTGTATTGATTGACTCCTCCCTTCACGATGATTTGTCTGTAGTGTGCAATGCTGTTGGATAGCATTTTACCCACAGTAGGATATCTTTAAAAATTAGAGTCAATCCTCTCAAACCTTGTTGCTGCTTTATGAACTAAGTTTATGTAATATTCTAAATCCTTTGTTGTCATTGCAACAATCTTCACAGCATCTTCACCTGGAGTAGATTCCAACTCAACAAACTACTTTCTTTGCTAATCTATGAGAAGAAACTCCTCATTAAGTTTTATCATGAGATTGTAGCAATTCAGTCACATCTTCAGGCTCCACTTCTCATTCTAGTTTTCTTGCTGCTTCCACCACATCTGCAGTTACCTCCTCCACTGAAGTCTTGAATCCCTCCATATCATTCCTGAAGGTTGGAATCAACTTCTTCCAAACTCCTGTTAATGTTAATATTTTGACTTCTTCCCATGAATCAGAAATGGTCATAAGGGCATGTAGAGTGGTAAATAGTTTGCAGAAGGTTTGCAATGTGGTTTGCCCAGATCCTTCAGAGGAACCATTATTTATGTCAGCCATAGCCTTACAAAATATGTTTCTTAAGAATAAGACTTGAAAGTTGAAATTAACTCTTTAGTCCATGGGCTACAGCATGGATGTGATGTTAGCAGGCATGAAAATAAGAAGAATCTCATTGTCCATCTCCCTCAGAGCTCCTGGGTGACCAGGTGCATCGTCAGTGAGCAGTAATATTCTGAAAGGAATCTTTTTTTTTTCTGAGCAGTAGGTGTCAACAGTGAGCTGAAAATATTCAGTAAACCATGTTATAAATGGATGTGCTGTTATCCAGGCTTTGTTGTTCCATGTGTAGAGCACAGGCAGAGCAGATTTAGCATAATTCTTAAGGACCCTAGGATTTTAAGAACGGTAAATGATCATTGGCTTCAACTTAAAGTCACTAGCTGCATTGGCTTCTAAGAGAGTCAGCTATTCCTTTAAAGCTTTGAAGCCAGGCATTGACTTCACCTCTTTGGCTATGAAAATCCTAGATGACATCTTCTTCCAATAAGACTGTCTACATTGAAAATCTGTTGTTTAGTGTGGCCACGTTCATTAATTATCTTACCTAGATTTTCTGGAAAACTTGCTGCTGCCTCTACATCAGCACTTTATGCTTCACCTTGCTTCT
Organism: Tursiops truncatus; assembly: GCF_011762595.2. Taxonomy (NCBI): domain Eukaryota; kingdom Metazoa; phylum Chordata; class Mammalia; order Artiodactyla; family Delphinidae; genus Tursiops; species Tursiops truncatus. Next base: position 77,229,999 of record NC_047040.1, on the reverse strand, counting down.
TTGAAGTTATGGAGATGGTGTCTATCCTTAAACCTCATGAACCAACTTCTGCGAGCTTCAAACTTTTCTGTGCCTTCCTCATTTCTCCCAGCCTTCATAGAATTGAAGAAAGTTAGGACCTTATTGTGGATTAGGCTTTGGTTCAAGGGAATGTTGTGGTTGGTTTTATCTTCCATCTAGACCACTAAAACTTTCTCCATATCAGCAATAAGGTTGTTTTGCTTTCTCATCATCCATGTGTTCACTGGAGTAGCACTTTTACTTTCCTTCAAGAACTTATTCTTTGCATTCACAGCTTAGCTAACTGTTTGGTACAAGAGGCCTAGTTTTCAGCTTATCTTGGCCATTAACATAACTCCTCACTAAACTTAATTAGCTTTTGATTGAAAGTGAGAAGTGTGCGACTCTTCTTTTCACTTGAACACTTAGAGGCCATTGTAGGATTATTAACTGGCCTAATTTCAATATTGTAGTATCTCAGGGAATGGGGAGGGCAGAGGAGAGGGAGAGAGACAGGGAACAGCCCGACAGAGCAGTCAGAACACACATAACACTTCCATTAAGTTTGATGTCTTATATGCGTGTTGTGGTGCCCCAAAACAATTACAACAGTCAAGTCAAATATGAGTGATCACAGATCATCATGACAAATATAATAATAATGAAAAAGTTTGAAATAGTATGAGAATTACCAAACTGTGACGCAGAGACAAGAAGTGAGAAAATGCTGTTGGAAAAATTGTGCAGGTGGTCTTGCTCTAGCAGGGTTACCACAATAAAATGAGGTATGCTTTTAGAAATGCTTTGTGAACATATTTTTCTCCATGGAGATTAAAGTTTATTTGGAGATCAGTATACACAAAACAAAATTATTAAAGTAACACAGTAAATTATAGAATTATTGTTCAAAAGTTATGTGAATATTTGGTTGAGATCATAAGTTTAAAAGGGAGATAGGATTGTGGAAGTATCAAGAAAGGTTTCAATGTGAGGAAGAATTATAAGGTAAATGTTGAAAGACTAAACAGAAGGTAGCTCAGATGTTTAGGAGAGTATCAGCTAAATTAAATCAGGTATAGCATGAGTACAGATTCTCAAACACAGTGAAGCAAACTCTATTAGGAGGCTGTGATAGGCAGAATAATTCCCCCCCGCCAAAAAAAGATGTCCACTTCCTAATCCCCAGAACCTGTGAATACATTACCCTGTATGGCAAAGTGCAGTTTAAGTCACAGATAGAAGTAAGGTTGCTAATTAGCTGACCTTAAAATAGGGAGATAGTTTGGATGGTCAAGATGGGGCCAATATCACCACAAGCATTCTTAAAAGTGGAAGACAGAGGCAGAAGAGTAGTTAGAGTGATGTGCTGAGGTGGGAGAAGGATTTAGACTGCCATTGCTGGCTTGAAGATAGAGGAAAGGTGTGGGGGAAAGGGGAAGCACAAGCCAAGGAACATGGGTGAATTCTAGAAGTTGAAAACGGCAAGGAAACATTTTCCTGTAGAGCCTCCAAAAAGGAACACAGCCTGTGGACATATTGATTGTAGCCCAGTGAGAGTCCAAATTGATTTTGACTGGAAAGTAATGAGTCCTTTAATTTACATATTTGATTTTTTTTTCAACCAAGAAAGTTTTCCTTGCCTTTTCCTGTATGCCCATCATTAGTGTCCCTTCACAAAGTTGTTATGTTACATATCTGTTGCCTGGGTGTTATCTTTCCATTTTTACTTATAAAAATCTTTTCTCGCACATTCTAAGAGAGGTTCTCAATTTTGGCTTCCACATCTCTAATTTTATTTTCCATGGAGTCAACTACATTTAGTTGTTACATTTTTATATTTCCTTGTAAAACTTTATCACACCCTTTCCTCCATCCTGTCTCTTTAAAACCCATATTCTGTCATCTTCTCCCCCAGGTTATTCTCCTTTCTTCTGGATCTTTAGTAAGTTATTTTTAGAGGCTTGCATTTCCTTTCCCCTGTTAGGATGATATTCCCTGTCATTTGTTATGAGTGACTTTTCACTGACTGCTTACCCTCCACCTACCTCCACTCTCCCCTTATTTTTCCTTTCTACCCAGTGGAATTTATATAATGAGAGAACTATTCAGTTGTAAAATTTTCCAATAAGATGAATTCATGAAATATGCTTAACCAACTCTCTAAGCGGTAATACAGAAAAGTACAGAATGAGTGACAAGTATGTGATTATGGGGTTTGGACAAATAGCTTAAAAGAGAGATGACATGGGTGGGGAAGAAAGGCTTCATAGTGGAGAAGAAATTTAAGTTGTTCATTGAAGGGCTAAGTTGAAAATGGCTCAGAGGTTCTCAGGTGAATCAGATAATACAGACCTCTGGTTCTCTATGAATAAAAGTACTGAATGTCCTTCTGAAATTCAGTCAGAACTTGTCATTCTGTCCTGCTCATTTCTTAACATTTTTACCTTACTATTTAACTAAAAAACACAATGAATGGTTTAAACAGCAGAATTCATGAATTAGATAAGAAATTTGAAGAAATTACCCACATGTGGTTTCATAAAATTGTGTAGTGAGGTACCGCTCCTGTGTTTTGATGTTGCGTGTGGTTTTGTTTTGTTCTAACCCTTGTGGCAAATTTTTTTCTACCCCTTCTCACTTTCTCTTATTCCCTGGATTGTTAGCCTAGAATTCTGTTTTTATTGTCATTTCAGGGCTCCTTGTCCCATGTGATAGGATGTTTCAGATCTAGTCACAGAGTCAGCGTGTGGCTTGATTCATTTCCCTGATCTTTAGATTCTGCCTGTGACCTCTTACCTTCCTCATCTCACAGCTTGCTCAAAATCAAAGCCATAGGTGGTAGCTGGTAACCGTTTTCCTTTAGCTCCCTTGCTGAAGACTGTATTTAGACGGCACCTCCAGCACCTGTCCTCAAACAATGAGCCAGGTTCCCCTTTTCATAGGGGAACCTTCTTAAATAAGGGCTGAACTTCGAGAGCAGTCGCTGTGACCAGAACTCAGCAGGGCCAGGGCCTCCGTTGTTTTTATTGCTTTTTGATTTTGTTTTATTTCCACTAAAAAGAGGTGTTTATCTAGGTTTTGTGTCTATCTCTTTTCATTTCTTTATTTTAATACTCTGTTTCTCTGTGTTTGGAGTATAGATGGCTTATTCAAGTATAAATTTCTACTATTTTGACTAGAACTCTTACCTTTGTTTTAGAAGGTGTTTGTAGACTATCAGTATTTACCTTCAGTATTTGGTTATACATGCATTTGAGAGTAAAGTTATATCTTTTTGGCACAGACATACACCAGATACCATGTTGACCTGGTGTGCTTGGCACCTGTTGGGCTCTCTCCTAGATTTGTTAAGGCTATGATTTTTCGCTTCATTTCTAAGCATCATAGACCAAAACAGCAAAGATAAATCTTCCTTCTGACTAACAGTGACTTTCTGTTTTAGAGGGGTGGGGGTGTTCTAAACAGTTTGCTATTCCTCTGTTGTCATTTTGTTAGGAACACTTCCTACCCCTCCCCTACCAAGGAAACCAAAGGGAAGGAATTAATTTGTTTTAGTTACTGTGACCATCTTGGATTATCTGAGTCAATCTCACTTAAGGAGAGTTGTGCTTTCAACAGTTGGCTCTCTGGTGGGCCAGTTAGAGCAGTGCAGTTCTGCAGCTAGAGTGAAGAGGAAACCAAGTTTAACCACATTTCAGCATTCAGCTAGGATGCCCCCCTTTTCTTGCTGCTGTGAAGTGTCCTGCAGAAGACATTTAGGTTGTGATACTTCTTTGCCCTTCAGCCACCAGGAGGTGTGTTCTGCCTTTCCTACCAGTCTGCTCTCTTGGAAGCCTAGTGGTTCATGTCGGGTCTACACATTGCAACCACGGACAATTTTCCTTTTAGAAAGGTTTTGACACTTTCTTTTCTGATGCATAACTTATTGTCCTTTCCTATGATGCTGATTTACTTTCTAGTTTAGAGGGTCTTTTGTTTCCCTGCTTAAGCAGGTTCCTTTATGATGATCTCCCTGACAACATCTTATCTGGGCTGAGTGCCAGGGAATAGAAGAGGGGTTAGGATGGGGAGTCAAATAACAACACCATTAACATTATTATTACAACAGCAACAGAGTAAACCTTTTAGAGGTTTGTCAGTGTTGCCCCAGGCATCACCTTTATCTCCTCTATTCATCTCAGGCTCCTTTGATCCTCACAATAGCTCGGAGTCAGAAGGGGAACACTGTTTTCTCCACACTACAGATGAAGGTCCTGAAGCTCACAGAGGAAAGGTGACTTGTTGAAATCAGAACTAGTAAGTATCAGAATAGGAACTAGTATCCTTTGCTTGTTCCACCAATATTTGTTGAGATACAAGCTGCACAACATGGAGCTCCTTTACATGATGGTGAGGATTCTACAATAGCACAGACATAATTAAAAATGGGTTGTTTTTCCACTTCCAGAGCCTATTTGTACCTATTTGCAAATGGACACATCTCTGAAAATAGGCACATGTATCTCCTTTATGTCTCTCTGCTCTGGTGATGCTTGACTTTGATCATAACCTGGAATGAGAGACAATGTGTATTAACTATATTTCTGCCATTTTTCATTATTTTGGGGATACTGTTATATTTGGAAATTCTAACAAAATTGTGTATCAACTACTTGTATGAAGAACCTGTGAAAAGAAGTTTTGGCAGGTAACGGTGTACCCTACTTGTAAGCTCCACCTATTCACCTAGAATTATTGTATATCCGTCAATCAATGACTTTTTGGTAAGACCTTAAATTCTTTGGGAATTACTTTTTCTGTCTTAACAAGAGCTAGTAATAAAAAGAAATGACCTATCAAACCATGAAAAGACATGGAGAAAACTTCAATGCAATATTGATAAGTGAAGGATGCCGGTATGAAAGGGCTACAGACTGTGTGATTCCAACTATACAGCATTCAGGAAAAGGCAAAACTATGGAGACAGTAAAAAGGTCAGTGGTCGCCAGGGATTCATGGGGAGGAGGAGGCGGAGGAGGGGAATAGGTGAAGCCCAGGGCCTTTTTAGGGCAGTGAAACTATTCTGTATGATATAATAATGGTGGATGTATGACACTGCATTTCTCAGAACCTATAGAACTATACAACACAAAGAGTGGGCCCTAATGTAAACTATGGATTTTAGTTAATAACTATATATCAGTATTGTTTATCAATTGTAACAAATGTTCCACACTAATGCAATATATTAATAATAGGGGAAACTGTGTGTTTTGGGGGAAGGAGAGAAGGTATATGGGAATTCTCTATGCTTAATTTTCCCATAAACTTAAAGCTGCTCAAAAAAGCCTATTAATTAAAACAAAGGTGATGGGGCTTCCCTGGTGGCGCAGTGGTTGAGAGTCCGCCTGCCGATGCAGGGGACGTGGGTTCGTGCCCTGGTCTGGGAAGATCCCACATGCCGCGGAGCGGCTGCTCCCGTGAGCCATGGCCGCTGAGCCTGCGTGTCCGGAGCCTGTGCTCCGCAACAGGAGAGGCCACGACAGTGAGAGGCCCGCGTACCGCAAAAAAAAAAGAAAAAAAGGTGATATTCCTTGCGCCCTATAATACATATAGAGACACTAGAAGTTCTAAGGGGCTCTTCTCTGCAAAAGGTGTCCAACCCTTAGGGAAAGTACACACATGAGTCTCTATATATTTATTAAGGTTACAAAAGCTTTGTGTTAGGACCCTCCTTTGTTCATTTCTCTAAACTTTCTGAAGAGTTTCTTTTTCTTCAGTCTGAAATTTCTCTAATCTTGGTCTTGGCTGAAGGGTAAATTCTAAAGGGAATGTGAGATTCAGTTTCTTCAAATATGAGTTATGAGACTGAGAGAATAATAAAAACCACTGAAGTTATTTTCTTGTATTTAGCCCATAGGCATTTTAACACTGATAAATCATAAATAACTGCAGTTAAACATCCAGTTTTGCAGGGTGCAAATCCCTTAGAAAGACTGTGGTTTAAAAAAAACAACCCCTCTGGGACATGTTTGTCTTGGTTCTTTGGTATCAAAAACTTCTTTTACATGCAATGACTATAGTTGTGCAAGAAGAGAGACTACTTTTAAAATTTATGTGAATGAAAGTATAAGAAATTGCATGTTTTATATCCAGCTTGATATAAAAGTTTCATCTATACTAAAGACATTGTTGGCAGAAGAAAATAATACTATAAAATTTATGCCTTTCTGCATCTTCATTTCTTTCTTTTTTTTTTTAAACATCTTTATTGGGGTATAATTGCTTTACAATGGTGTGTTAGTTTCTGCTTTATAACAAAGTGAATCAGTTATACATATACATATGTTCCCATATCTCTTCCCTCTTGCGTCTCCCTCCCTCCGACCCTCCCTATCCCACCCCTCCAGGCGGTCACAAAGCACCGAGCCGATATCCCTGTGCCATGCGGCTGCTTCCCACTAGCTATCTACCTTACGTTTGTTAGTGTATATATGTCCATGACTCTCTCTCGCCCTGTCACAGCTCACCCTTCACCCTCCCCATATCCACAAGTCTGTTCTCCAGTAGGTCTGTGTCTTTATCCCTGTCTTACCCCTAGGTTCTTCATGACATTTTTTTTCTTAAATTCCATATATATGTGTTAGCATACGGTATTTGTCTTTTTCTTTCTGACTTACTTCACTCTGTATGACAGACTCTAGGTCTATCCACCTCATTACAAATAGCTCAATTTCGTTTCTTTTTATGGCTGAGTAATATTCCATTGTATATATGTGCCACATCTTCTTTATCCATTCACCCAATGATGGGCACTTAGGTTGTTTCCATCTCCAGGCTATTGTGAATAGAGCTGCAATGAACATTTTGGTACATGACTCTTTTTGAATTTTGGTTTTCTCAGGGTATATGCCCAGTAGTGGGATTGCTGGGTCATATGGTAGTTCTATTTTTAGTTTTTTAAGGAACCTCCATACTGTTCTCCATAGTGGCTGAACCAGTTCACATTCCTACCAGCAGTGCAAGAGTGTTCCCTTTTCTCCACACCCTCTCCAGCATTTATTGTTTCTAGATTTTTTGATGATGGCCATTCTGACTGGTGTGAGATGATATCTCATTGTAGTTTTGATTTGCATTTCTCTAATGATTAATGATGTTGAGCATTCTTTCATGTGTTTGTTGGCAGTCTGTATATCTTCTTTGGAGAAATGTCTATTTAGGTCTTCTGCCCATTTTTGGATTGGGTTGTGTTTTTAATATTGAGCTGCATGAGCTGCTTGTAAATTTTGGAGATTAATCCTTTGTCAGTTGCTTCATTTGCAAATATTTTCTCCCATTCTGAGAGTTGTCTTTTGGTCTTGTTTATGGTTTCCTTTGCTGTGCAAAAGCATTGAAGTTTCATTAGGTACAACTTGTTTATTTTTGTTTTTATTTCCATTTCTCTAGGAGGTAGGTCAGAAAGGATCTTGCTGTGATTTATGTCAGAGTGTTCTGCCTATGTTTTCCTCTAAGAGTTTGATAGTTTCTGGCCTTACATTTAGGTCTTTAATCCATTTTGAGCTTATTTTTGTGTATGGTGTTAGGGAGTGATCTAATCTCATACTTTTACATGTGTCTGTCCAGTTTTCCCAGCACCACTTATTGAAGAGGCTGTCCTTTCTCCACTGTACATTCCTGCCACCTTTATCAAAGATAAGGTGTCCATATGTGCGTGGGTTTATCTCTGGGCTTTCTATCCTGTTCCATTGATCTGTATTTCTGTTTTTATGCCAGTACGATACTGTCTTGATTACTGTAGCTTTGTAGTATAGTCTGAAGTCAGGGAGCCTGATTCCTCCAGCTCCGTTTTTCGTTCTCAAGATTGCTTTGGCTATTTGGGGTCTTTTGTGTTTCCATACAAATTGCAAAATTTTTTGTTCTAATTCTGTGAAATATGCCAGTGGTAGTTTGATAGGGATTGCATTGAATCTGGAGAGTCATTTTCACAATGTTGATTCTTCCAATCCAAGAACATGGTATATCTCTCCATCTGTTTGTATCATCTTTAATTTCTTTTATCAGTGTCTTATAATTTTCTGCATACAGGTCTTTTGTCTCCTTAGGTAGGTTTATCCCTAGGTATTTTATTCTTTTTGTTGCAATGGTAAATGGGAGTGTTTTCTTGATTTCACTGTCAGATTTTTCATCATTAGTATATAGGAATGCCAGAGATTTCTGTGCATGCATTTTGTATCCTGCTACTTTACCAAATTCATTGATTAGCTCTAGTAGTTTTCTGGTAGCATCTTTAGGATTCTCTATGTATAGTATCATGTCATCTGCAAACAGTGACAGCTTTACTTCTTTTTTTCCGATTTGGATTCCTTTTATTTCCTTTTCTTCTCTGATTGCTGTGGCTGAAACTTCTAAAACTATGGTGAATAAGAGTGGTGAGAGTGAGCAACCTTGTCTTGTTCCTGATCTTAGTGGAAATGCTTTCAGTTTTTCACCATTGAGGATGATGTTGGCTGTGGGCTTGTCATAAATGGCCTTTATTATGTTGAGGAAAGTTCCCTCTATGCCTACTTTCTGCAGGGATTTTATCATAAATGGGTGTTGAATTTTGTCACAAACTTTCTCTGCATCTATTGAGATGATCATATGGTTTTTCTCCTTCAGTTTGTTAATATGGTGTATCACATTGATAGATTTGCGTATATTGAAGAATCCTTGCATTCCTGGAATAAACCCCACTTGATCATGGTGTATGATCCTTTTAATGTGCTGTTGGATTCTGTTTCCTAGTATTTTCTTGAGGATTTTTGCATCTATGTTCATCAGTGATATTGGCCTGTAGTTTTCTTTCTTTGTGACATCCTTGTCTGGTTTTGGTATCAAGGTGATGGTGGCCTTGTAGAAGGAATTTGGGAGTGTTCCTCCCTCTTCTATATTTTGGAAGAGTTTGAGAAGGATAGGTGTTAGCTCTTCTCTAAATGTTTGATAGAATTCGCCTGTGAAGCCATCTGGTCCTGGGCCTTTGTTTGTTGGAAGATTTTTAATCACAGTTTCAATTTCAGTACTTGTGATTGGTCTGTTCATATTTTCTATTTCTTTCTGATTCAGTCTTGGCAGGTTGTGCATTTCTAAGAATTTGTCCATTTCTTCCAGATTGTCCATTTTATTGGCATAGAGTTGCTTGTAGTAATCTCTCATGATCTTTTTTATTTCTGCTGTGTCAGTTGTTACTTCTCCTTTTTCATTTCTAATTCTATTGATTTGAGTCTTCTCCCTTTTTTTCTTGATGAGTCTGGCTAGTGGTTTATCTATTTTGTTTATCTTCTCAAAGAACCAGCTTTTAGTTTTATTGATCTTTGCTATTGTTTCCTTCATTTCTTTTTCATTTATTTCTGATCTGATTTTTATGATTTCTTTCCTTCTGCTAGCTTTGGGGTTTTTTTGTTCTTCTTTCTCTAATTGCTTGAGGTGCAAGGTTAGGTTGTTTTTCGAGATGTTTCCTGCTTCTTAAGGTGGGCTTGTATTGCTATAAACTTCCCCCTTAGAACTGCTTTTGCTGCATCCCATAGGTTTTGGGTCGTTGTGTCTCCATTGTCATTTGTTTCTAGGTATTTTTAAATTTCCTCTTTGATTTCTTCAGTGATCACTTCATTATTAAGTAGTGTATTGTTTAGCCTCCATGTGTTTGTATTTTTTACAGATCTTTTCCTGTAATTGATGTCTAGTCTCATGGTGTTATGGTCGGAAAAGATACTTAATACAATTTCAATTTTCTTAAATTTACCAAGGCTTGATTTGTGACCCAAGATATGATCTATCCTGGAGAATGTTCCATGAGCACTTGAGAAAAATGTGTATTCTGTTGTTTTTGGATGGAGTGTCCTGTAAATGTCAATTAAGTCCATCTTGTTTAATGTATCATTTAAAGCTTGTGTCTCCTTATTTATTTTCATTTTGGATGATCTGTCCATGGGTGAAAGTGGGCTGTTAAAGTCCCCTACTATGAATGTGTTACTGTCGATTTCCCCTTTTATGGCTGTTACTGTTTGCCTTATGTATCGAGGTGCTCCTATGTTGGGTGCATAAATATTTACAATTGTTATATCTTCTTCTTGGATCGATCCCTTGATCATTATGTACTGTCCTTCTGTGTCTCTTGTAATAGTCTTTATTTTAAAGTCTATTTTGTCTGATATAAGAATTGCTAGTCCAGCTTTCTTTTGGTTTCCATTTGCATGGAATATCTTTTTCCATCATCTTACTTTCAGTCTGTATGTGTCTCTAGGTCTGAAGTGGGTCTCTTGTAGACAGCATATATAAGGGTGTTGTTTTTGTATCCATTCAGCCAATCTATGTCTTTTGGTGGGAGCATTTAATCCATTTACATTTAAGGTAATTATCGATATGTATGTTCCTATTCCCATTTTCTAAATTGTTTTGGGTTCATTATTATAGGTCTTTTCCTTCTCTTGTGTTTCTTGCCTAGAGAAGTTCTTTTAGCATTTGTTGTAAAGCTGGTTTGGTGGTGCTGAACTCTCTCAGCGTTTGCTTGTCTGTAAAGGTTTTAATTTCTCCATCAAATCTGAGTGAGATCCTTGCTGGGTAGAGTAATCTTGGTTGCAGGTTTTTCTCCTTCATCACTTTCAGTATGTCCTGCCACTCCCTTCTGGCTTGTAGGGTTTCTGCTGAGAGATCAGCTGTTAACCTTATGGGGATTCCCTTGTGTGTTATTTGTTGTTTTTCCCTTGCTGCTTTTAATATGCTTTCTTTGTATTTAATTTTTGACAGTTTGATTAATATGTGTCTTGGCATATTTCTCCTTGGATTTATCCTGTATGGGACTCTGTGCTTCCTGGACTTGATTAACTATTTCCTTTCCCATATTAGGGAAGTTTTCAACTATAATCTCTTCAAATATTTTCTCAGTCCCTTTCTTTTTCTCTTCTTCTTCTGGAACCCCTATAATTCCAATGCTGGTGCATTCAATATTGTCCCAGACGTCTCTGAGACTGTCCTCAGTTCTTTTCATTTTCTTTTCTTTTTTCTTTATTCTGCTCTGCAGTAGTTATTTCCACTATTTTATCTTCCAGGTCACTTATTCGTTCTTCTGCCTCAGTTATTCCGCTATTGATCCTATCTAGAGTACTTTTAATTTCATTTATTGTGTTGTTCATCATTGCTTGTTTCATCTTTATTTCTTCTAAGTCCTTGTTAACTGTTTCTTGCATTGTGTCCTTTCTATTTCCAAGATTTTGGATCATCCTTACTATCATTGTTCTGAATTCTTTTTCAGGTAGATTGCCTATTTCCTCTTCATTTGTTAGGTCTGATGCATTTTTATCTTGCTCCTTTATCTGCTGTGTGTTTTTCTGTCTTCTCATTTTGCTTATCTTACTGTGTTTGGGGTCTCCTTTTTGCAGGCTGCAGGTTTGTAGTTCCCGCTGTTTTTGATGTCTGTCTCCAGTGGCTAAGGTTGGTTCAGTGGGTTGTGTAGGCTTCCTGGTGGAGGGGACTAGTGCCTGTGTTGTGGTGGATGAGGCTGGATCTTTTCTCTCTAGTGGGCAGGTTCACGTCTGGTGGTGTGTTTTGGGGTGTCTGTGGACTTACTATGATTTTAGGCAGCCTCTCTGCTAATGGGTGGGGTTGTGTTCCTGTCTTGCTAGTTGTTTGGCATAGGTTGTCCAGCACTGAAGCTTGCTGGTCGTTGAGTGAAGCTGGGTGCTGGTGTTAAGATGGAGGTCTCTGGGAGATTTTCGCCGTTTGATACTATGTGGAGCTGGGAGGTCTCTTGTTGACCAGCGTACTGAAGTTGGCTCTACCACCTCAGAGGCAGAGCCCTGACTCCTGGCTGGAGCACCAAGAACCTTTCATCCACACGGCTCAGAATAAAAGGGAGAAAAAGTAGAGAGAATTAGTAGATATATGAAGAAAGAAAGAAAGAAAGGAAGGAAGCAAGGAAGAAAGAAAGAAAGAAGCAAAGAAGGCAAGAAGAAAGGAGGGAGGGAGGGAGGAAGGAAGGAGGGAAGGAAGGAGAAAAGACAAAGAAAGAAGATACAGTAAAATAAAATAAAGTATAATAAAGTTATTGAATTAAAAAATAATTATTTAGAAAAAAAAAAAAAAGGAACGGATAGAACCTTAGGACAAATGTTGGAAGCAAAGCTGTACAGACAAAATCTTACACAGAAGCTTACACATACACCCTCACAAAAAGAGGTAAAGGGGAAAAAATCATAAATCTTTCTCTCAGGGACCACCTCCTCAATTTGGGATGATTCGTTGTGTAAAGGAGGGAAGGAAGGAAAGAAAGAAGGTAAAGTATAATAAAGTTATTAAAATTAATTATTAAGAAAAAAATTTTAAAAAAAAACCATGGACGGATAGAACCCTAGGACAAATGGTGGAAGCAAAGCTATACAGACAAGATCTCACACAGAAGCATACAGATACACATTCACAAAAAGAGGAAAAGGGGAAAGAATCGTAGATCTTGCTCTCGAAGCCCACCTCCTCAATTTGGGATGATTCGTTGTCTATTCATGTATTCTACAGACGCAGGGTACATCAAGTTGATTGTGGAGCTTTAATCCGCTGCTTCTGAGGCTGCTGGGAGAGATTTCCCTTTCTCTTCTTTGTTCGCACAGCTCCCAGGGCTCAGCTTTGGATTTGGCCCCGCCTCTGCATGTAGGTCACCGGAGGGCGTCTGTTTTTCGCTCAGAGAGGACGGGGTTAAAGGAGCCGCTGATTCGGGGGCTCTAGCGCACTCAGGCCGGGGGGGAGGGAGGGGCACTGCATGCGGGGCGGGCCTGCGGTGGCAGAGGCCGACGTGACGTTGCACCAGCCTGGGGCCCGCCGTGAGTTCTCCCGGGGAAGTTGTCCCTGGATCCCGGGAACCTGGCAGTGGCGGGCTGCACAGGCTCCCCGGAAGTGGGGTGTGGACAGTGACCTGTGTCCGCACACAGACTTCTTGGGGGCGGCAGCAGCAGCCTTAGCGTCTCCTGCCCGTCTCTGGGGTCCGCACTTTTAGCCGCGGCTTGCGCCCGTCTCTGGAGTTCCTTTAATCAGCACTCTTAAACCCCTTTCTTCGCGCACTAGGAAACAAAGAGGGAAGAAAAAGTCTCTTGCCTCTTCGGCAGGTGCAGACTTTTCCCTGGACTCCCTCCCGGCTAGCCGTGGCGCACTAACCCACTGCAGGCTATGTTCAAGCCGCCAACCCCAGTCCTCTCCCTGTGCTCCGACCGAGCCTCAGCTCGCAGCCCCTCCCGCCTCGGCGGGTGAGCAGACAAGCCTCTCGGGCTGGTGAGTGCCGGTCGGCACCGATCCTCTGTGCGGGAATCTCCCCGCTTTGCCCTCCGCACCCCGGTTGCTGTGCACTTCTCCGCGGCTTCGAAGCTCCCCCTCCGCAGTCTCTGCCCGCGAAGGGGCTTCCTAGTGTGTGGAAACCTTCCCTCCTTCACAGCTCCCTCCCACTGGTGCAGGTCCCGTCCCTATCCTTTTGTCTCTGTTTATTCTTTTTTCTTTTGTCCTACCCAGGTACGTGGGGGGTTTCTTGCCTTTTGGGAGGTCTGAGGTCTTCTGCCAGCGTTCAGTAGGTGTTCTGTAGGAGTTGTTCCACGTGTAGATGTATTTCTGGTGTATCTGTGGGGAGGAAGGTGATCTCTGTGTCTTACTGTTCCGCCATCTTCAAGGTCCCCCCTGCATCTTCATTTCTTATGTGGCATTTAGTCTCTTTTACTTTGCATTTGAACCAGCAGGTACATTAAAATTATCTAGCAGCACAATGCTACGTAACGTGATGGTCAGCATTAGTCAACAATGAGAAGAGTGAAGCTTTCCTAGCAGAGCATTGCACATATGCAAGCCTCCAAAATTGTTGTTTTGTTGAGCAATAACCTATGTGATTGTAAGAATGTGTATGTGTGTGTATATTATGTACAGGGGCTTTAACAGCAACATCTGAGAGACTGACTCTATTACTAAGCAAGGGCCAGAGCCCCAGAGTGGGTTTGTTTTTTTTTTAAATAAATAAATTTATTTATTTATTGGCTGTGTTGGGTCTTCATTGCTGTGCATGGGCTTTCTCTAGTTACGGCGAGCGGGGGCTACTCTTTGTTGCAGTGTGCGGGCTTTTCATTGCAGTGGCTCCTCTTGTTGCGGAGCACGGGCTCTAGGCACGCAGCCTGCTGTAGTTGCAGCGCGTGGGCTCAGTAGTTGTGGATTGCGGGCTCTAGAGCGCAGGCTCAGTAGTTGTGGTGCATGGGCTTAGTTGCTCTGTGGCATGTGGCATCTTCCCGGACCAGGGCTTGAGCCTGTGCCCCCTGCATTGGCAGGCAGATTCTTAACCACTGTGCAACCAGGGAAGTCCCCTCAGAGTGATTTTTAACTAAGCGAGTTCATTGACGGAAATTGGCTAATCTTTGCTTACTGGAATTTGTTTTATAGTTTTTGCAAGGACATAATCCCTTGTTCAAAAGAATTGCCCCTTGACAGAAGTTGGACTAACTATGGCTCATGGGCTAAATATGTCTCACAGTCTCTTTTGTGTATAACCCATGGCCTTTTTTTGTACATCCCATAAGCTAAGAATAGTTTTTACTTTTTTAAAGGGTTAAAAAATTACACAAAAACCGTTATGTGGTCCAGAAAACCTAAAATATTTTTATCTGGCCCTTTACCTGAAAAAGTTTGCCAGCCTCTGTCTTAGAAAATAGAAACTTGTAGGCCCAGTCCTTGTTTCCTATAACTAGTTTAATTTAATTAGCTCTTATCTCTGCTCCTTTCCACAAAAATAGCTGGGATAAGTTACTTGAAGCTTTTTAAAATCTCCTCTATTGAAGGACTTTTAGTGTGTTCCTATTGCTCATATTATTAATGAAGTCTTTGAGTTGGCCTACTAATTAGCATCCTCTTCTCAGCCCATGTCCTGAATAAAGTCTTAACTAAAACAGAGGAGTGGTAGATGAAGGCCAAGTATCACCTTCATCACTGCTGAAGGCTACCTTTGGGGCTGTATGAGGAAGCAGTGTGGAACCAGTGCCAGACTCTCCGTATGAAGAGTACAAGATGGTATGGACCCCTATAGGCAGTTTCTTGAGCGGAGGGGGATAAAAAAGGGCAGAACTGCACTGAGCAGTCCCAATTAATTCTTAAATTTACCGACCACAGAGGGCAGTGTTCCTCCAAAAAGAAGAAATGAGTAATTGAGTAAAGAGAAACCAGGGGTCAAATACTATACATGCTTTAGTTTCACACTGAAGAAAATCTTACGGGTAGGGAAGAAGTATTGATACTTCTCCCTGAAATAGTAATCTTCAAATCCTGAACAGAGTCTGCAAGGCATGTCATCTTTCTCTTTTTTGCCCCCCCCAGTCCACCTCTCCAATTTTACCTCTTATTACTTTCCTTTACTTCAGTATACATAAGTACATTAAATTATTTGCTATAGCTGGTCTCTGTATCTTGACTCTTGTAATATTCCAGTTAGTGATGTCCTTCTCCTGCAATCTACGTCCATCCTTTGTAGAAAACGTCAGTTCAGAATTCACTTTTTCCAGGGACTACCTGCAGTTTAAACAGCACAACAGTTTGCTCTATTCTCTGTCTTCTGTTGTGCATCCTTCCATTTCCTAAATTTTCATGTTAATATGGTACCATGTTTTAGTAACAAGACCCATGGATTAAGGATTGGTGGTGTTTTAGCCACCATTTCTTATGTGCTAGGTACAATGCTGAGTGCTTTTAACACATTCTCATTTAACTTTCACAATAGTCCTAATGGGGTAGATTATAAGTAGGTCACACATTTTGTAATACAATGTACTGTGCAAAAATGAGGACTGTGATTAATAAGGTTATAGATCTGTCTCCTAAAATATTTATATACTTTTCTTTTTTAAAAAAATTTTATTTTGTATTGGAGTTCATTTGATTTACAATGTTGTGTTAGTTTCAGGTATACAGCAAAGTGATTCAGTTATACATATAACTATTCTTCTTAAAATTCTTCTCCCATTTAGATTATTACATACATACTTATTTTTCTTAGTAGATTTCAAAGTTCTCAAGGAAAGAGGTAGTGGCTGCTCCTGTTTTATGGTTTCCATCACATTTAGTGCATTGTTCTGAAGAAAAATGGGTGTTCAATATATTTCTGTCTCCAGTACAGTAAAATTAATAATAAAAGGAATAAAAATAGGAATTATTTTTAATAAGTTCTACAAACCAGCTGGGAGTTAATGCTGTGGCAGAGGAAAGGAATAAATCTTGAAAATAAAATCAGCAAAAGCTGTGTAAATTTTTCTTCTTCCTTAGCTTGTTAAAAATGCAAAATGTCAAATTAAAACAGATATATAGAAAGAGTAATAAAATGATCCCTCATAACCTGCCGTTAAGCTTCAACTCTTATCAACCCATGGTCAATTTTATTTCAGCTATACGTCACCCACCCTAGATCAATTTGAAGAAACTTTCAGGCATCATAATCAGTTTCTGTGAATATTTCAGTGTGTCTTTGTAAAAGATGAGAGCCTTCTTTTTTAATTGAAGCATAATTGATTTACAATATTCTGTTAGTTTCAGGTGTACAGCAAAGTGTTTCAGTTGTATATTTTTAGATTATATTCTGTTATAGATTATTACAAGATATTGAATATAATTCCCTATGCTATACAGTAAATCCTTGTTGCTTATCTCTTTATGTATAATAGTTTGTATCTGATAATCCCATTTTCCTAATGTGTCCATCCCTTCCTCCCTCTCCCCCTGTGGTAACCATAAGTTTGTTTTCTATATTTGTGACTGTGTTTCTGTTTTGTAAATAAGTTCATTTGTATTATTTTTAGATTCCACAAACTATAGTATTTGTCTATCTCTGTCTGACTTACTTCACTAAGTATAATATTCTCTACGTCCATGTATGTTGCTGCAAATGGCAATATTTCATTCTTTTTTATGGCTGAGTAATATTCCATTGTGTATATATATCTTCTTAAGTCAGTCATCTATTGATGGGCACTTGTGTTGTTTCCGTATCTTGACTGTTGTAAATAGTGCTGCTATGAACATTGGGGTGCATGTATATTTTTGCATTAAAGCTTTTGTTTTTTTCTGGATATATATACCCAGGAGTGGAATTGCTGGATCATACAGTAGTTCTATTTTTAGTTTTTTAACGAACCACTATACTGTTTTCCATAGTGGCTGCACTAATTTACATTCCCATCAATAGTGTGCAGTGGTTCCCTTTTCTCCACACTCAGATGAGGGCTCATTTTTAGAACAAAATGACAATTGCATTATTGTCCAAAAATTTAACAGTTCTTTAATATCATCAATTATCCAGTTAATGATTGAGTTTCTCTAGTTGTACACAATTTATTTCAAGGTTAGTTTGCTTCAGGATCTGAGTAAGATCAGTAGAGTGTAATTGGCTTACATATTGCTTAAATATCTTTTAATTCATAAATTATGCTCTCTCTCTCTCCCACTCCCTCCCTCCTTGCAATTATTTTTTTTTTTCAAAAGAAGCTGGGTCATATGACTTTGGATTCTCATACTGTGGACTTTGCTGATTTCATCCCATAATGTCCTTTACCATGTTTCTTTGTTCCTTGTATTTTTGTAAATTGATGGTTATATCTAGAGGCTTGATCAGATTCAGGTTCAAACATTTTATCAGTAGTGTTTAAGTGGTATTAAGTACTTCTGTCAGGATTTTTTCTTCTGTTATGTTAGCAGCCATTGGTAATCATTACTGAAATCCATTAACTCATTAGGGATTATAAGATGGTGGTATTCTAATATACCATTCCTTCTTTATTTGCTGGAATATTTCTATAAAGAGAAACAGCACTGCATTAACTGTAAGGCTACTCTGAAATATGTTTATCTACTCAGGTAAACACTTAATGCACTCTTTTGACTTACTATTTTTCAAAATAATGAATCACTTCCCTAACCTTCTTTGAAGGTGACCAACAAGTTTTTTTTTTTTTTTTGAGATTCATTATGAACTTGTGGATTTAAACATATTTTTGTTTCAGTTGGTTTCAATATTCTTACTGATGTTCAAATTTTCCTATCTTTGGCTAATGGGAGCTTCATCAAGTTGGTTCCCGAATCTTTTTAGTAATTTTGATAACTTTTTTGCTTTCTAATATGACACAATTTCCCAGATTAATCTTTAATATTTTCTTGTAAGATCTGAAATCATTCTTCTCTCCAAAGAGCCCTGGATTCTTTAGGTGAAAAATATTAAGAGACTGTGATTTGGGTAATGGGGTGTTAATTATGACAGGGTTGGTCATTGGGCATTGTGTAAAGGCTTATTCAGATAGTCAAGTGAGGAAATATATAGTTTTGAAAATAAGCAGTAACTCTCTTTTCCCGTGTCAAAAACCTCATTATATAAAACAGTAGCATACTCATTTTCTTTACAATTCAGACAACAGTCTTAGAATAATATCACCGCTAATATCTATACTGTGATTACTAGAAATAGTTTAAGGTTTTCAAAATTTCTTTTACAGTTCTTTCTGCCCTTAAAGCAAATATGTCTAGGGTATGTATAACTAAATAATTCCTTTCTGTATAGTTACACCATCAATTTGAGTTAGGTTTATTTATTTCAAATTTTAAGCTACTGTCTTTTATTATAAAATTGACTTAGTTTTATAATTATGTATAATATTTACATGGTTCCAAAGTCAACTGTATAAAAACAAGATTTAACCAGGGAGATCTAGCTTCTATCCTCATGTCCTTCACCCTATTTTCGTCTTCCCTTTTAAGTAACCACCAAACGTTTGTGGTCTATCCTTCCATTTTTTAAATCCTTCCACTTTTAAGTATATGTGTGTGTATATGTATGTGTGTGTATTTGTACTGACCCTTTACTTAGATAAATAGATTAATTTACGTAACTTTCTCTACCTTGCTTTTTCTACTGTACAGTATAAACTGGGAATCACTGCATAGAAATATGAAGAGAGATTACTTATTCCTTTTCACAGCTGCATAATGGTCCACTAGAGAATATTTGAAAGCATATTCAATCAGTCTGTTACTGATGTATGTTTCTGCTTTTTTCGCTATTACAAACAATACTTCCATAGATAGCCTTGTTAAAAGTTCTGTTTTTACCGGGGCATCTTTGGGGTAGATTCCTGAAAAACGGTGCTGAGTCAGAGGCTAAATGTAAATTTTTTTTTTGATTACCAGTGTTAAATTCCTCTCCAGAGGGCTTATTTATATTTTGCATTCCTATCAGCAATATGTGAAAATGCCTGTTTCTTCAGAACCTTGCAGCTTTTGGATTTTTGCTGAAATTATATCTCATTTAGCTTTAAATTCCTATTACCTTGTTATGAGAGAGATTGATCATCTTTTCAAATGAGTAAGGGTTATGTGAATTTCTTTTTGGGTAAACTGTTTTTCCATATCTCTGGTCCATATTTTTTTTTTTTTCCTTTTCGGGTTGACTTTTTTCTTTCTATATTTAGAAGCTTTCTCTACATTTAGAAAACTAAACTTTTAGGATATAATTTGCAAACATATTTTCCCAGTATATCTGTCTTTTTACCTGGCTTAAGTTGTTGAATGTTTTACCCCACAAAAATATTATCATGAACTTTATCAATCTTTTAATTACGTTACTGGATTTTGTGTTATAGTTAGAGAACTTTTTCCAATTCAGATAATAAAGCTATTTACCCATGCTTCCTTGAGTACTTATATAATTTTTTACATTTCAAGTTTCTGATGGAATTTTTGCTGTTTTATAGTTGAGGAATGTATCAAATTTTATACTTGTAGCTCTATGACAACAGCCTTCATTTAAAAGTCCATTTCCTTACTGATTTCTTAGCCACTTCCTCTTATACTAAAAATTCCATAAGCAGTTAAATCTGTGTCTGGATTTTCTGTTTTACGTTATTGGTTTGTATGTCTGTTCAAACATGAAGAACACATCAACTTAAGTATTGAGGCTTTATGATATCTTTTAGTATCTGGTTGTGCTAGATCTCCTTCATTCTTTTTCACAGTTATTCTGACAACTCGCTTGTTTTTATGCCTTCTAATGCACTTTAAAAACAACTTTTAATGCTCTAGGAAAAAATGGTACTTTTACTGGAATTGTATTCTGTTTAGAAGTTAACTTAGGAAGAACTTTAACCTTTATGATGTGGGTCTTCCTATCCAAGAATGTCCTGTATATTTTCATTTGTTCAAGTCTAATTTTGTGTTTTTCAGATATTTTTCATAGTTTTCTTAAGTTTTAGACATCTCTTGTTAAATTGGTGCCTAAGTCTGGTCTCTTTCTCCTTCTCCCCATCCCCACATTTGTAAACAAAGCCTTTTTTTTTGTTGTCTTTTCCAAGTTGCAAGAGTGGAAATGAATGGTATTAATTTTTGTATGTTGGTTTTTATCACTCACTATTTTCCAAATTCTCTTATGTTTGCAGTAATGTTCCATCAATTTGGGGGTTTTGCTAGATATCATCTGCAAGTAAAGAGGTGTTACTTCTTCCTTTTCAGTTCTCATGCCTCTAATTGCTTTCTGCTGTTGCTCTGTATTAATTTATACCTTCAATAAAATATTAAATAATTATGAAGCCAGTGTTATTAGGATTAGGATTGGCTAGATTGAATAATTTCACAGGCTCTGGGGCAGAGGAGCTGTCCCTAGTTATCTGATACGTGGCCCTGGGGTGGCTAGGGCAGGCAGATACGTCCTGAGTGTGAGAAACTTGTAAAGGAGGGGGTTGGGGTGAAGGGTCTGGATCGGTTGACTTGCATTTAAAAGGCACATTGTGTTCAATTTAATTGATATATTTATTTATGCTATGAATTTTCCTCTGATAATGGCTTTAGCCCTATCTTACAGTTTCATATATGTTGTGTATTCATTGTTACTATAGGGAAATTCTGTACTTTTGTATTTCTTTTTTTTCTTTTTCTTTGCGCTACGCGGGCCTCTCACTGTTGTGGCCTCTCCCGTTGCGGAGCACAGGCTCCGGACGCGCAGGCTCAGCGGCCATGGCTCACGGGCCCAGCCGCTCCGTGGCATGTGGGATCCTGCCAGACCGGGGCACGAACCCATGTCCCCTGCATCGGCAGGCGGACTCTCAACCACTGCGCCACCAGAGAAGCCCCGTATTTCTTTTTTAATCTGAGTTGTTTAATAGCATATTTTTAATTTTCGGGGAGAAAGTTCTTTGTTTTTATTAACATTTTGGTCATAGAATGCTGTATTCTAATTTTGGTATTAATTGATCATTTCTTGTGGACACACGTTATTT
Organism: Tursiops truncatus; assembly: GCF_011762595.2. Classification (NCBI taxonomy): domain Eukaryota; kingdom Metazoa; phylum Chordata; class Mammalia; order Artiodactyla; family Delphinidae; genus Tursiops; species Tursiops truncatus. Next base: position 77,208,727 of record NC_047040.1, on the reverse strand, counting down.
TAATTTTCATAGATGTTTTGTTTACTTTTACAAAGAAGATGTATTTTCTATTGGGGTTTGGAGTTTGACATGTATCCATGAGGTCCTCTTGTTGTTTTTGTTGTTTAGGTCTTCTACATCCCTACAGATTTTTTTGTCTACTTGATCTTAGATTGAGAGAGCTATGCTAGATTCTAAATTTTCAATATATGTTTTTATCTATTCTTTTTGAATATTCTATAGTTTCTACTTTATGAAAGATTTTGCTGTGTTACTGGGAACAAAAATTTTAATCATTTCTATGTTCTTGTTGTGACTCCTAACTTCAGCATTTTAAAGTTTCCTTTTTCTCCTTTCATGCTTTTTGTTCTGAACTCTTCCTTTTCAAATATGAACATCATGACCACTGAATTTTATTTATTTTGCATTTTTCTGTTACTTATTGTCCATGCTTTTATTTTTAACCTTTCTGAATCTCTCCCACTTAAAATTTTAGATATGTTTCTTATATACAGCATAGAGCTGTATTTTGCTATTTTAGGCGATATGAGATATATTTGGTTTCAATTCCATATTGCTTTACATACACACATTTATATATAAAATATTCCACTATATGGCATATTTTCCTTTATTTTTTCTTTGGTATTTATTGGTATATCACTCTCCTTTCTCTTTTGTATTTTTGACTATATAAAATTGTTTAAATTGTTCAAACAATTAGGTGTATACCAATAAATTATGCTTCCAGCTAACTTCTATCAGATAATCAGTGAATTTATTTTAGTTTTCACATAATCTCCCCATTCTTTCCTAATTTGGGGTAGTTGCACTCTCCCTACATTGTCAGACTATATAGCCATTACTTAATACACAGTTTCCTTTATAACCATCATTTAGTTTTAGTTCTTTTTCTTTTTAACATCTGTATTGGAGTATAGTTGCTTTACAATGTTGTGTTAGTTTCCGCTGTATAACAAAGTGAATCAGCTATATGTATACATATATCTCCATATCCCCTCCCTCTTGTGCCTCCCTCCCACCCTTCCTATCCCACCCCTCTAGGTGGTCACAAAGCACCGAGCTGATCTCCCTGTGCTATGCAGCTACTTGCCACTAGCTATCTATTTTTACGTTTGGTAGTGTATATATGTCAATGCTACTCTCTCACTTTGTCCCAGCTTACCCTTCCCCCACCCCGTGTCCTCAAGTCCATTCTCTACATCTGTGTCTTTATTCCTTTCCTGCCCCTAGGTTCATCAGAAACATTTATTTTAGATTCCATATATATGTGTTAGCATACAGCATGTGTTTTTCTCTTTCTGACTTACTTCACTATGTATGACAGACTCTAGGTCCATCCACCTCACTACAAATAATTCAATTTTGTTTCTTTTTATGGCTGAGTAATATTCCATTGTATATATGTGCCACATCTTCTTTTTCCATTCATCTGTCGATGGACACTTAGGTTGTTTCATGTCCTGGCTATTGTAAATAGTGCTGCAATGAACATTGTGGTACATGTCTTTTTTTGAATTATGGTTTTCTCTGGGTATATGCCCTTAGTGCTTCAAGTACGTGTAATGTTCAGTACCAGTCTTTATATCAATGTTTGTCTGGTCATTTTGATTTTCTGAAATTTATATGCTAAGCTTCTTCATGAAGCACTCTTAGCAATAGTATCCCTGAACTCTTGCTTATTCATAACAATGTGTGGGCTTTTTACCTGAAGACCACCTTAACTGGGTATAAAATCCTTGGCTTGAATTTCAATAAAGCAAATACCTGCATTCCTAAGCAGAACTTTCTCCTCTAAAATTAATCACTATCATGTGGTTATGCCTTATATTTATAGTTTTACCACCTAAGTATATGTTACTACACATAATGTTTTAGATTTAAAAAAAAAACAACTAAAATTTGTAAAACTTAATAGAAATGAAACCATGCAATATATATTCTTTTCCAACTTTTTAAAACTTAAATCACATTTATGAGATTTAGCCACATCATTGTATGTGGCTGTAATTCATCCTCGTTGCTTATAGTATTCTGTATAATGAATATGCAATAACTTATCCATTATATTTTGATGAATATTAGATGTTTAAATTTTTGCTGCTTTAAACATGCCTGCACACATTTTCAGGGTGGAATTGGCTGAAGTAGATTTCTCGAGTCATGGAGTATGTGTAACTTCTGCTTGATTAGATAAAATAAAAATTTTCCAAAGTGGTTATAGCAATTTATATTTTCACTAGCAGCCTGTGAGATAGGCTCTTAGAGTTGGAGGGAGACTAAGAAAGCATCTTTTTCAATTCTTTTTAATATGATAAAATGAATTTCTGATATGTCCACAGTGATGGATTTGAAATTCCATTGCTGGTTAGTGAGCAAGGTGGCTGTGGATTTCTGGTTTTTTTATTTCTTTCTTTTTTTTGTTCATGTTAGTGTTCTTTCTGTGATATTTTGACAATAAAGGAATAGACTGAAAGATGATTGGAACACATGCAAAATCTCAAAAAGTCTTGTACTTTAGGTCATGCAATAGCTTGAGCTACCCATAGCTCAAATATGCTCCGAGTCTTACTGTTATAGAAATATACAATATTGTTATTGTGCTAAGCCTGAATCATTACAAGGTTGATTTGGTATTGTGTGTTCTGTTTATAAAGGCAGATAAATACAGTATGTATTTTAGAAAGATTTCATTAAAATGTTATAATTGAAATAATTATGCTTAAAGAAAAGATTTTAATGGCTGAATATTTTACTCCATGTAAAATGCCATACCATCCAAAGATATGGATAAATTAGGCATAACTCTAATATGCAATGTTTGATGTTCTCTGTTTATTTCGTATGTTATCTAAGTTAATCGTTCTTGTACAGTACATATAGTATCTGTTCTTTTATATTCCTTTTAGCTTTTGTATAATACATGTTATGCAGTAGGAAGTTTATTAATATATTGAATACTTCAATTTCCCACGGAGTATGCAAGTCTGGAGTCAAAATAGTAGGTGTGACTAGCATTAGAGTTGCACTTCATAAATATTTATGAGGAGAGTTGAAAGTAGTATAGAAGGTATTTATCTTAGTAATTATGACTAAGTTGATAAAACATGTTTTTGTACCCTAATACCTGTTCTGTATAAAACCAGGGATTGAGAAAAAGCCATACACTATGACTCTAGAAATCCAGTTCTGCCAATTCCACCCTGAGAAACAGGTGCAGGAATTTTTAAAACAGCAAAATGTTAAATATAAAAATATTCATCAGCAATATAATGGATAAATTATTGCTATAATTCTCCTTTGATCCTTATTTAGTACAAGCATATTTAATAGTGTAAATGATAAGTGGAGAATTCAGAAGAATTGGCCCAATTTTAATACTGTTGTGTCTCGAGTAACAGGGAAGTCTGAGGAGTGGGGTGAAATGGGGGAACAGCTGGTCGGTAGAGCAGTCAGAACACCTACATTTATTAATTAAGTTTGCCATCTTATATGGTTGCAGTTTGTGGTGCCCCAAAACAATTACAGTAGTAACATCAAAGATCACTGATCACCGATGAGCATAACAAATAGAATAAAAATAAAAAAGTTTGAAATATTGTGAGAATTAGCAGGATGTGACAGAGATGCAAAGTGAGCAAATGTTGAAAAAATGGCGCTGATAGACTTGCTCAATAAGGTTGCCACAAACCTTCTATTTTTAGAAAATGCAATATCTGCAAAGTGTGAAAAAGGAAGTGCAATAAAAAAAGGTATGCCTGTATCTTTAGCTCCCTATGGAAATGAATATCTATTTAGTGCCGTGCAGAGAAGCCTACTGTGTCAATTTGGGGACTTTTAAACAATTATACTTGGGGAAATTGTTTTGGAAGAAACAACGAATTACTTCGTTTAAATGTGACTTTTGGGGTTTGTGACTCTTGTAGGATTATCAGTCTCATTATTTCATGTTCCACTGAAAATGAGTATATTTTGCTCACCTTCATTCTATTTGACCTTAAATATGTAAGTATGTAAATGTTTTTCTTCACTAAAAAACATGAAAGATAGGCACACAGATCTCGACTGGCTTGTAATAATATCTAATATATATGCACGTTTATAATTCATGTTGATATATATTTATAACATCTATATTCATGTAAAATATATAACGTAGGTGCTCATATATTCTATCAACAACACAACATGTGACGGCATATAAAGAAGCATACCTGCCAATGGTATATTAGTAAACAGTGGGTTTTTGGAGAAAAATAAAACCCTGATTTTTAGCATTTGTCTACTTCCATGGTGTAACTACTCTAACCATAGCCTAATTCAAGATACCTAATTCAAGATTCTTGATACCTAATTCAAGATACCTAATTCAAGATACCTAATTCAAGATACCTAATTCAAGATACCAACACTCTTTGCTACTGAACGTGTAGTAGAGAAAAGATGCTGGTTTCAGGACACCTTGTATCTCTATTTTTCAGATGAGAAAACTGAAACATAATGAAGTGATGCGATTTGTTAAAAGTAGAACTCATATGTTGAAGAATTGTACTTGAACAAAGTTATTTTATTTCTCCAAATATCTATCTCTCCACTAACATATGTGATTCCCTCATACAATAAATTCCTAGAGTAGAAGGATAGCACTTTTATCTTCTTGGCATTGCCTCCTCTTCCCTTATGAACTAAGCCTTTTAGTATAAGTATGCCCCATGCAATATCGTGAACAGAATGCAAAAATTGGGACAATCTTTGACTAAAAAATATTTTTGTGATTTATCTGAAATTCAAATTTAACTGTGTTCTGCATTTAATCTGGCAACCCTAGCTTTGCCTTATATAAGCGGTGTTTAAGTTGGAATGACAAGGGCCATCACATGCTGAGGGAAGATAATGAACAAAGGCATAGAGGGAGAATTGAATACCGAGTGCTTATAAAACCCCAAGGAAAATCATGTGACAGAAGAAAACTCTATGAAAGCTCTCTGAGAACAGGAACTGTGTCTTATTTACCCTAGGACCCACTCTGATTACCACAGAATAGGTGATTAGTAAGTATTGTCCAATGTTTAAATGCACAATTGCTCTGTGACAAAGAGAAATACGTTGGAGCTGTGGAGTGAGCCTAGATTGTGGAGGGCTTGGAAAGCTGGGAGGTGTGGGTTTGGGGGAGACCATACTGAGGATCAGGTTTGAATGGGATTGATCAGAATCTCAAATAACCAGTGTACCCAGTTCAGATAAAACCCTTAAATGCATTCACACTTTCACATCCAGAAAACACCAAATTCTTCTATTACTTCTATGGTCTTTGCTTATGTTGCCAGAGAAAGGAGCAGGAAAAAAAAAAAAGAAGTCTTTAGGATAATGAAAGGACATGGAAAGTTGCAAGACCATTTTCACTTACAATCATAGGATCATTTCACAGTGTTCCTTCCAAAACTGACTAATAAACAAGATGGATGAACTTCATTCTGTCTCAGGTTTTGGATATGTCTGAAAAACTGGTGAGATATTCCAATGAAGAGAAATATGACATTCTCATACCGATTCTGAGACCAGCTCTGTCTGTCACTCAGATTGTTCTCCAACCCTGCCCCAGGCACTCACTGAGGTGGGCAGGGATGAGAGAAGACATGATCAAGGTTTTATGAGTGCTGAGGGCATTGTTGGGTGCCAGTGATGGACCGAGGCATTGCTGTGGTTCAGGCAGTGACTGGCGGTCGTGCCCTTGGTGCACATGATGCTCAGCATTCTTCATACGGCAGTCCTGGGTGTCATTAGCAGGGGCAGTTTCCTAGTTTGGTGTCAACAGCAACACCATTTCAAGGCAGTGTAAACTACTCATTTGGGTATCAGCCGATACAGAGGCATCACTACAGTTTGATGGAGCTGAAGAAGAGGAAAACTGAAAACTCGTAAGTCACTATGGCATCAGTTAAAGGGACTGGTTTCACAAGGCCCAGAGGAGACTGAGAAACACAGTGGGAAGAATTTTGAGATAAGCTTGTACTCTCGCAGAGAAGGTGCTGTGAGAGGCAGAGAAAAAAATCTGATTTGTGTCACTCTGAACTTGTGCTCTGTCAGTCTTCCCCACCTTTGTGGATTGTCGTGTCCTGGGCACAATGGGCAGTGGGGATGGCATAGTTTGTGTTGCTTATTGTGTATATTCTAGATTTTATGCATCCCAATATGTATAACAGCATTATCCACACTGAGGTCCACAGCATACTTGTTTCACAGCAAAGTTACCTGTTACTTAAAAAAAATGCTGTCTAAATAAATGTGGATTCATGAGTTTAACAAAATAGTTTTCTCATCTGTAAGACTTCTCAGAACCTTAAAATGCTAAAATATTATAAATATCCAAGAGGCAGATTTGGAATTAGTCTGTTCCAAGCTTAATTGACCACTATAATTTCCCCCCACTGTGGTACATCTTTTAAGACCAGTGTTCCAAGTAACACGCTCTAGGAAAATGTTCTTCCTTCTATTCATGATGGTATGCAAGTCATGGGTTTATTGGAAAATCACTCCAGGGATACAAACACTTTTTTTTTTTTGCATGAATCTTACATTGGTGAATTACTTTAGTGGGCAGAGAGGAGCATTATTTAACTGCATGCTCACACATTCTCAAGTGTACCTAGTCTCTCCTAGGCTGTTGCCTCAGGAATGAAAAGAACATCATTGTATTTGCCACTGGAAAACACACTGTGTCTGCACACATTGGATCTGAGATTCCTCTGTTTATGGGCTTGGCAGAAGTAGAAAGGACCTTCAAGGCTGACCATATCCAGGGAACGTCAGAGCATTCACTGGTTGTTTATCATCTGTCATGGTTTTACTGCTAGGGATCTGGGGTTTTTTTGCACTTTTGAGATATCCTTCCTGTTGTCCTCCAGTATCTGAAATTTAATGTACTGCATTCTGTTTTGTTTTGTTTTTTTTTAAAGTCTCTAAGCCTTTGGGGATCAAGAATGAAGATGATTTGTGAAATTTAACAACTGTTTACTTGTCACTTAATATATAAATTTTTTCAAAATTGACCTACTCAGCTACTTTTCTCATTTGAGATATGAAAAAAAAAGAAGATTCTGACAAAAATATACCTTCATTTAGAATTATAACTGTTAATATCTTCTCTTATTTTAGATATATGAAGTAAAAAAGCTATAGTTTACCTCAGCCCCACCCTCAATCCCTGAATCTCACTCTCTTTTTCCTATATCGGAGGTAACCGTTGTCACGAATTTAGTGAGTACTCTTCCATTATATACTTTTCCATACATATGAGTATTTGTAACATCTATACACATAAATGTACATTATATATATATATATATATATATATATATACACACATATAAATGCTATATGTCCATAAAGAGCATCATACTTTATTTTTATGCATTTATGTTTACTAATTTGTATGAATACATACTAAATTTCATTTGTTTTAATAGCTGTATAACCTTTTATCTTGTATATTTATATATTGCATTTGGACATGAGGGTTGTTTATAGCTTGTTTTTCCCAATTACAAGTATTGCTTGAATAAACATTTTTTATGTGTAACTTATGTGAGAGTTCCTTGAAGTCACTTCACACCTCCAGGATTGTTGTCACTGGGGTATAACATATGGGGTATATTTGCAGTTTTTTCCTAGATACTGCTGATTGTACCCCAATATGGCTGTAACAATTTTCATTCTCTTTGGCTGAATCTTGAGAGTACCATTTCCCCTAAATTCTTGCATATATTTAATTAGATCATAAAACTTTGCTTGTGTGGTGGAAGAAAAATATCAGTTAATTTATATTTCCCTGATACCAAGAGAGATTAGCATATTTTCACATTTGTCTTTTCAGTTACTATTCTGGAAATAGCTTGTTTTTAAATTTTGCCAATTTTATTGATGTGATTTTTGTCTTTCTCATTGGTTAATTGAAGTTCCTTTTATATTCACAATATTACTTCTTTGTTGGATATTACGTTGTAAAAATCTTCTATTCTCAGGCTATATTTTAACTTTATAATTATTTAAAATTTAAAATTAAATATTCTTGATGTGTCTTATTTAATTGTCATAAACATATTTTCCAAAATTTTAGAAATTTCTCACAGTTAGAACTTTAGTATACCTGGGACTGGTTTTTGTTTGTTACAAAGTAGTAAATTTAATTTTCTTAGGGTTACTTTTGCTAACACAGTTTATTATAAACTGTATTTTCCTCACTGATACATTGTAATGCATATATTATACACCATGTTCTTCTATATTTATGGGTCAGTTTCTGGGCTTGCTTCTAGTCCATTGATTTGCTTGACAGCTATGGTGCCAACACTGTATCAGCTGAAATAGTATTGTTCTACCTTTTGGTAGGCAAGAACTCTTTCTTTAAGATTGTTTTGGCAATTTTTTTTTTTTACTTTACATGTGATTTCAGATTCAGTTTAAGTTCTATGAAAATGTCATTCCAATTTTATTGGAAGCTGTATGAAGTTTTAGATAAATTTTTGGGAGAAGGCATTTTAACTATGCTGAGAATTTCCAGTCACTCAGGTCTTCATGACTTTCAAAGAGTTTTCATCATTTCGTCCAAAATGTCTCATATATATTTTTGTTAGAATTTTTCATAGACTAAAAAACTGTATTTGGAATCTTTTTTCTTTTGCTTTTTCCTAACCAGCTCTTACTGGCATAAACAAAACACTATTGACTTTTGAATGTTTACCTTGTATCTAGAAACCTTATTAAACACTCTCATTGGTTTTTATAACTTTTTCTTTGTGAATTTCTTCAGGGAAGAATCCAAATAATGACAATATTTAAAGTCTTTCTGTGACAGAGACCAGTATTTGTCATCTAATATCCTTTTTCCTTTGAAGATAGCCCTGCATTTTAACTGGGCACATGGCTATCCAGGATAAAGCCAACATTTCCCAGGCTGTCTTATATTTACGTGTGACTGTGATTAAGTTTTAATCATGGGGATGTAATCAGAAGGAATCTATTCAGCTTCAGGGAACTGAATTTAAAGGGAAAATATTGATATAACTTCTTATCACCTCTTTTTTGTATGGAATGCAGAAGTGATGGCAAGTGCTGGATCATTTGTCTTGGACCATGCAGTGAAAACTGCATATTGAGGAGGGCAGAACAAGAAAGAGATATCCTGAGTCTCTGATTGTCAGTCTTTACAATCAACCCAGGTCACTGAAGTTTATAAGAAGGAAAAAAAAAAAAAACCCAAACAAAACTGCTATTCTGATTCTTTGGGTTTTCTGTTTCTTGCAACAGAACCTATTCTTTCCAATCTTCATATAAGTTGTATAATTTTTTTTCAGGAACAGTTATATATGATAGAGATCATCTGTTCCTTAGAAATTTGCTAAAACTAAACTGTAAAAGTGTTTTGTTCAGTATAGGAGATTTTTGAGTACCACATTAATGTCCTTAATAATTTATCTATTTAGGTATTCATTTCATCTTGGATCCGTCTGTCTTCTATCCCTCTGTCGTTGTCTCTGTCTCTGTTTCTCTCTCTGTGTGTGTGTGTTTCTCTCCCTGTCCCTAGGTATATATAGAACATAACCCTAGAAAAATCTTTTATTCCTTTCTGATTTTTCAGGTTTATTGGCTTTATTGTATATCTTATGAATTTTTTAAATCTCAGACATATCTTTGTAAATACTTTAGTGTCTACATTTGAAGTTAATTTATTCTGTTGAATGATTATTATCCATTGGGAAAGGAACATTTGATATATTAAGGTTCTCTGATTTTCAGTTTGAAAGTTAAATGTTTATTTCCTTGGAGGCAAATGTTACAAAAAGAATGTAGTGACAATCTGATAGTATGATGTGAATTGCTATGCATTTTAGGCAATATTTTTAATAAAGAAGAAACTCAAAGTTTATAGTATAGGTTGAGGTGGCATATAATACCTTCTAAATCTTGTTCTCTCTCCAAACCATTCCCCCAAATAGCTGTTATCTATCTTATTCAAGTTAAGTCTTCAAGTTAAATTAACTTCAAGTTAACCACCAGATAAGTCAATCCCTTATCTCTTGGTATGCCAAGTCACATGGTATACCAAACCCCCTTCATAGGTGTGTCATCAGATGCTAATCAATATGAAAATGTATTTTTTGCCAGGACTGTTATGGGAATGTCCATCAGAGGTTTCACTGAATTGACTTAATCATGTGGTAAGGTATGTTGTTGGCTAAAACCTCTGCTAGAAAACAGGTAAGAGGCATGGCATATTGGCAATAGGGATAGCATGTTTACTGAAGTACAGTCCAGGGTATTAAATGCTGATACAGCCTTCCAACTGGCACCCCTGCCTCCACACTTACTCCCTATTCCCCATGTACCTCTTTCAAAGACGAACTAGGCTGACCTTTCTTAGGTCTACATTTATCATGTTACTTTCCCGTTTAAAATTCTCCAGTGACATCACTCTGCATCCAGAAGAAAATCAAACTCCTACCGTGGCTTAAAAGACGACAATGCTCACCACTGCCAACCTCACTGACCCCAACCTATCTTTACTACATCTTGTTCACTATTCCTGCCACACTGGCCTCCTTTCTGTTCTTGAAGTATGCCGTTCCTCTCTTGGGCCTACTTCTTGCTGTTCCTTCTGCATAGGACACTCAGAACTACTTACACCTGGCTTCCCAACTTAAATGTTGACCTCTCCAGAGACACTTGCCCTGTCTACCCTACTAGACCCCAGTTACTCTTTATCTCATTACTGTATGTGTGATGGAAGACAGCAACATACAGCTTGAAGAGGTATATTTTCTTTAGTGGTGACGGATATGGCATTTTAAGGAAATAAACACATTCTCAGACTTAGGTTTGGTTTTTCAGGGCCCCTTAGTTTCCATTTGGATGTACAGAGAGAATAATACTACCTCTGTAAATGGATGAGGGGGGTCTATCCTGACCCTTGGTGATTTTCTTCTCAACACTTCTCAGTTCTTGAAACAATCTTTTCTTGGTTTGCTTTCTTATATACAGTTGACCCTTGAACACTGTGGGGGTTGGGATGCTGACCCCCCCCCCTCCCGCCACCGCCCTCAGCATAGTTACAAATTCACATACTGCTGTCTTTGCCTCAAAAACAAATGAATTGATAAATGACTTAACCAAGGTTAGGAAGCTGAAACATTTGGATGGAATCAGGACTCAAACCCTAGTGCTTTTGATTCCACATATTGTGATCTTTAATCAAATGCAAACATTTCCTTGCACTTAATTTAAAGATCTGTACAATAAAAATACAGGTACTATATTTATTGAAAAAAATCTGCATATAAGTGTCCCCATGCAGTTCAAACCCATGTTGATCGAGGGTCAACTATATTATTTGTTACCCCACACTAAAATATAAGCTCCTTGAGCTCAGAATCTCTAGTGTCTTATTAATTGCTGTAACTCTTATACGCAGACCACATCTGAGAGGCATTCAGTAGGTATTTGTCATCTGCTGATTGACTGAATAGCCTGGTCTCCAGTGCCTTTAGTTCACTCACTCTTCCAGAAATGTTTTTGAGTTTGCAATCCAAATATAAGTTCTCCCTTCCTTGAAACTTTGTACTTACCCTGTAATAACCTCATATTCTTCCTATATTCTCACTATTTTTGTTAACTTCCTATCCTCTGCACTAAAGAGTAAACTTCTAAAGGACAAGGATGATGTCCTATTCATCTTTATATCCTTTATAACACTTAGCAAAATGCCTTGTACAACTTTACTATTAGTGCATTAATTTATCCGATTAAAGCAGTCCTAATTTTCTATTAATTTATGCTTTTAACTTTTGAATCATGAGTTTTTGAGTTGTATACACTTTATGTTAAATGGAAGTAACAGTTTTCCCTTTTAAAAATTTAGTTGTTTCTGATCTGGCCTCATTCCTTATGTTTTCTTTGACCAGATGTGCTCCACTTAGAAACTGCAAACTGGCAGCTCACCGTCTAAATGCAGGCTGCAGATACGTTTTATTTGGCTCTCATAATGTTTTTAAAATTTTGAGTTAGCTGATACAATTTAAAAATTAGGTTTCATAAAATTTTTTGGACTTTTGGCTTTCCTAAAAAATAGGACAATCTGGCATCCCTGGGTTCACATACTCTCATGACAACAAATACTAAAAATGCACATGAGCTCTGGTTTACCATAGGACTCTCTTGTCTTGCCTCATTTGTTTGCAGTACATGCTTAGACTCTTCATATATTGGAGTTTGAGACTCCAGATTTATTCCACTTCTACAATGTCTGTGTAATTTTAGTGATGATGCAATAGTAACTACCTAAAAACACCTGCAATTTAACTCAGCTCTGTTTGACTCCAAAGTCTGAAGTGTTTCATCATCTACCATATTTGACTAGGTATAGAAGCATGTAAGGCTTTGAAAGAAAAGGAGAGTTATAGAACCCTCACACAGAAACTTCCATTTGCTTAGGAGCCATGAGAAGAGGTGAATTCATATACAGAGGTTAGAATGCTTGAGTTCTACTATCAGTTTTTCACAGATTTCTTTTGTGATCATTTCACCATTTTGGGCTGTAATTCCTCCTATACAAAGTAGGAATGATGTGTATTGATTCCTAGGTTTCCTTTTAGCACTTGCCATCCTATGATTTTTTTTAATTGAAGCATAGTTGATTTACAATATTGTGTTAGTTTTAGGTGTACAGCATATTTATTTGTTTTTTTGCAGATTATATTCCATTACTGGTTATTATAAAATATTGGGTGTCATTCCCTGTGCTATACAGTAAATCCTTACTGCTTACCTATTTTATATATAGTAGTTTATATTTGTTATTCCCATATTCGTAATTTGTCCCCCTCCCACCTTTGGTAACTAAGTCTGTTTTCTATGTCTGTGAATCTGTTTCTGTTTTGTGTATATATTCATTTGTATTATTTTTTTAGATTCCACATATAAGTGATATCATATAGTCTTTGTCTTTCTCTGTCTGACTTATTTCACTAAGCATAATATTCTCTAGGTTCATCCGTGTTGCTGCAAATGACAATATTTCATTCTTTTTTATGGCTAACATTCCATTGTATATATATATACCGTATCTTCTTTATCCATTCATCTGTTGATGGGCACTTGGGTTGCTTCCATGTCTTGACTATTGTAAATAGTGCTGCTATGAATATTGGGATGCATGTATCTTTTTGAATTAGAGTTTTCATCTTTTCTGGGTATACACTCAGGAATGGAATTGCTGGATCACACAGTAGTTCTAGTTTTTTAAGGACCCTCTATACTATTTTCCATAGTGACTGCACCGATTTACATTCCCATCAACAGCGATGAGGGTTCCCTTTTCTCCACATCCTCTCCAACATTTATTATTTGTAGACTTTTTGATGATAGCCATTCAGACTGATGTCAGGTGATACCTCATTGTGGCTTTGATTTGCATTTCTCTAATAATTAACAATATTGAGCATCTTTTCATGTGGCTGTTAGCCATCTCTATGTCTTCTTTGGAAGAATGTCTGTTCAGGTCTCCTGTTCATTTTTTAAATTTTTTTTTTATTTTTTGATATTAACTTATATGAGCTGTTTTTATTGGATTAGCCAAAATGTTTGTCCAGGTTTTTCCATAAAGTCTTAAGGAAAAACTCAAATGAACTTTTTGGCCAACTTAATATATTTTGGATATTAACCTTTTATCAAATATATCACTTACAAATATTTTCTCCCATTCCATAGGTTGTCTTTTCATTTTGTTGATCATTTCCTTTGCTGTGCAAAAGCTTTTAAGTTTGATTAGGTCCCATTTGTTTATTTTTGCTTTTACTTCTTTTGCCTTGGGAGACTGATCTAAAAAATATTGCAATGATCTATGTCATAGAATTTTTTGCCTATGTTCTCTTCTATGAGTTTTATGGGGTCATGCCTTACATTTAGGTTTTTAAACTATTTTAAATTTATTTTTGTATGTGGTGTGTGAGACTGTTCTAATTTCATTGATTTACATGCTGTTTCCCAGCTTTCCCAAGACCACTTGTTAAAGAGACTTTTTCCGTTGTATATTATTGCTTTTTTTGTTGTAACTTAATTGACTCTAGGTGTGTGGGTTTATTTCTGGGCTCTCTATTCTGTTCCATCGATCTATGTGTCTGTTTCTGTGCAAATTCCACACTGTTTTGATTACTATAGCTTGTAGTAGAGTCTGAAGTTTAGGAGAGTCCTGGAGGGTATACCTCCAGGTTTGTTTTTTTTTTTTTTTTTTTTTAATATTTGTGAAGGTATTAAACACATCAATCTGAGACACTTTATTAATTAATTTATTTTTGCTGTGTTGGGTCTTCGTTTCTGTGCGAGGGCTTTCTCTAGTTGTGGCAAGCGGGGGCCACTATTCATCGCAGTGCGTGGGCCTCTCACTATCGCGGCCTCTCTTGTTGCGGAGCACAGGCTCCAGATGCACAGGCTCAGTACTTGTGGCTCACAGGCCTAGTTGCTCCGTGGCATGTGGGATCCTCCCAGACCAGGGCTCGAACCTGTGTCCCCTGCATTAGCAGGTAGATTCTCAACCACTGTGCCACCAGGGAAGCCCCCTCCAGGTTTGTTCTTTTTCCTCAGGATTGTCTTGGCAATTCTGGGTCTTTTGTGGTTCCATATAAATTTTAGGATTATTTGTCCTAGGTCTATGAAAAAGGCCTTGGGTAATTTTATAGGGATCACATTAAATATGTAGATTGTTTTGGGTAGTACGGCCATCTTAACAATATTAATTCTTCCAATCTAAGAGCATAGGATATCTTTCAATTTCTTTGTATCATCTTCAGTTTCCTTCATCAGTGATTTATAGTTTTCAGTGTATATGCCTTTCACCTCTTGGTTAAGATTATTCCAAGGCATATATTTTTTGTGTGTGATTTTAAATGGGATTGATTTTTACTTTTTCTGATATTTCATTATTGGTGTATAGAAACACAACAGATTTCTGTATATTAATCTTGTATCCTGCTACCTTGCTGAATTCATTCATTAGTTCTAATAGCTTTTGTGTAGAGACTTTAGGGTTCTCTATATAGTATATCATGTTATCTGCAAATAGTGACAATTTTCCTTTTCCATTCCAGTTTGGAGAGCATTTATTTATTTTTTCTTGTCTGATTGCTGTAGCTAGAACTTCCAATACTATGAAATATAGAATTGGTGAGAGTGGCATCCTTGTCTTGTTCTTGAATTTAGCGGGAAGGGTTTCCACTTTTCACCATTGAGTATTATGTTGGCTGTGGGCTTGTCATAAATAGCCTTTATTGTGCTGAGATGTTCCTTCTATACCCACTTTGAGAGTTTTTATCATGAATGGATGTTGAATTTTGTCAAATGCTTTTTCTGCACCTATTGATATGATCATGTGTTTTTTTTTCTTTTCTTTTCTTAACGTGGTGTATCACATTGACTTGCATATGTTGAATTATCCCCATGACCCTGGAATAAATCCAACTTAATCATGGTGTATGATCCTTTTTATATATTGTTAGATTCAGTTTGCTAGTACTCTGTTGATGATTTTTGCATCTATATGCATCAAAAATATTGGCCTGGGCTTCCCTGGTGGTGCAGTGGTTGAGAGTCCACCTGCCAATGCAGGGGACATGGGTTCGTGCCCCGGTCTGGGAAGATCCCACGTGCCGCGGAGCGGCTGGGCCCGTAAGCCGTGGCCGCTGAGCCTGTGCATCAGGAGCCTGTGCTCCACAACAGGAGAGGCCACAGCAGTGAGAGGCCCGCATGCAGCAAAAAAAAAAAAAAAAATGTTGGCCTGTAATTTTCTTTTTTTGTGGTGTCTTTGTTGGGTTTTGGTATCAGGATGATGGTGGCCTTTTAGAATGAATTTGTGTGTTCACTCCTCTTCAATTTTTGGAATGGTTTGAGAAGGATAGGTATAACTTATTTATGTGTTTGATAGAATTCTTCAGTGAGGCCATCTGGTCCTGTAGTTTTGGTTGCAGGAAGATTTTTTTTTTTTAATTACAGATTTTATTTCACTTCTAGTGATCTGTCTTTTCAAGTTGTCTGTTTCTTTTCATTTTTTTAAATTTTTTTATTTTTTTTGCTGTGGCCTCTCCCGTCACGGAGCAACAGGCTCCGGACGCGCAGGCTCAGCTGCCATGGCCCACGGGTGCAACTGCTCCGCGGCATGTGGGATCCTTCCAGACCGGGGCACGAACCCGTGTCCCCTGCACTGGCAGGTGGACTCTCAACCACTACACCACCAGGGAAGCCCTCAAGTTGTCTGTTTCTTCTTGACTCAGTCTTGGCAGGTTGTATGTTCCTAGAAATTTGTCCATTTCTTCTAGGTTGTAGAATTCGTTGGCATATAACTGTTCATAGTGTTCTCTTATGATTGTTTTTTCTCAGTGGTATTCATTGTTATTTCTCCTCTTTCATTTATTTTGTTTATTTTAGTCTTCTCTTCTTGGTGTGCCTGTCTAAAGATTTGTCAATTTTATTTGTCTTTTCAAAAAACCAGCTCTTGGTATTATTGATCTTTTCCACTGGTTTTTTAAATCTCTATTTTATTTATTTGTTTATTTCCTCTCTGATCTTTATTGTTTTCTTCTTTCTGCTGACTTTGGGGTTTTTTTGTTGTTTTTCTAATTCTTTTAGGTGGTAGGTTAGGTTGTTTATTTGAGATTTTTCTTGTTTCTTGAGGAAGGACTGTGTCCATATGAACTTCCCTCTAGAACTTCTTTTGCTGCATCCCAAAGATTTTGTAAAGTTGTGTTTTCATTTTCATTTGTCTCAAGGTATTTTCTGATTTCTTCCCTGATTTCATTGACTCATTGGGTTTTTTTTAGTAGCATGTTGTTAAGTCTCCATGTGTTTATTCTTTTCCCATTTTTCTGTCCATAGTTGATTTTCAGTTTCTTATCATTATGGTCAGGAAAGGTGTTTGATGTAATTTCTATCCTCTTAAATTTGCTGGGGCTTGTTCTGTGACCTAATATGTGGTCTATCCTAGAGAATGCTCCAAGTGCACTTGAATACTGTGTATTCTGTTTATTTTGGATGTAGTGTCCTGTAGATATCAATTAAGTCCAGCTAGTCTATTGAGTCATTTAGGACCTCTGTTGCCTTATTGATTTTCTGTCTGGATGACCTGTCCATTGATGTCTGTGGGGTGTTAAAGTCTCCTAATATTATTGCATTATTGTCAATTTCTCCCTTTATGTTTGCTTTATATATTTAACTGCTCCTGTATTAGGTGCATATATGTTAATGTAACACCGGCTTCTTGTATTGATCCCTTTATCATTATATAATGCCCTTCTTTGTCTTGTATTATGGCCTTTGTTTTAAAGTCTGTTTGGTTTGATATGAGTATTGCTAACCCTACTTTCTTGCCATTTCCATTTGCATGAAATATTTTTCCATCCTCTCACTTTCAACCTGTGTGTGTCTTTCACCCTGAAGTCAGTCTCTTGTAAGCAGCATATTGCAGGTTCCTGTTTTTTGGGTTTTTTTTAATCCAATCAGCCACTCTGTGTCTTTTGAGTGGAGCATTTAGTCCCCTGACATTTAAAGTAATTATTGATAGGTATGTTTCTATTGCCATTTTATTCCTTGTTTCCAGTTGTTTTTGTAGTTCTTCTTTGTTCATTTCTTCCTTTTGTTTTTCCTTTTGTGGTTTGATTTTCTTTTGTAATATGTTTGGGTTCCTTTCTTTTTGGTTTTTGTGAATCTCATGTGTGTGTGTGTGTATATATATATATATATTTTTAACATCTTTATTGGAGTATAATTGCTTTACATTGTTATGTTAGTTTCTGCTGTATAACCAAGTGAATCAGCTATATGTATACTTATATCCCCATATCCCCTCTCTCTTGCATCTCCCCCCAACCCTCCCTATCCCACCCCTCTAGGTGCTCACAAAGCACCAAGCTGATCCCTGTGCTATGTGGCTGCTTCCCACTAGCTATCTATTTTACATTTGGTAGTGTTTATTTGTCCATGCCACTCTCTCACTTCGCCCCAGCTTAACCTTCCCCCCTCCCTGTGTCCTCAAGTCCATTCCCTACATCTGCATCTTTATTCCTGTCCTACCCCTAAGTTCTTCAGAACCTTTTTTTTTTTTTAGATTCCGTATATATGTGTTAGCATATGGTATTTGTTTTTCTCTTTCTGACTTACTTCACTCTGTATGACAGATTCTAGGTCCATCCACCTCACTACAAATAACTCAATTTCATTTTCTTGTTTATTTTTGATTTGTGGTTACCATGGGGTTCATGTATATTGACCCATAACTATATCTACTTGCTTTAAACTGATAGTCATTCAAATTCAAACACATTCTAAAAGATCTACATTTTTTACTACCTTCCCCCACATTTTGTGACTTTGAAGTCCTATTTTACATCTTCATGCTTATCCTTGTATTGTTTATTGTAGTCATAATCACTTTTACATTTTTTTTTGGTTTGTTTTTAATCTACCTACTGGCTTATTTAAGTGACATTCAATCTTTACTTGAATCTTTACTTCCTATTGAAATTTTCCCTCTCCTATAGATTCTTATTTCTTTCCCATTTAGAGAAGATCCTTCAATATTTCTTTTACGGTAGGTTAATATTGCTGAATTCTTTTAGTTTCGCTTACCTGAGAAATTCTTTATCTCTGTTTCTATTCTAAATCTTGCTGTGGCATGGAGTGGGTGGGGCCAGAGTGTTTGATCTGCTGGAAGCAGGACTGAGGCATGCTGGTTCCTGGTGCCACTTGAGTAAGCACTGAAAATGGCTGCCACTGCCCCACCTGGACCACACTCCAGGCTCTGGGCCGTCACTGCATAGCTAGACGGAGTCTTTTCCCAGGGCCCAGCTGGCCCAGATCCCACAAGCTGTGGTATAGAATGAGTAGGGCCAGAAGGTTCACCCTGCTCAGATGGGGGAGTGTGGCAAGGCAACAGCCACAAGTGCAGAGCTCTCTCTGCCCTCTTTGTTGACAAGCCAGCACCCACACACTCTTCTTAAGTAGAGTCTAGGCTTTTTCAGTGCTTTCATCTGTCCCAGCAGTTCTCCTAGCAACCAAGGTCTCCTCCTCTAGGACCCCAGCATTGGGATTCCCATCTGCAGCTTGAACTGCTCGCTCCCCAGGGTGAGGGTCTGTCCATGCAGATTTTCTCTTCCTTTCAGATCCCTCCTGGGGGCAGAGGACCTGACCCTATACCTTTTTTCTGTCCTACCCAGTTATATGGAAATCTTTCTTGCAGCTTTTGTTGTATAGGAGTTCTTCTGCCAGTTTCCAGTTAGTTTTCCAGGAGAATTGTTCCACATTTAGATGTATTTTTGATGTGTTTGTGCGGGGAGTTGATCTTCATGTCCTCCAACTCTGTAATTTTCATCCAATTTCCTTATGATTTCTTTTTGAAAAAAATTTTTGATGTATTCTTTATATGTTGATTTCAGTTGTTAACCCTGATATACATAGAGCTGACAAGTCTCTGTTGACCCGCCATTTGTTCATATTTGAACCGCTGTTTGATATTTTCTAATCACCCCATGGACATTTAAAAGTGTTATTTAAATTGAATATTATTCAAATAACTCCCCCAAAGATTACATTTGGCAGAGTTGAGCTGTGTGGTGACATTTCCCTTGGCTTACACTTAGATTTCTAAATGAAAGGGGAAATTTGACGGCAACATGTATTTTTGGCTTTCAAAAAAATGTTGATGAATGTATGCATCATTCCCTCCCTGTGTAGTTGGCATATCTTAGAACATGCATCAGTTGGCCTGTGCTCAGGGAAATTGTGGCCTTTCACTGAACTTAACCTGTCTGAACTCCTCTTTAAAGCATTTGTTCAAGCCTACCCTCTCCCCATGTGAATACATGTCAGACATGAGTAAGTGAGTGGTGTGCTTTATATCATGACTCTTTACAGAAGCAGAGAGAAACTAAATCACAGCACAGCAAGCACAACACCTCCTTGCTTCTTAGATGAGTGTTTCCTTAACAAGGAATAAAAATGAGGTATTCCAGTCTAAGGGTGAAAGGAAATCCAAGACAGCTTCACACTTTTTAAAATAATGAGATGGTCATTTTTCTAGCCAGTGTCAATGTGAAGTGATGTGTACCCAAATATTAGACACCAAGAAATGTAGGTATCAGCCTATACTGTTAGGAGTGAGGATGAAGGCTTTCTTTATGACCTGCAAATGGATGCTAGAAGAAATATTTCTTCAACTTACGTGAGGCTTGAAAATTAGTACTCACTTACTATTTACAGAAAACTCTTTTTGTTAAAAGCTCTGGGACTTGTTTTCTCTAAGAGAGAGATTTGTAGCTATAATTAAGAAATCTGTTTAAATTGTGCTGATAATTATCATAATTGGTATGAAAATCTGATTAAATACTTAGAGGAGTAAATTGCCCCAGCTGAGTTTGATAAGCAACACACTTTTTATAAAAGAGAAGCTGAAGTAGGTAAATAGGTTTTCAAAAATAAAGATCCTGCTAACTTTAAGTAGGTCACATTTAGAAGTGCTCTTTGTGTGTTTGTTTATCTTAATTTGGGAAGCTTGATGGCCTTGCAATATTTATATCTAGGACTAAAACAAGGTCCAGAATAAAGTGCTGCTGGATTGGTTGAGGTGCTTTGAAATGAAAAGTCCTCACTGTTAATATCCAGACACTAAAATTTCTCAGAGTTAAAGGGCTAAGACAATGGCCGAGTGCATGATCGAATGTAGGAACTCGAGTGTGGGTCCATCCTGATGTGCATGAGACTAGTGGTTTTCCATATGTGTCAAAGAAATACCTGCAGTGATCCTTAAAATGTATGTTTCCGGTGAATAGCATATCTGGGAGAAGGACCTGAGAATCTCAATGATTAAAACATGGTCCTTTGGTGGCTTTTCAGTTCACTTCAGATTTGAGATCATAATTGCACTGATTTGAAAAAACAGTGCAGATTTCAAGTGGTGGAAAAGAAGGGAAACTAAAGGAAAGGGCGTTTGAACCAAAGAATAAAGTAGATTATCTTCCTGGAGAGGAACAGAGAAGTGAGTAAAAATGGATAACATCAAATCATTTATATTTGCCTTTGGAAGATGCCCTGACTGTGTTTTGGCAGCAGATTTACAGTCATAACTTAATTTTGCTTAGGATAATAATAAATAGGTTTTCATTTCCAAAACACACACCCAAGAATGTGTGTGGGTGGAGAGAAATAGCTCCCCACATTGTAAGGCAGTGACAAAAGAAAGCCAGCTTGGGATTTAAAGTTTGTCGGAGAGAACCCACAAAGTGAACAGTCCAAATATAGATAATTAAGGGGTAACTGTTTATTGGTTAAACACCCTCTGTAACACATACCATTACTAAAAAAGCATACTGTCTTACAGGTGGCTCATAGCAAATTTCCTTTTGGTACAATTGTAATAAATGGAATATGATAAATCCATAAGGAACAAGTATTTTTTCATGTGGTAATCACTTTGTAACAGTAAACCCTGAATCATATGCTGTGTGCATTGCAGTTGGGGAGAGAGGGTGGTAATGTGAACATGGTGGGCAATTTGTGTTTTTTATGATAATTATTCTTCAACTTTTTATCTTTCTTCTAATCTCTAAGATTGCAGTCACTTAAACTATATCTATTTATCAAAGCAAAACCAAACAAAACATCTAGGAATTTGGAAAGAGAAACAGTGAAGATATTGATTCAATTTTTCTTCTATTATTAATTACTTAATTCTATAAAGAGCATTACAATATACGTCTACACACACTATCTCATGTTAGTGATTGTAGCCTAACTCTGTGAGTGGGCAGGGATGATCCAGTCACCTGAAGATACTCTTAATGGGTAATGGATGAGAAACCTGAGCCTCAGAGATATTAAGTAAGTTCCAAAAGTAAAAAGCAGTCCTAGAATCCAACATCTTACAACTCTAAAACCAGTGTTCTCTGTAGTGCTTAAAAATCAAGATTACTATTAACTTGCTAATTAACCATGGGGATATTGTATGTTTCCCCTCTGTTTCATCTCTGGATGCTCTAGGCTAGGAGTATGATTTTTAGCCATGTGCCCATATAAAGATATTTCATTGAATAAACTGTTACATATGAGAGTTGTGATTTGGAATAAATTATAAATGCAAATACAGAGATGTTGAAAATATATCTGGAACCTCAACTGAAGCAAGTGTAGTTTAGGAGGCTCCGATGAGGGTAAAATAATAACATGGTTATAGCCTTGGGGTTTTCATGTCCAAGAGATACTGGGGGTTTCTAGATTGACATGCTGTAGAACTGCTCCCTAATAGATCTCTTGTTCTGTTTTATGCCCCTATATATGATGAAATTTTGATAATTCATATATATATGTATATATATCATAGACTGAGGGAATTAATTCTAAAGATGAGAAAACTGAAACTCAGACATGCTGTGTCTGTGTGTATAATAGAATGGTCAAACCAAGGCTTGAAAGCAGGTCCTCTGACTCTTTGCCCAGTGTTTTGGAAGGAACTTTAATATGACATTTAGATACCCTCATCACAATTGACAAGCATTTTGTGGGCTCCAAGTATTTGTTGGACACAGTGGAAGCAAAGCACTATATAATCTGGCCCTACTTTGAAGGAATGTACCGACTGTTTTGGGAAAACAGAACAGACCATTTCAGAAAGATAGAATCGTTAGAAAAGTCTCTTTCCCTAAATGTTGATAGTTCTGTCCACTCTTGCAGAAAGACCTTCCAGTGTTTAATGATGAATAAGAAACAACCTAATGCCTCTTGCTGCAACTGAGCTAGTGTAAAGTAGCTGAAAACCTTCAGGCTGAAAGTTGTACCATGCCTGCATTGCTGATTTGTCTTATGAAGGTCAGTGAATCTCCACTTCTGCCAGTTCTGTTCCTCTTCTGTAGACCCTTCCATTCACTGTCATCTCAGGACAATAATCTGACATTTTCAGTAAGCCCAAAACAATTTTGATTCTTTTAAAGTATTAAAAATAAAGGCTCAGTGATGATGTGAGTGCAGAAAGCAGGATGACTTGGGCTGTATTGGGTTTTAAAGTTAAACAGTTTTATTTATAGACTTTTGTTCTGCATGAAATATTAAACTATAAAAGCACAAGGAAAACAGATTTATTTATTAAAATTTATTTATTTATTTTTGGCTGCATTGGGTCTTCGTTGCTGCACATGGGCTTTCTCTAGTTGCAGCGAGCGGGGGGCTATTCTTCGTTGCAGTGCACGGGCTTCTCATCGTGGTGGCTTCTCTTGTTGAGGAGCACAGGCTCTAGGCACGCAGGCTTCACTAGTTGTGGCACACGGGCTCAGTAGTTGTGGCGCACGGGCTGAGTTACTCCACCGCATGTGGGATCTTCCCCGACCAGGGTTCAAACTCGTGTCCCCTGCGTTGGCAGGTGGATACTTAACCACTGCACCACCAGGGAAGCCCAACAGATTTATTTTTAATTTGTATATATGACATCCTAGACATCTTATCAAACTTTAGAATAGGCTGAGTGATTCTGTGGTTTGGGGTTAAATGTACATCTGTTTTCTCTCTGTGTTGATAAGACAACTCATAAAAATTCATTTTCAACAGGTGGTTGTAATTGAAGACAGAACTACCTTATTTGGATTAATACACATTCATGAAGAACATGATACTTTCTGATGAAACCCAAATCATCCCATAAATCCTATCAATAAAGTGATATGGAATTTCTTTAAAATGTACCAAAACATGAGTAACGAGTAGTTGGACTGTAGACTTCCACCTCCTGTTTCTGTCCCTTGACCCCCACATTCCCGCTTTTGATCTTCGATAGCTTTGTAGTGGAGACAGAGTTTTGTTCTAAAAGATCCATGTATAGATCTGTTTTATTGAGGCTGGAAAAACTGAATCTTGCTATGGACATTTCCAGGTATCTAACAATCATCATCCAAGTGTAAGTTTTAAATAGTTGGTAAAGGACTCTTTTTGGAAAAGCTCTTCTCTTAGTAGAGTTTAAGGCATAAAACTTGACTGTTTTTCCCTGTTTTTCTACTATTTAGGCTTCAGCTCTTGCCCCAGGTTTGATAAAGAAAGGGACATTGGACTTGGGTCAGGATCTCTTGTTGACAGCTCTGACTCTGTCTCTCACAGGATGTGTGACTTCAGGCAGGAGAACTAATGTCTAGGACCTCAGCTTTTACTGCTTCCAGATGAGGGCCCAGAGTGATCACTGCCATTACAGTCTTGATATTCTAGGATCACTTATGGGATTATAGTTGAGGAGGTGGGGCAAGATGCTTTGCTGTCATCAGATGTATTATTGCTTTCTTTCTACCTTTGAGCTATTTCTAGGGAGAGAAGTTGAGACTATCACACACACTGAATCTTGTGTAGCCTTAGCTGGAGTCTTAGAGGAAATCACATGTTTTATTCTATCTCCTACACAGGAGTCTTCCATGAAGTATGATGGAAGACAAAACAAATTAAATTGATTATGAATGCAAGTGACTTTGAGATTGAAATGACCCCATAGATGTTTGTAAAATGACTACCATTATATACCAGTCCTTGTCCATCCTCACTTCATTGATTCTACCCCTCTTCACAGTTAGGCACTCTTAGCAAAGAGAAGTAGATTAATTTGAATCTGCTTTGTAATGGCACAAATTATCTAGTTGTTATAATTCAGTAGAAGTTTCCAAAATTGTATTTATCATTGTTAAAACTATGCATATCATATCATAGATTTTAAAAGAATCTCTCCTTTAGAAGACCATGATCTTATATTTCTTATTAAATCCATTAAGGGATATTAAACAATAAAAATGTAGCAATTCCTTTAACATCTTTGACAACCTAAACCAAATCTGAAATACTGGAACGCAGGCAAAAATGAAACTTGTTGTTTACATGTGAAAAAACACCTTTAATAATGCTGAGAACACTTTTGACTGGAGATTCCATATCTTATTCTGGACAAAGTCTTGTTGTTCAGTTTTGCAGCTGTATTTATAGGTGAGAAAAAACTTACGTCTAAATGATTTTAAAATAGAGAAATTCACTCATTGTGAGAGGAGCAATTTGGAGAGATAACAGGATGGAAAAATGTGATTTTAAAACAACACCACTAGACATGGAAATAGTTTGGTACCCAGATTGCCAACATGAATAATTCTCATCTTGATTTGTGTATTGTTTAGGTAAACTTTCTCACAACTCATATGCGTATCATGGGAAAAAGAAAGTAATTTTAGCAGGCTTTCCTAAGACCTTCTTTATCATAATCATACAAATGCTATCCTTTTCCCTGAAATTTGACCTGTCCCTCCTTCTATTCCTTCTGACTGTCAGGTCTGTTGCTAAAATAGATAGTTGTAAAGTTCTGCTCCCAAATAAATGCCCCTGTGTTATCTGTCTCTGGGAGTTGACTGTTGCATTGTAAGAAATCTAATCCTTAAGATCTTAAGTGGTAATTTATACAGAACATTTTTCTAATATCTGTTTAAAGGATTATACTAGACAATGAGGATATACATTTGCTCTCTACCCTCCCATCCCCAAACCAAGTGACTGCCTGTCTTACACCATTAGGAGTGATACTTCTTCTGCATTCCTATATTTCCTTCCATGTGGAGGGGCAGAGTGTAACACTCCTAACCTCTCCCTCTGCCTCTTTGTTCACCTGTTCACAAGGAAACTGAGTGGTGATTGGTGAGTTTGGCTAGAGCAAACTGGTCATGCTTGGATCTACATTTTATTCTTCTTGAGAGCCAACTGTCTACAGGGAGTATGTGCTCTACTCCTCTGCAGTGAGGTCTCTATCCTTTGTTGGCCGTGTCCTACCCAGCAGTGCCTATGAGTGGGTAGTTTAGTCTGTCTAATTGTGGGTTCAGTATTTAGGAAACACTCTCTTCTACTGATGCAAGCCATATCCACCTACTCTGCTATTTTAGTAATAAGTGACACTTGTTTTGCTCCCCCATCTCATTTATTTCTCAATTCCATAAAGTAGAAAAGAATATTAATTAGCTTCTATCAAATACCAAAAATATGTATGTAGATTCTGACCATGTTATTCTTCTGTTCCAGGCTGATGGAATGTCCAGGCTAATGTTTTGTTAGAATGCATAAACTCCAGGATTTCAGAAATTAAAGTGTTGAATTAGGCTTACATTTATGTTCTTAATTATAAAACACATTTTGTCTCCCTCATTTGAGGTGTTAATTTCCCCACTTAAAGACAAACACCCTTTTATTTTTCAATACAGTTATAAGCAGACTAGTTCTCACCACCAAGTTCTTAAATGTGTTATTCTCTGTTAAGATGTTTGTAGCTGTGGTTTAGCTTTAATCTATATAAGAAAGTGTGGGAAAAAATATACACAGAGAACAACGTGTCAGAATCTACGAGCTTGTTCTCTTTGGTTCCAATCAGATAATCTCCAGTTAGGAAGAAAAGACAGGAAGGAGATACTTCACTAAAATATAGGTGCATTCAGATCAAAATCCATTTAAGGAATTCCAGAGTAGAAAGAAAGAGAGATGTGTGAGACTCATGTATGTATGTCTTCACTTTGATTCAATCCAATTATGAATTTTAAAAATGTATTTTTATGTATTTACATAGTTTAAGTGACTGTCTGTTGAGGAGGTTAGTGTGGCATTCTGTTCCGGCAAGAATTTTGGATGCTTGGTTCATAGAGTTTTGACCTTATTCCCCCCTATTTCCTGAGAAGATACAGGGAAGGGATTCAGAATATCTTCTATCCATC
Organism: Tursiops truncatus; assembly: GCF_011762595.2. NCBI lineage: Eukaryota > Metazoa > Chordata > Mammalia > Artiodactyla > Delphinidae > Tursiops > Tursiops truncatus. The sequence goes on along the minus strand of NC_047040.1, from coordinate 77,181,935 downwards.
TAGGCAGGAGGACAATTTCTAACTCTCTGTGTCTGGAAGTGTTTACTTGGATGTTTCTGTCCCTTCACGTTGGATTCCACATTGCAAGCATCAACAGTACTGCAAAACTTTAGCAAAAGCAGCTACATTTTTTCTGCTTTTCTTGTAAGCAGTGAGTTGTTAAAATTTTACAGCTCAAATCCATCAAGTAAGAGCATTTCTTAATCTTGTACTCCAAGGGTCTCACAACTTTTAGGGAAGCCCATGTGAAATATCAATGTTCTTACAGGCAAAACTGAGTCTTGTAAACATAGGGCGCCCACAGTACTGCATGGACACTGATGGAGTTTTTTTTTTTTAATACATTTTCCATCTCCCTTGCACTTTTTTTTAATATAAATTTATTTATTTTTGGCTGCGTTGGGTCTTCATTACTGTGCACAGGGTTTTTCTAGTTGTGGCGAGCAAGGGCTAGTCTTCATTGTGGTGCACCGTCTTCTCATTGCGGTGGCTTCTCTCGTTGCAGAGCATGGGCTCTAGGCATGTGGGCTCAGTAGTTGTGGCTCACAGGCTCTAGACCACAGGCTCAGTAGATGTGGTGCACGGGCTTAGTTGCTCCGTGGCATGTGGGATCTTCCCGGACCAGGGCTCGAACCCATGTTCCCTGCATTGGTAGGTGGATTTTTAACCACTGTGCCACCAGGGAAGCCTGACACTAATGGAGTTTTGAAGGTAGATTTTTGTACTGTCTTTAGGTCAGCTAATTTTTAGCCTTATCCCTAGGTAATCATCCTTCTTCTAAAAGGTATGCATATTTATCGAAGCCAAATATGTTGTATGTATGTCCAGCCTCATATGCCATTCAAAGCAAAGCAAAAAAACCTCATAGATCTTGAAAAGGTCCAGGACATCATTCGGACCTCTCGTTTTATATTTGCAAAAAACTGAGAAATAGGCTTGCTCAAACTGACTTGCCCAAATTTGTTAGTGGCCATCCAAGATTAGAAACTTAGAATTTTGAGTCAATCCTGTGTGCTTTTCATTATATTGCATTAAATAGAAAGGAAAGGCACAGCTGTTTAGAGGTGGTTTTGGCCAGGATGAATTTCTTCCCAAAGTTTGCATATACTACCTTTTGTCCTTAGCTTGAGTTGAGACAGCACTGGGCAAGCATAAAGTAAACAGTGAAATAGTTTTTGTGTATTGACAAAAATTGAAATAGACAACTCTTCACTTGCTGCTTCTCTTACCTTTGTGAATTTTCCTAACACTTAGCCCTCATGAGTCATTTTGTAGACAGGATTTCAGTGCTTAAGGATGCAAAACAATGAGCTAGACTTTCTGGATTGTTTTCCTGGTTCTGCCATTGATAAGCCATGTGAGCAACCATCAAGGATAAGTTGCTAAACTATTCTAAACCTCAGTTTTCTCCTTTAATAAGTGAAGATGACAATTGTGACATCATCAAGATCAAATGAACTAACTCACAGAGCTGTTTCAAGGGATTAAGTAGGATTGACCTAGATCAGGTTTGTGTCAAAAGGGATACTCTTGGAATTTTCAAGTTCATTGATTCTTTATTGTATGGGACTGTTTATATTCTTGGCTCACACTTGCTAAATGCCATCCTGACCCCACTCATTATTACAACTCAAAATGCTCCCTAAATGCCAAAGTGGACCTCTTTGAGAACCGTCAAACTCATCTCTGTGTGTATAGTTCCTAACATTGTGCTTGGTACATATTAAATACTCCTGAATACCATCATCATTATCATCGTCCCAGAAATGGCCAGAAGAAGATGTTTGGGGTCTTTCCAGAGCCTCAACAGCTTCACCAAGTTGGGACTTCATTATGGACTTGAGTGAGCTTCTCTTGTGCTATGAACTGTTTCAAAGGGGTAGGACTGGCCTAGATCAGATTCGGGGGCCCATTTAAGCCCTACTGTTCAAATAGTTTGGTTTGTTTAGTGGTTAAATTTGGTGATCTAGTTTCCTGACTCTAGGTTCACCTATTGGACAGAATGGGATAAGATAAGGATTCTGTCATTTCTGGAGAGATCTTGGGAAAGTCTGGGTCACATGCTTGTCTTAATCCCCTTTTAATCTCTTCTCTGTCACCTGACATTGCCCTTAGCTCAGCCATTTAGTTTGAGGCTGTCTTGCTAGGCTTTCCCTAGGGCTCCACTGCTGCTCAGTCTCCCTTCTTTGCATCCAAGTATCCTGTGGGTTAATGCTATGGACTGATGGTTACATTGCCCCAGTCTGAACTTGGAGATGATGTTTCCCTGGCCCTACCAAAAATGCCAAGATTTGCTCAAATTGGATTATAGTTCCACATTCTTGTTTGATCTTGTTTGTTATTCAGCTCCTCCCTGGGTCTGTGACTTCATCCTTTTTTCTCTCACTGTGGAGGTTATTTTCCTATAATGCTGTGCAACCAGCCCCGTGTTTTCACTCTCCTGATCCTAGTTCTTGGACTGTGGCCTTATATCTTGGCTAGATAAGAAGTCAGTCAATTCCACTTCTGTCAGTAGTCTGATAAAAAGATTGAAGAGTTTGGAGTAGAAACTATTGACTAAAATAATTATCCTGCTCATTGTGGATCAATTTGATATCTACTTCAAAGAGATAGTAATAGCTTTGGATCCTAGTGTGTAGAAAAATGTGAATACATCTGTGAACTGCCACCAGTGAGGATTTGATACTAAAATTGCTTTTGACAACTCAATATGGTAAAGAGATAACAATTGAAATGACTAGCTAATGGGAACCCACAACTTACCTGGGATTGTAAAGAGTATTTTTTCTTAGTTTTATCTAGGATGTAGGTCAAACATGTGTCACTGAATCAAAGTTGGGTCTGCTCACCCATGAGCAGTAAAGCCATTCTACTGACACTGGGCTGTGGTGAAAGAAAGTGCAGCATTTATTCTAATGGTCTGTACAAGGAGTCTAGGACAACTAATGCTCTAAAAGTCCGAACTCCTCAATGGGATTCAGCAGAGCATTTTTAAAGGCAAGGTGAGGGAGTGCATCCCAGGGTATGTGATCGGCTTGTTCACAATTCTCTGATTGGTTGATGGTGAGGTAACAGGGCAGTGTCACATGGGGTTAACATTATCAATCCTTAGGCACCAGTAGGTCTGGGGGCTATGTGCTCGTGGTCATCAAGTAGTTAATTTCTTCCATTTGGTGAGGATTTTAGCATCTATAAAACAACTCAGGAACTGTGCATCAGATACTATTATCAAGGTTCTTCAGAGAGGAGCTAAAGCAGAGGATATGGGGGGAGGGTTCTGTCCCAGGAAGGCCCTGTAGGGTCCCACTCAGTTATACATGGATAACTACTTCTCCACTATCTTTTTAATTTAATTGGTTTGGCAGTAAGTTTAACTAGAATGGTAAAAACTGACTTTACCAATAAATTTCAAAAATGATCACTAGAACATTTCTTCTCCTCCTTCACTTCTTTCTCCTCGTCCTCCTCCTTCTTCTTATTGTTATAAAGCAGTCTAGCATAGTCATTAAGAGTTGGGCTTTAGAATTGGATAGACCTGAGTTTAAATCTAATTTCAGAAAATATAAGCCATGTGACTTTGGACAAATTATTTCACTTCTTTGAACCTTAGTTTCTCTATCTGTAAAATAAGGACAATAATATCTACCTTTGGGGGTAGTTGTGATTGTTAACTGAAACAATATATGTAAAGTGTTAAGGTGAATGCTTGCTTCATAGTGAGTGCTCAAAAAAAAAGTATAGGTAAGCGTTTGTAGGTCGAAATACCTGTTCAAATGCTTTATCAAACTTTTATTAAAAAATTAAGTTGTGGTCCTCATGCCTTGGAATATACCTCTGTCATCCCTCTCTGCCCTTTATTTGTTCCACATCCCAAATAAATTTGGAAATTTTCCAAAGGCAAGTTACCCAGGAAAGGAGGAGTAAATCAGTCAAGGTAGCAGTGAATCACAAATGGAGAACATCTGTTTATGATCCTGAAATGCAATAAAACAATGCCACACAGAAGAAATGTGCTGATAAGAGACATCAGCATGTATTGCCATCAAACTAGCACATGTTTTTATTAAGTCAAGACCGTTGACGCTTTTCTCATACTTGATTTTGGTGATCATACTCCAAGCTTTCATCAAAATGAAATGTATGTGACGTTTGATCATTGTAAGTATTCCTTTTAATGCACAAAGGGAAAATTAAAAATCTATGTAGGATCAGAAATTATTCATTATATGTTCCAAGACATTACGCAGTAAGGATAAGGATAATGTCTGTGTCTCTTATTTTCCACCGTGCCTTTACTACATAGCATCATTCCTAGAACATAGTAGTACTAAAAAACAGACAAATTGCCTACTTGTATATAATTATTCATATAATTAAACACTGGTCTATAATTAGGTATTTATGGAAGTAGTTGTTGAAAAATCTAAAGATGAAATGACATTCAGCCAAAGGTTCCTGTCAAATTTGTCTAATAAAATTCCTTTTATGCGAACCAATTAAACTTAGGTCATTGCTCTTCCTTAAGGGAACAGCATTCAGTTGTGATCAATCTATGTGGCTCTTTTCCAGGGGGTATTTTATTTTTAATAAAAAATTGGCCAGTGGTATTTTTTAGAATTTTTCATTAACATTTCAGCTATTTTATCTAAAACACTGATGTATGGTTAAATTAAGGTTGTGGTTTTAGGGGATAAACTAAAAAGTAACAGAATGTTACATTATATATAAAGGACAAAGAGATTTAAATTAGTAATAAACCAATCTGTATTGGGTTGTCTTGAAAACCTTAATGATTGTGCAAAGGACTAAGTGTAAATATATATTTTTAAGAGCTTCAGCATCTATTAAAATTTGTCTGAAATTAATTTCTTTGGGAGGTCTTGTTGAAGCTTTTTATTAGAAAATCTGAAAAAGTAGTGAACTAGTAAGATTTTATAACAAAGTAGTGAGATTGATTTTTCCATTTTAATGAATGGATTAGAACATGTAGTTTAATGCTTATTCCTTCAAAATGGTCATTTAGTCCAAGTATACAGTGATGTTTAGACTTTGTGTTTGGGATTTGCCTATAGCACTAGGAAAATAGAAGAAAACTATCATCTTTATTTTATGGTTGTGCTTCACTCTTGAACTTACTTGTTTACCTTAATTACTTGCTGAAAATGATGTTTAGTTGGTCATAAAAATCAAATGCAACTTTAAATAAAAAGAATGTACGGTCATTAAGTACATTAAAATAAGAGTGGCAGGCTTTGATGACTATTCTTAAAGAATTCTAATGCTGTTTTGAGATGCTGAGAAATGGCAGCATCTTGGGAAAAAATGTCTATCCTTCTAAATGATCACTACATTGAAGGTGGAAACACTTATATATATGTGTGCTGTTTTCTTTTTTTAAATAAAAAACTAGCCTCGTTATTTTAGAGTTCTAGCAGAGGAGCACAGTTAAAGATAGGATCCTTCCTTGAACCACAGGCCTCCTTTATCTAGGAAAGTCTTTGTCAATGGTACAACCTTGGGATAATTACATATACAGTAACAAGGGAGAAAGAAACAATCATAGTGCAGTCAGTCTTGGAAATCAAATGATAACTGACAGATTAATCTCTAACAACTGCATAATAATTATGGCTCATATATTTTGAATCAAGATTTAACTTACCCTCTCAGTTTTAGAGTGGATATATTGGAGCACCATCATAAAATAAAATGGACAGAACTTTATTGGAAACATGAAAGAGAAAGTGTTATTCACTGATTTCATATAAGATTCAGCCATTGAAAATCTGGGAATGGGAGATGTTATTCAGCTTAGTAGGTACACCCAACTCATATGTTTATTTTGGTGTGATTGAGGCACCAGGGTGTCATCTAATTTCTTTCCAAATACCATATAACTTCTGGGTGATATCATCTACTTACACACTCACATGTTGATGTCTCCCAAATCCAAGAGACCCAAATAGACACCTCTGCATGACTGTTCTGTAGGCTCCTCAGACTTACTTGTCATTATCCAACCTCATCATGGTCCCCTAACCCCTGGCCAAAACCCAATGTTTCTGTATCCCTGATGCCTATTAATATTGTGGCCAGCCAAATTTCAAGAGCTGCAACTCATAGCATCCTTCTTAACCCCTCCCTCTTCTCTACCTAAACCTATCCGATTGTCACCACCAACAAAAGCTTCCTGCAACCTGCCATTATTCTTGTTCCCACTGCCCTTGCCCCAGGGGAAGCCCACTTGCCTTGCCTCTGACTTACACTGTAGCCACAGCAAACTCTTTGCTTCTTTGCTTTCAATCAATCCTTCACATTAATGACTGAATTCTTAAGAAACAAATTTGAGATGTCACTTTCTGCAAAATCAAAACAAAACAAAAAGCACCACTTCTTCCTTCTCATTCTTTATAGAAGAAAAGTCAATAATCTTCACCTGGTGAGCAGAGACCTTTATTCCCTAGTCGTAACCCAACACTTCTTCCCAGAAAACACTCTAAATTTCAGTCACACTTTAATTTCTTACCATCTTTTTTTTTGTTGTTGTTGTTGTTGTTGTTTTTTTGCGGTACGCAGGCCTCTCACTGTTGTGGCCTCTCCCGTTGCGGAGCACAGGCTCCGGACGCACAGGCTCAGCGGCCGTGGCTCACAGGCCCAGCCACTCTGCGGCATGTGGGATCTTCCTGGACTGGGGCACAAACCCGTGTCCCCTGCATCTGCAGGCGGACTCTCAACCACTGCGCCACCAAGGAAGCCCTTACCATCTGTTTAATTTGCCCATCTACTATTGTTATTAGTCTGTTTTACTAAACTGTTGAGTTCCTAGAGGGCTGTCATATATCTTATTGATATGTACAGCTAGAGCGTCAAAAGAGTCCCTGGCACAGAGCATAGGCTGCTTAAATGGCTGGGTGAAAAAATAAATAACAGCTAACGCTTATATGGGGCTCATTATGAGCCAGTTACTTCTCTAGGTTATTTATATTAACTCATGCAAATTTTCCACAGCACTATTAAGTAAGTAAAATTATTATTTTCATGTTATAGATGAAGATATTGAAGCGGAGAGAGGTTAAGTAACTTCCTTAAGGTGCACAGCTAGTAAGTGTCTGAGTACAGTATTGAACTCAGGCTCCAGACATGGGGGTCCTAACAACTATATCTTATCACCTCTTAGTTTACCCCAAACCAGAAACCCAAATTAGTTTTTGTGAAATCCTTGCTTTTAGGGAAAAAAAAATAATTACAAGAAAATTAAATAGAGATTTATTTATCCAAAGGCAGTTTCTAGCATATATCTGAGGGTAGAAAACAAAATTTTTCTACTATGACCAAAATATATCATAGTATTAAATGCAGTGTACATTGAAAAATGATAAAAATGACACTGTCATATTTCCAGAATTTCTCTGAGGGAGTAGCTTCTGTGGTAGATGTCTTAATAATGGCTTTATTTTCTAACTTCCCTTCCCTATATCATTTTTTCTCTATTTTAAAATATTATACTTCTATTTTCTACATATTTCTTATATGTTACAAATTATTTTCCTTGGAATACTTTTCTCAGAGTCTGTTTCTGGGAGAACTCAGCTAGGACAATGATGTTTATAATTATTACCTTGGTTGCAAAATGTTAAATAAAAATGTGTTAATATATTAAGAAAGAGTTAAAGCACACTGGGGAATGTTTTTTATAATCATTGATTATAAACTCAGCTCAGAGCTCTGCTCTGGGCCTCGGGCACTCTGCCCAGTTTACCCTTACAACCCTACTTAAACCAAGAAGACCAACAACCTCAACACAAATAAGGACTCCACTCAGCCCTCCTCTTCACGTGATAGATTCTTTCCACTCTAAAGGAAAACAAATCTTCCCCTCAGACACCAAATGCAAGACTTAGCAATGAGAAGAACTGCCTTCTGTCTACCAAAGGTTGAAGTGACCACAGCTAGAAAACAATTTATTTGGGCCTTTCAAACTTCTCTCTGAGTGGATCATGGGGTCTTGAGTGAGATTTGTCTTTGGGCAAAATTTTTACTACTTGGCATCCTTAGGTATCAGGGTCAATGTAATGGAAATACAACCGTTACTTTTAAAATTGTAAAAATCCTAATGAAAACCATATATTTACCCACAAAAATCATTGTGCAGGATAACCAAAGGGTCAAATATACTTGCTCTCAGAATTTTACTATCTCATATTTGTCTAAAATTATGACTAGGAGTTAGATTTTTTTTAATATATAAATTTATTTTATTTTATTTATTTTTGAGTGCATTGGGTCTTCGTTGCTGCACGTGGGCTTTCTCTAGTTGTGGCAAGCGGGGGCTAATCTTCGTTGTGGTGTGCGGGCTTCTCATTGTGGTGGCTTCTTGTCTTGGAGCACGAGCTCTGGGAGCACGGGCTTCAGTAGTTGTGGCTCACGGGCTCTAGAGCACAGGCTCAGTAGTTGTGGTGCACGGGCTTAGTTGCTCCACGGCATGTGGGATCTTCCCGGACCAGGGCTCGAACCCATGTCCCCTGCATTGGCAGGTGGATTCGTGACCACTGCACCACCAGGGAAGTCCCTAGGAGTTAGTTTTTATCTTTAATAAAAAGGGAGATGAGTTCTTTAATAAAAGCAATTTCTTAGAAATTTGGAGTTAGGGCTGGGGGAGGAGTGGGAGTGAGAGGGTCCTTGGTGGTCAAAATGTTGCAAGTAGAACCCCTCCCTCTGCTTCACCAAGCTTGCAGCACTGGGCAGAGAGAAAGCTGCCTGTCAGTGTGTCAGTGTGAGTGAAGCCAGAAGTAATATACCTGGGAAAAATAATTTGAATCTAGTTACTGTGTGATATGCTCCAAAGTGTCAGTTACAATTAGGAAAAGGAATCGTGGAGTCATTTAAAGCATTTCAATTCAACTCTACAGACATCAGCTGAGTGCCTGTTGTCAGTATAGGTGATGTTCCAGTTAGAAAGACCAGCAAAATACTGGGCCCCCTCAAAACATATTTGGGGACAGGGGGGAAGCACAATGGCATGTTGGATAGGATCCTGGTTCATCTGGCCTTGGGAGAGATTCATTTGGGCTCTGTGCCCCAAGGAAGAACTGATAAACTTGGAGAATGCCAGATCTATCGGACATTTGCAGCTTTTCTGTCTGTCAGGCACTAACCAGGTAGTATGCAACTGATTTTTAAAATGTGGGTTTTTTCTGATTTCAAAAACAATTCCTCTGTAGAAAAAAGTTAAAATCCCCCAAATAAAAAACAAACTCAAATAGATAAGGAAACTAATGCTTCCATCCATTAAGTACAAAAATTAAAAAAAAAAAGGACTAATAATGCTGTCTCATTATCTTTACCACTATTTCATTTTGGTCAGTTTTCGTCCATTTTTTCCTCCTATAATACAGTTCTGTTTTTATGTATTTGTAATCATGATATACATGCAATTTTGTACCCTCATTTTTATTTCACATGAAAAGCATTTTTCCAGATTACTACATAGTCTTCAGTCCATGCCTGCAGAGTATTTCATTCAGTGGATAAAAAAATTTTCTGTTAGATATTTATTGTCTCTGTTATTTTATTAATGTTAGTTAATGTATAGTTTTGTGTTTATGATTTCTTTTAATATTTTAGATTATTTCCTTAAGTTATATTCCTCCAGAATGTGAAGTATGGACTATATTTATTGTTCACAGTTGCCCCAGTGCCAGGCTCACTGTCTGGCATATGGTGTGTACTTCATAAATTTTTGTTAAATAAATGATTAATAAAGAGGAATTACTAGATTTAATGGCATGGGTACCTTTTATTGCCATTTTTCAATCCTAATAGTGTAATATTATTTTGAACTGGCTAGATACTTTGCAAATGTTATTTCATTTATTGATAATTCCAAGAGAAAATCAGTGATGCAGTTGAAGAAATAGAAGTTCAGGGATTGAATTACAGTGACATGGCTGGGGTAGAGCCAATATTCGGACTTGTGTCCTTTGATGCTAACCTTAGTGTTTTATTCATTTTGCCACCCTGTCCCTCATCTAAATTTTCTCATTAAGAGGATCTTGAAGACAAAGCGTGGAGGGTTTTAACTGTTGTTTGTCTAACAACAGTTAGTGGAAGAGTATGTAGCTGGTTGGCTTGAGCAGAGTTTGCTAAAGTGTTCTCTGTGCACCATTCCCAGAGAACATACAGAGCTTCTCAAAACAGCAGATCCCTAAACCCCTTCCAAGACCTATAGAATCAGAATCCCTGGGGGATGGAAAATTCTTGTTGGGTGGGAATCTACATCTTTACCAAGAACTCTGTTGTGTGTTGAGTTGTGTCCCCCAAAATGAGGTGTTAAAATCCTAACACCTGGTATTTGTGAATGACCTTATTTGGAAATAAGGTCTTTGCAGATGTAGTCAAGTTAAGATGGTTCCTACTGGATAAGGCTGAGCCCTAATCCAGTGACTGGTATCTTAATAAAACGAGGGAACTTTGTATACAGAGAAGACACAGAAAGAACACCATGTGAAAATACAAAAGACAGAGCAAAAAACACCATTTGAACACAGAGGCAGCGATTGGAGTGATGCATCTACAAGCCAAAGAATGCCAAGCATTAACGGCAACACCAGAAGTTGGGAAGAGGCAAGGAAGGCTCCTCATCTAGAGCCTGCAGAGAGCATGGCCCTTCCAAAACCTTGATTTCAAACTTCTAGCCTCCAGAACTGTGAGAGAATAAATTTCTGTTTTAAGCCATGTGGTTTGTAATACTTTTTGTGGCAGCCCTAGGGAACTAATACACATCCCAAGATAAATTTTCTTCATGATTAAATTTGAGAACCACTAGTTAAATTTGACCTAAATTTAGGTCCTAAGTTGACTGATTATTAACCCAAAATAGTAATTTAAAACCAGAAACTATCAAGTAAAGGGCAAGAGTAGGGGTGCTATACCAGTAATGGAAATAAGGACTAATAAGCCTGGTAAATTTGGATCAATAAAGATATATTTTTGTATGTCTGAATTGTGACTCTACCTTTTGAAAAAGGAATAAAGCAAATCTCTAGCTGCATGTTTCATACTGAAAAAGAAGCGTATATATTTGAGATCTTTAGAAAGAAGAAAGCTATCTCTTTCTGTGGGATATACTTACAATAATGATTCAATGATTCATTCAATAATGATGTCTTTAATATTGGCCACTAATTTCTTAAGGGCCCAAATACAGAGGCTCCATTGTAACTAATTATAAATTATACTTAAGTAAGAATAGCTGTTTGGTAATTTTTCCAGAAAAAAAACATTTTTAAGGTATGGTAGATGGTGTCTGAAATGATTCCCCACCTCCTGGTATTCACATTTTGTATTGTTGATCTAAAACATATAAACTGCCACTTACTTCTCTGGCAAAAAATGGGTTTATTTGAGAGCAGGAAAGAATTGCAATTCGGCGTTTGCAACCATGGCGAGCCACCTGCAAGTCCCCTGCATGGTAAGGGAAGGAGAAGTCATTTATAGAGAGGAAAAGGAAGTTGGGAGGGCTATAGTAAACAAAGAGTCCATGGCTTTTCATTGGCTGAGTCCTTGCCAGGAAAAAAGAGGAGTCTTTCTTCTTCCTGTTGGGCTCTGCTATCACCATAGGATTTGAGAGCTCCCCCTTCTGGTCTCCTGACTTTATTTGAGATTTCTATTCATTAATTTTTTACAATATGATCCTCTCCCCTTGATTGTGGGCTGAAGTTACTGACTTGTTTTTAACAAATAGAGTATAGTATATGTGATGGCATATTACTTCTGAGATTAAGTTGTAAAAGACTGTGACTTCTGCCTTGCTTGCTCTCTCTTTGGCTTTTCTTGCTTGCTCTGATGAAGCAAGCTGCTATGTTGTAAGCAACCCTATGGGGAGGCTCATGTGGCAAGAAACTGAAGGCAGCCTCCAAGTAAGAGCCAGCAAAGAATTGAGGCCCTCAGTCCAACAACCCACAAGGTATTGAATCCTGTCAAAAATCACATAAGTTTGAAAGTGTGTCCTTCTTTATCTGACACTTGAGATGGCTATAGCCCCAGCTAAAACCTTCATTATAGTCTTGTGAGATCCTGAGCCAGAGGACCCAGTTAAGCTGTTCATGGATTTCTGACCCACAGAAATGTGAAATAATAAATGTTATTTTGAGCCACTACGTTTTGGGGTAATTTATTATGTAGCAATAGATGGTAAATACAAAAGCTATTAAAACACCTGAGCATTTCCATGTTGGAGATACTGTATCTATTTCCACCATTAGGCTTATCTTGCTTGGTTTTAGATGTGAATGATTTTATGAATTTCTGCTTAATAACTAGGGAAAACAAATATGGTGAGTTTTGCCTCTTGCTTATCTATAAACAATATTTTTTATGGTGTCTCACGTAGAGGTCATTCTGGCCAACCCCTGCACTTCTCAAATGATGAAGCCATCATTAGCTTGCCCAAGTAGGGTTGCCAGATGTAACAAATAAAAACACAGGCTACCCAGTTAAATTTGAAATTCAGATAACCAGTGAATTTTTTCTTTATCATAAGTATGTCCCATGTAATATTTGGGACATGCTTACACTAAAATGAAATTTTTGTTGAATTGAAATTTAACTGGGTGTCCTGTATTTTTATGGCAACCCTATGCCTAAGGTCATGCAACTCAGTTAGTAACAGAGTCTGCACTAGCAGCCAGATGTCTGATTCCCAGACCAACATTATTCCTTCCACATGACCCTGCAATGCTGATGAAAGTGGTGCTTTAGAACCCCATCATAAGGTTGTGCATGTTTGAAGTTTTAATGTAGTAACCATTACTGAACTGCTTTTGAAAGGAGCTCGTGGGTCATTAAAGGACAAAACTGATGTTTTTTGACACAATCAATGGGTCTCATTCTGCAAATGAAAGTCTAGTCTTATAGCCTTGATGGAAGGCAGCTGCAGATCCTGATATTCCCGTAATAATGAGCAGGACTAGACGATATTAGTTTCTGACTGGATTGCGTTAATATAATGATTCAAGTATGCAGATGCACTTTAAAGAGGGACAATTTGTAGAAAAAAACCTGAATTAATTTTAAGGAGCTTTTATGTTTATGTTTAACATATGCAAGTCTATAAGCATTAAAGTAATTAAGTGAAATACATAAATATGCACAGTAGGTATGAAAAAGCCCCTTACTAACTGGTACTAGGAGACCTTATGCCTGTTGTGTGATTGCTCTTTAATTAGAATTAGTGTTTCTTTGCTTTTGTTCTTTAACTTTGAATATCTATGTGGCTTTAATTGTTTAAATACATTTACATGGATAATTTACATAATCTACTCTTGTTGATAATAGGTTTATGTAGACTATGATCCTTTTTTTTTTTTTTTTTTTTTTTGTACACGGGCCTCTCACTGTTGTGGCCTCTCCTGTTGTGGAGCACAGGCTCCGGACACGCAGGCTCAGCGGCCATGGCTCATGGGCCCAGCCGCTCCATGGCATATGGGATCCTCCTGGACCGGGGCACGAACCCGTGTCCCCTGCATCGGCAGGCGGACTCTCAACCACTGCGCCACCAGGGAAGCCCTAGAGTATGATCTTTTGAGGATAACAAATGAAATGAGAAAATAAGAGACTGGTGAAGAAAAAGAAAAAAAAAAAAGGGAATGCCCAATGATTAAGGAATTTGAATAAATGCTGTTCAGATTTTGTGTCTTCGCTCATTCCAGAACATTTATTCCAATGTGTCCCAAGACCTTGGAATGCTTTGTATTTTAGGGCTTAAACAAAACTGATTGCTATTTTTCAGAAGTTCCACTGACAAACCTTCAGTAATTTTGTCTTCTTTGGAGATAAATAGTCAAGTAAAGTATGAGCAGTAACTTAGAATTCACCTAAATGTTAGGGGTTTCTTTTTCATGGTGAAGGGTTGTATTTATACTTTTTTTGGTAAGCCAGTGCTAAGCTAAGTACACAGCGTTGATTATATATATTTAATTGTGACAATAGTAAGGAAAATTCACTGATATTAAAGTAAAATAACTCATAATAATAATGCATGAATGAATAGTGCTATACTTTTAATAAAATGCTTTTACTTATGTTATCTCCCCAAATATCTAAAATCATCCTGAAAACAGTCTTAAAGAAAAACAATTTGCCTAAGGTCACACTGAGAGAATATGGCACAGCCTGATTTCAACACGCATTTTCTGATTTCAGGCCCAGGAATCTTTGTACTGTGCCACACTGCCTCTAGATTTCTGATACTGTCCTATTGAGGACTGTATTCATCTTGCAAAAATAGAGCCAGACACTGTAGAGTCTTGTTTCCAAGAATTTAACATCTGAACCTCTTGAAGACTGAAAATGACTTATTCAGAAATGCTAAAGGAGAAGGAATGGAAATTCACTTTTTTCATTTAGAATTCTCATGGCTGATCTCATCTCCATTCAGAGTGGTGTGTCTCTCTGCATATTTTATTAGAGTTCTGTTGCAGTTGAGTTAAAGTTGTGCCTGCCCCACTGCCCTGAGCCTGTGCACGGGATATGTCCCATAAATTTTTGCTGACTGGCTGACTGACCCAAGGCCCTCAGGAGAGATGTGAGGAGTGCTAAGGCAGCTGAGAGAAAGTGCAGAACCTCTCAGCAGCCAGGAATTGAACCAGAAATGAAAAGGATAGGAAATCTAATTTCTGAAGAAAAGAAAAGCTACACAAGAGTCTTTGAATTATCTGTGTCAGTGTTTGATTTTGTTGGTATGGATAATGGAGAATTGAGTCTTATTATTTTTTTGTCTTTAGTGGTAACCCAGTACATTATAAATCAATAAGCCTATGACTTTATCCTCCATTCTAAACTAACCATTAGACTTTACAATAGAGCCCCTGGACCCTAGTAATAGATTTCTCCCTTCAGCATACTGAGGAATTCTAGGCATTTGAATATCAGATTTATTTGAATTAACTGCTTTAATGTAGTTGTGTAGCCTCCTGTACCCATATACTCGTGATGAGTGAAATTCTCATATAAAGTTGAAGTTACAGAAGAACATGACTGTGATGTTCCTCCCCTAATTCATCTTTTTATCACCATCCTCTCCTGAGTCTCCCCCATCCCCACCACATACAAAACAGACATGTCAAAACCATTCTTGTTACTTTTTCTTATCTCCAGAGGAACTTGGAGACTATAATCTTAGTGATATCCAAACTCCAGGCTTACCAGTCTTTTTGATTTATCTTTCTACTTGTACTTTTTATTTTCTTCTAGTTATTTTGACCCCCAGATTCACAATATAGCCCTGAAATATGTCTTCTGGACTACCTTTGAGTCTCTATTCTATTCTGAGCTTTCTGTATTCTGAGCTTCGCCACATTTTTCATCTATGCTCTCTTTATCTCATGGCTAACTGTTTTTCCTAGGCCTTTTGTAGTTTTGTATAATACTTTTTGAATGTAATCCAGTATATTTCTACATGATCAAAGGACCAATGGGGAAATTGAAGTTCCTTTGATCATTATAATAATAAGGTATTCACTGAGAATTTACTATGTGGCAAGTGCCATACTCTGTGTTTAATACTCATTTAATGATTACAACAGCCATAAGAATATACGTATTATGAGGTATGCATATTATGACTTATGGATGAGGGGAGCAAGGCTTTTATAGCATTAAGTAACTTACCCAAAGTCAACATAAAGCTACAAGGTAGAGCCACACTGTGGATCCATGTCTCTCTGACTCCACAGATCATGATTTTTTTTTTTTTTTTTTTGCGGTATGTGGGCCTCTCACTGTTGTGGCCTCTCCCATTGCGTAGCACAGGCTCCGGACGCACAGGCTCAGTGGCCATGGCTCACGAGCCCAGCCACTCCGCGTCATGTGGGATCTTCCCGGACCGGGGCACGAACCCGCGTCCACTGCATCAGCAGGCAGACTCTCAACCATTGTGCCACCAGGGAAGCCCATGATATTTATTTCTGTAGTGCTTCTTCTCTGTCATATTGTCTTACTGAGTATTGGATTACTATTTAGGTTGGGGTTTGTGCCTTCCAACCATTGCAAAGAATATGTCATTGTTACAATTAGAAAATGACATTCTATTTATATGTGAAAGGCAGCTATCTCTATCGCTCTCTCTCCTGTGTGAGAGTTTATGCAGAGTGTCTATGGGGATTTCTTAGATAGGAATGTGCTGTCAGTAGTACATAGGAAATCCGCCAATACTGCTTGATTCCCCCTGGATGTTGTTTAGCCTGCACAGCCATTTATCTTGTGCCTTCAGCACACTAGGGTGAAGACTGACTTTTCAAATGCAGTTCTACTTACATGTGAGGGAAATGCAATCTGGTCTTCCTTGAGGGTTTGATTTGGGGAAGAAAGTCAAGAGGCTAATCAAGGTTCTTCCACTTATAATTTTCTAGTGTTCCTTGCATGGGGTGTTTTCTCTGGCCAAATGAAAAGTCCCGACCCAAGGCAAATTAGGTGACTTCTAGAAATGATTCATTCCTTTTCACAGATTCAGGCATGAAATGCTTATGTGGTGTTTTAGCTACTACATAGTAGGCAATGGGAGATGAATTGGATTGTAGGTATGTGTGGAGAATAACCATTTATTAAGAACCACTTTAATGTTTTAATAGTAACTAAAAATATAGGATCCAGGAAAGTGTCGCAGGATCAGGTATGTTAATAGAAGTAAATATATATTTGTAGAGTGGATAAATTAATAAAAGGAACAAATCAAAGGCTAAATTTGAGAGTCTAGACTGGATTTATAGAAAGGAGATTAGAAGAAACTTTCAAAAATAGTCATATACTTTATTCAAGCCTTAAGAGAATATATCCGGTAATAATAAAAGCATTAAGATATAAGGATAGAGGAGGAGCTTCAAGATGGCAGAAGAGTAAGACACGGAGATCACCTTCCTCTCCACAGATACATCAGAAACACATCTACATGTGGAACAGCTCCTACAGAACACCTACTGAACGCTCCCAGAAGACCGCAGACCTCCCAAAAGGCAAGAAACTCCCCACGTACCTGGGTAGGGCAAAAGAAAAAAGAAAAAACAGAGACAAAAGAATAGGGACGGGACCTGCACCAGTGGGAGGGAGCTGTGAAGGAGGAAAGGTTTCCACACACTAGGAAGCCCCTTCGCGGGCAGAGACAGGGGGTTGCGGAGGGGGGGAAGCTTCGGAGCCGCAGAGGAGAGCACGGCAACGAGTGTGGAAGCAAAGCGGAGAGATTCCCTCACAGAGGATCGGTGCCGACCAACACTCACAAGCCCGAAAGGCTTTTCTGCTCACCCGCCGGGCCAGGCGGGGGGCTGGGAGCTGAGGCTTGGGCTTTGGAGGTCAGACCTGAGGGAGAGGACTGGGTTTGGCTGCGTGAACACAGCCTGAAGGGGGCTAGTGCACCACAGCTAGCCGGGAGGGAGTCCAGGAAAAGGTCTGGAGCTGCCGAAGAGACAAGAGACTTTTTCTTCCCTCTGTATTTCCTGGTGCGCGAGGAGAGGGGACTAACAGTGTTTCTTAGAGCAACTCCAGAGACGGGCAGGAGCCATGGCTACTCATGGCACCCCAGAGTTGGGCATGGGACGCTAAGGCTGCTGCTGCAGCCACCAAGAAGCCTGTGTGCAAGCACAGGTCACTATCCACACCTCCCATCCTGGGAGCCTGTGTAGCCAGCCACTGCCAGGGTCCCGGGATCCAGGGACAACTTCCCTGGGAGAACACGTGGCACGCATCAGGCTGGTGCAACATCATGCTGGCCTCTGCCACTGTAGGCTCGCCCTGCATCCGTACCCCTCCCTCTCCCCAGCCTGAGTGAGCCAGAGCCCCCGAATCAGCTGCTCCTTTAACCCCGTCCTGTCTGAGCGAAGAACAGACGCCCTCAGGCAACCTACATGCAGAGGCGGGTCCAAATCCAAAGCTGTACCCCGGGAGCTCTGTGAACAAAGAAGAGAAAGGGAAATTTCTCCCAGCAGCCTCAGGAGCAGCGAATTAAATCTCCAAAGTCAACTTGATGTACCCTGCATCTGTGGAATACATGAATAGACAACGAATCATCCCAAATTGAGGAGGTGGACTTTAGGAGCAAAGATATATATATTTCTTTTCCCTTTTTCTCTTTGTGTGTGTGTGTATGTGTATGCTTCTGTGTGTGATTTTGTCTTTATAGATTTGCTTTTACCATTTGTCCTAGGGTTCTCTCTGTCCGTTTATTTTTTGTTTTTCAAAAAAATTTTTTCTTAATATTTTTTATTTTAATAACTTTATTCTATATGACTTTATTTTATTTTATCTTCTTTCTTTCTTTTTTTTCTCCCTTTTATTTTGAGCCGTGTGGATTAAAGGCTCTGGCTGCTCCAGCCAGGTGGCAGGGCTGGGAGAGGTGCCTCTGAGGTGGGAGAGCCAAGTTCAGGACACTAGTCCACAAGAGACCTCCCAGCTCCACGTAATATCAAACGGTGAGAATCTCCCAGAGATCTCGATCTCAACGCCAAAACCCAGCTTCACTCAATGACCAGCAAGGTACCGTGCTGGACACCCTATGGCAAACAACTAGCAAGACAGGAACACAACTCCATCCATTAGCAGAGAGGCTGCCTAAAATCAGGCCACAAACACCCAAAACACACCACCAGACTTGGACCTACCCACCAGAAAGACAAGATCCAGCCTCAACCACCAGAACACAGGCACTAGTCCCCTCCACCAGGAAGCCTGCACAACCCACTGAACCAACCTTAGTCACTGGGGAGAGATACCAAAAACAACAGGAACTACAAACCTGCAGCCTACGAAAAGGAGACCCCAAACACAGTAAGTTAAGCAAAATGAGAAGACAGAAAAACACACAGCAGATGAAGGAGCAAGGCAAAAACCCACGAGACCTAAAAAATGAAGAGGAAATAGGCAGTCTACCTGAAAAACAATTCATAGTAATAATAATAAAGATGATCCAAATTCTTGGAAATAGAATAGAGAAAATACAAGAAACGTTTAACAAGGACCTAGAAGAACTAAAGAGCAAACACAGTGATGAACAACACAATAAATGAAATTAAAAATTCTCTAGAAGGGATCAACAGCAGAATAACTGAGGCAGAAGAACAGATAACTGACCTGGGAGATAAAATAGTGGAAATGACTACTGCAGAGCAGAATAAAGAAAAAAGAATGAAAAGAATTGAGGACAGTCTCAGAGACTTCTAGGACAATATTAAATGCACCAACATTCGAATTATAGGGGTCCCAGAAGAAGAAGAGAAAAGAAAGGGACTGAGAAAATATTTGAAAAGATTATAGTTGAAAACTTCCCTCATATGGGAAGGAAATAGTTAATCAAGTCCAGGAAGCACAGAGAGTCCCATACAAGATAAATCCAAGGAGAAGCACTCCAAGACACATATTAATCAAACTATCAAAAATTAAATACAAAGAACAAATATTAAAAGCAGCAAGGGAAAAACAAGTAATACACAAGGGAATCCTCATAAGGTTAACAACTGATCATTCAGCAGAAACTCTGCAAGCGAAAAGGGAGTAGCAGGAAATATTTAAAGTGATGAAGGAGAAAAACCTACAACCAAGATTACCCAGCAAGGATCTCATTCAGATTTGATGGAGAAATTAAAACCTTTACAGACAAGCAGAAGCTGAGAGAGTTCAGCACCACCAAACCAGCTTTACAACAAATGCTAAAGGATCTTCTCTAGGCAGGAAACACAAGAGAAGGAAAAGACCTACAAAAACAAACCCAGAACAATTAAGAAAATGGGAATAGGAACATACATATCGATAATTACCTTAAATGTAAATGGATTAAGTGCTCCAACCAAAAGACATAGATAGGCTGAATGGATACAAAAACAAGACCAGTATATATGCTGTCTACAAGAGACCCACTTCAGACCTAGGGACACATACAGACTGAAAGTGAGGGGTTGGAAAAAGATATTCCATGCAAATGGAAATCGAAAGAAAGCTGGAGTAGCAATTCTCATATCAGACAAAACAGACGTTAAAGACTATTACAAGAGACAAAGAAGGACGCTACATAATGATCAAGGGATCGATCCAAGAAGAAGATATAACAATTGTAAATATTTATGCACCCAACATAGGAGCACCTCAATACATAAGGCAAATGCTAACAGCCATAAAAGGGGAAATGGATAGTAACACAATCATAGTAGGGGACTTTAACACCCCACTTTCACCAATGCACAGATCATCCAAAATGAAAATAAATAAGGAAACACAAGCTTTAAATGATACATTAAACAAGATGGGCTTAATTGATATTTATAGGCCATTCCATCCAAAAACAACAGAATACACATTCTTCTCAAGTGCTCATGGAACATTCTAGAGGATAGATCATACCTTGGGTCACAAATCAAGCCTTGGTAAATTTAAGAAAATTGAAATCATATCAAGTATCTTTTCCAACCAGAACGCTATGAGAGTAGATATTAATTACAGGAAAAAATCTGTTAAAAATACAAACACATGGAGGCTAAACAATACACTACTTATTAACTAAGACATCACTGAAGAAATCAAAGAGGAAATCAAAAAATACCTAGAAACAAATAACAATGAAAACACAATGACCCAAAACCTATGGTTTAGAGCAAAAGCAGTTCTAAAAGGGAAGTTTATAGCAATACAATCCTACCTCAAGAAACAAGAAACATCTCAAATAAACAACCTAACCTTACACCTAAAGCAATTAGAGAAAGAAGGAAAAAAAACCCCAAAGTTAGCAGAAGGAAAGAAATCGTAAAGATCAGATCAGAAATAAATGAAAAAGAAATGAAGGAAATGATAGCAAAAATCAATAAAACTAAAAGCCGGTTCTTTGAGAAGATAAAAATACTGATAAACCATTAACCAGGCTCTACAAGAAAAAAAGGGAGAAGACTCAAATCAATAGAATTAGACATGAAAAAGAAGTAACAACTGACACTGCAGAAATACAGAGCATCATGAGAGATTACTACAAGCAACTCTAGGCCAAAAAATGGACAACCTGGAAGAAATGGACAAATGCTTAGAAATGCACAACCTTCCAAGACTGAACCAGGAAGAAATAGAAAATATGAACAGACCAATCACAAGCACTGAAATTGAGTCTGTGAGTAAAAATCTTCCAACAAACAAAAGTCCAGGACCAGATGGCTTCACAGGCGAATTCTATCAAACATTTAGAGAAGAGCTAACACCTATCCTTCTCAAACTCTTCCAAAATATAGCAGAGGGAGGAACACTCCCAAACTCATTCTATAAGGCCACCATCACCCTTATACCAAAACCAGAGAAAGATGTCACAAAAAAAGAAAACTACAGGCCAATATCACTGATGAACATAGATGCAAAAATCCTCAACAAAATACTAGCAAACAGAATCCAACAGCACATTAAAAGGATCATACACCATGATGAAGTGGGATTTATCCCAGGAATGCAAGGATTCTTTAAATTCGCAAGTCAATCAATGTGATACACCATATTAACAAATTGAAGGAGAAAAACCATATGATCATCTCAATAGATGCAGAGAAAGCTTTCGACAAAATTCAACACCCATTTATGATAAAAACCCTCCAGAAACTAGGCATAGAGGGAACTTTCCTCAACATAATAAACGCCATATATGACAATCCCACAGCCAACATCGTCCTCAATGGTGAAAAACTGAAAGCATTTCCACTAAGATCAGGAACAAGACAAGGTTGCCCACTCTCACCACTGTTATTCAACATAGGTTTGGAAGTTTTAGCCACAGCTATCAGAGAAGAAAAATAAAAGGAATCCAAATTGGAAAAGAAGAAGTAACGCTGTCACTGTTTGCAGATGACATGATACTATACATAGAGAATCCTAAAGATGCTACCAGAAAACTACTGGAGCTTATCAATGAGTTTGGTAAAGTAGCAGGATACAAAATTAATGCACAGAAATCTCTGGCTTTCCTATACACTAATGATGAAAAATCTGAAAGTGAAATTAAGTAAACACTCCCATATACCATTGCAACAAAAAGAATAAAATACCTAGGAATAAACCTACCTAAGGAGACAAAAGACCTGTATGCAGAAAATTATAAGACACTGATGAAAGAAATTATAGATGATACAAATAGATGCAGAGATATACCATGTTCTTAGATTGGAAGAATCAACATTGTGCAAATTACTCTACTACCCAAAGCAACCTACAGATTCAGTGCAATCCCTTTCAAACTACCAATGGCATTTTTCACAGAACTAGAACAAAAAATTTCACAATTTGTTTGGAAACACAAAAGACCCCGAATAGCCAAAGCAACCTTGAGAACGAAAAACGGTGCTGGAGGAATCAGACTCCCTGACTTCAGACCATACTACAGAGCTACAGTAATCAAGACAGTATGGTACTGGCACAAAAACAAAAATCTAAATGAACGGAATAGGATAGAAAGCCCAGAGATAAACCCACGCATGTATGGTCACCTTATCTTTGATAAAGGAGGCAGGAATATACAGTGGAGAAAAGACCACCTGTTCAATAAGTGGTGCTGGGAAAACTGGACAGGTACATGTAAAAGTATGAAATTAGAACACTCCCTAACACCATACACAAAAATAAAATGGATTAAAGACTTAAATGTAAGGCCAGATGCTATCAAACTCTTAGAGGCAAACATAGGCAGAACACTCTATGACATAAATCACAGCAATATCCTTTTTGACCCACCTCCTAGAGAAATGGAAATAAAAACAAAAATAAACAAATGGGACCTAATGAAACTTCAAAGCTTTTGCACAGCAAAGGAAGCCATAAACAAGACCAAAAGACAACCCTCAGAATGGGAGAAAACATTTGCAAATGAAGCAACTGACAAAGGATTAATCTCCAAAATTTACAAGCAGCTCATGAAGCTCAATATCGAAAAAACAAACAACCCAATCCAAAAATGGGCAGAAGACGTAAATAGACATTTCTCCATGGAATATATACAGATTGCCAACAAACACATGAAAGAATCCTCAACATCATTAATCATTAGAGAAATGCAAATCAAAACTACAATGAGGTATCATCTCACACCAGTCAGAATGGCCATCATCACAAAATCTAAAAACAATAAATGCTGGTGAGGGTGTGGAGAAAAGGGAACCCTCTTGCACTGTTGGTGAGAATATAAATTGATACACCCACTATGGAGAACAGTATGGATGTTCCTTAAAAAACTAAAAGTAGAACTACCATACGACCCAGCAATCCCACTGCTGGGCATATACCCTTAGAAAACCATAATTCAAAAAGAGTCATGTACCAAAGTATTCATTGCAGCTCTCTTTACAATAGCCAGGACATGGAAGCAACCTAAGTGTCCATCAACAGATGAATGGGTAAAGAAGATGTGGCACATATATACAATGGAATATTACTCAGCCATAAAAAGAAACAAAATTGAGTTATTTGTAGTGAGGTGAACAGATGTAGAGTCTGTCATACAGAGTGAGTAAGTCAGAAAGAGAAAAACAAATACCGCATTCTAACACATATATATGGAATCTAAAAAATGTCATGAAGAACCTAGGGGCAAGACGGGAATAAAGACACAGACCTACTAGAGGATGGACTTGAGGATATGGGCAGGGGGAAGGGTAAGCTGTGACAAAGTGAGAGAGTGGCATGGACATATATACACTACCAAACGTAAAATAGACAGCTAGTAGGAAGCAGCTGCATAGCACAGGGAGATTAGCTCAGTGCTTTGTGACCACCTAGAGGGGTGGGATAGGGAGGGTGGGATGGAGGGAGATGGAAGAGGGAAGAGATATGGGAACATATGTATATGTATAACTGATTCACTTTGTTATAAAGCAGAAACTAACACACCATTGTAAAGCAATTATACTCCAATAAAGATGTTTAAAAAAAGTGATATAAAGATAAATGTACAGCTCTTTTCAGTGTTTCTAGAGACAAACACCCCAAGAGTGTTTATCGAGCATTAGAATGGTTGAATAAATTTTCATATTTCCATTCTATAACACAGCTGTTTAAAAATAGCTCTATATTTATTTCCTGGGAGAGAGATACATGAAATATTAAGTGAGAAAATAAGTTGTAGTTTGATTGCATATATAGGTATATACACACACACATATATACTTTATATATATACATGTATATGATATCACTTGCTTTCTTTGTAAAAACAACAAATAATTACATATTTGTGTATGTATGTATATGCAAATATTTGTATGAACACAGAGGAAGTTACTTCAGAGTAGGAATGAATGAGTTAAAGAAATCACTAACTTGCTGTTCATACAACCTTGCATGTTTGACTAGTTATGATAATATGCATTATTTTTAATATGGTACTAAAAATAAAATCTTAAAGGGAGACTATAGTTCTAGTTAAGAGATCATTGATGCTTGAATGGAACAGCTTGAGATGTTGGGTTTTTTTAATTGAAGTATAGTTGATTTACAATGTGCCAATCTCTGCTATACAGCAAAGTGACTCAGTTATATACATATAGACATTCTTTTTTTCAAATATTCTTTTCTGTTATGGTTTATCACAGGATATTGAATATAGTTCCCTGTGCTATACAGTAGGACTTTTTTGTTTATCCATCCTATATATAATAGTTTACATCTGCTAACCCCAAACTCCCAGTTCTTCCCTCCCCCATGCCCCTCCCCCATGGCAACCACAAGTCTGTTCTCTATGTCTGTGAGTCTGTTTCTGTTTTGTAGACAGGTTCATTTGTGCCATATTTTAGATTCTACATATAAGTGATATCATGTGGTATTTGTCTTTCTCTTTCTGATGTACTTCACTTAGTATGATAATCTCTAGTTGCATCCATGTTGCTGCAAATGGCATTATTTTGTTCTTTTTCATGGCGGAGTAGTACTCCATTGTATATATGTACCACATCTTCTTTATCCATTCATCTGTCAATGGACATTTAGGTTGTTTCTATGTCTTGGCTATTGTGAATGGTGCTGCTTTGAACATAAGGGTGCATGCGTCTTTTTGAATTATAGTTTTGTCCAGGTATGTGCCCAGGAGTGGGATTGCTGGATCATATAGTAATTCTATTTTTAGTTTTCTAAGGAACCTCCACACTGTTTTTCATAGTGGCTTTACCAACTTACATTCCCATCAGCAGGGTAGGAGGGTTCCCTTTCTCCATACCCTCTTCAGCGTTTGTTATTTGTAGGCTTTTTAATGATGGCCATTCTGACCCGTGTGAGGTAGTTGTTTTGATTTGCTTTTCTCTAATAATTAGTGGTGTTCATTGTAGTTTTGATTGCTTTTCTCTAATAATTAGTGATGTTGAGCATCTTTTCATATGTCTACTGGCCATCTGTGTGTCTTCTTTGGAGAAATGTCTATTAAGGTCTTCTGCTCATTTTTTTATTGGATTGTTTGTATTTTTGTTGTTGAGTTGTAGGACTTATTTGTTTATTTTGGAGATTAAGCCCTTGTCTGTTGCATCATTTGCAAATATTTTCTCCCATTCCATAGGTTGTCTTTTCATTTTTTTAATGGTTTTCTTAGCTGTGCAAAAGCTTGTAAGTTTGATTAGGTCCCATTTGTTTATTTTTGTTTTTATTTCTATTTCCTTGGGAGACTGACCTAAGAAAACATTGGTATGATTTATATCAGAGAATGTTTTGCTTATGCTCTCTTCTAGGAGTTTTATGGTGTCATGTCTTATATTTAAATCTTTAAGCCATTTTGAATTTACTTTTGTGCATGGTGTGCGGGTATGTTCTAACTTCATTGATTTACGTGCAGCTGGACAACTTCCCCAGCACCACTTGCTGAAGAGACTTTCCCATTTTATATTTTTGCCTCCTTTGTTGAAGATTAATTGACCATAGGTGTGAGGGTTTATTTCTGGGCTCTCTATTCTGTTCCATTGATCCGTTTATCTGTTTTTGTACGAATACCACACTGTTTTGATTACTGTAGCTTTGTAATAGGAGGATCTTGAGGGGTTTTTTTTGTTTTTTTTTTTTAAATAAATTTATTTATTTGTTTTTATTTTTGGCTGCATTGGGTCTTCATTGTGTGAACCGGCTTTCTCTAGTTGCGGTGAGTGGGGGCTACTCTTTGTTTTGGTGCGCGGGCTTCTCATTGCAGTGGCTTGTCTTGTTGTGGAGCATGGGCTCTAGGCACGCAAGCTTCAGTAGTTGTGGCATGCAGGCTCAGTAGTTGTGGTGCACACCTTAGTTGCTCCGCGGCATGTGGGATCTTCCCGGGCTAGGGCTTGAACCCGTGTCCCCTCCATTGGCAGGCAGATTCTTAACCACTGCACTCCCAGGGAAGCCTGGATCTTGAGTTTTGCTGGAATATTGAAAGCCCCTCCTATCTGATATAGCATTGGATACTTATATGAGAAACTTAGCCTCTCCAAGGCTCAGTGTCCTTTTCTGGAATCCTAGAGATATAAAACAGATGCTTTCTGAGACCTCTTCTATCACAGATATTCTATTTTATTGCTTAAAAATAATAATAAATAAATATATGTGAAAATAGTGGTGGTGCCAAGGGATGGCTGGAGTTTAATCCTCTCCTTCCCCTCTACCAACCAATCCATCAGTCACCTACAAATTCCTTCAAATAGCCTTGTGATCTAAAGAAAAAATGATGCTGTTATGCAAACTCAGCTTCAAGATAAGCTCGCTGACCATATCCTTACCTCATGTCGCTGTCTCTAAAGCCTCTCTAAAGTAGAAATTCTTGGTCTACTACTGTTAGAACTTGCTCCATAAAATAAATCAATATGTGTGATTAGGGTCAGAAGAAGTATTTATTCATGAAGTTTAAAAGGCACATTATTCACATACAACTATTCTTTTAAAATGCAAATATCCTTTGGGAAAAGTACACTTTAAGCCTTACTATTCCTTTATATATCAACAGATACATTTTTAAGATCTCTTCATAAGAGCAAGATTTTATGAAGGAAACATGGGAGAGAAGGAGAGGGACGTGGAGGAAATGGAATAACCACAGAGAGGGGAGAAGGTTCAAAAAGTGAGTGCAGGGAGTTCCCTGTGGTCCAGTGGTTAAGACGCTGCTCTTCCAATGCAGGGGATGTGGGTTCGATCCCTGGTCAGGGAACTAAGATCCCACATGCCCCATGGTTTGGCCAAAAAAAAAAAAAAAAGTGCAAATACAACAGGCACTTCTGGAGCTTGTCAGAAGAATGCGCTTGGGCCAAGAAATAGCCTTTAAATCCTCCTTGACTTGTGTCTTTCTCTCCTACCTCACATCAGACACATCTGCAAATCCTATCAGTTCTCTCTTCAAATATATCTGGAATCCAACCCCTTTTCATACCACTATTGCTCCACCCTGGACCAAACCACCATCATCTAGATTATTGCAAAGGCATTCTAAAACAAGTTCTGATTTCTGTCCCTTTAGGATCTGTTCTCAACACAGTAGCCAGAGGGACATTTTGAAAACCTAAGCAAGATCAGACACTCCCTTGCTCAAAACCCCTATTCTAGTGGTTTCCCATTTACTCAAAGTCAGAGTCAAGTTACCTACAGTGTCCTGCAAGAGATTCTTACATTAGACACAATCTGGTGAGCTTTAAAGAAATATTCATGTTGGGGTCTGATTTCCCGAAATGTTGATTTTACTGGTTTTATGGTTGAGGCATTTATATTTGCTGGAAGGTCCTCAAGTGATTCTAATGAACATCCAGAGTTGAGAATCACTGTCCTCTATAATCTGCTCTCAGCTTTCCTCCTCAGCCCTCTTCTCTCACCTTTTTGCCCTCTCCCTTAACACCCTCTGGACACACAGACGTCCTGGCTGTTTCCTGAACACACCAGATCTACCACTTCAGAGTCTTTGTGCTGGCTCATACTCCCTCCAGTGAGCCTCCTTCAGGTTATTAAAATGTCAAAGCATACTGCACAAGGACCCCTAGAAAATTATGAGTGGAAGGACCTTGATTAGTCTCTTGTAATTTTTTCCCCTGACTCAAACTCCTCAAGCTATACCAGATTGAATTTCCCTCATATATAAATATATCTGTCATTTGATAATTTAGCCTTCATCCTGGTGAGCTGAGGGTGCAAGATAAATGGTTGTGCAGTCCAAACAACTGCCCAAAAGAAACAGAGCTAGTATTGGTGAATTTTCTGCATACATGCTCAGAGCATGTTCTTATCTAACCAAGTCCCTGTAGACACATGCATGTAACCTCACATACACAGGAAAATCATGTGCAGAGATGCTTTGACCAGAGTTTCTAAGGTCTCTGCCAGCACAGATATTCTAAGATTCTGATGTTGAAAATTAATACTAACGCAGAATTGTAAATATTAATGATATGAAAACAGAATCAAGGAACAGCTTAAAGGGATTTAGCACCTCCATTCCCTGTAATACATCAGCCACCCTCAAGTGACGCCAAATAACCACACATTTTAAGGAAAAGCAGTGGTCTTGTTGCACACTGAACATTTATAGACCCCTGGCTTTACACTTCAGAGCACATTGATGTCTCTGGAGCATCCCCCATGTGGAAGTCTCATGCTGGGCCTTCTGGATAAGCTTTTGGGAGCTTATCTGTGTCATTAGGGTCGTGTAATTTATTCATGGGGTTTAAAGCATTTATTTTTTTAAAGATGCCAATACCCCTTGGAAAAGGTACACTTTAAGGCTGATTACTCATTTATATTTCAGCATATGCTATTTTTAAGAGTGCTTGATACCTAATAGGAGCTCAGTAAGCATTTGGAGAATGAGTAAGTTGATGGGTTGAGTAGTTTTTATGGAACAAATGTAGGCCCCATGCTCTGAGAGAGACCTGGTCTGAGGTTATCGTATGTCCAAAGAAACCCTTCGAAGAGCAACCTGACCACAACAGAGGGATTACCACATGTCCAAAGATGAGGAAGGAGCATTAGCTGATAATATGAAGAATTCATCTCCTGTATTAAGGGCACTGTAGCTGAGAACACTCCAGCTTTGTATGGGGGCGTGATCTCAGAAGAACCCACAAAAGAACTCACCTTTAAATATTTGACAGAACCTGGAGAGGACTAACACCAGCTCACAGGAGTATCAGCCAAGTAAGCTCTTTTTTGAACCTCCTGTCTTCCAGGTTTTCCAGTTTAAGCTGCGGGGGAGACAAGTAGAAGTACAAAGTAGAAAAAGAGAGAAGCCCATTCACTCTTCTCCAGCTGTACGTTTCTCTCCTACAGGCCTCAGCTGTGGGGAGGGGGAATCTTCGGCTTTAATTCAAGTTTAGACTTCTGATTTATTAGTGACATAAAACATTGTTTTGTGATTTAAAGTGACTCTAGGACTTTTTATTACTTAAGAGTACCCAGAAAAAGTAATGGGGACTGCCCAAATTTTCATCTGGAGACAGTCGAAATACTAACCCAACAGAATAAATTTGAAGAGACAGTGAGCGATAAAAGTGAAGTTGTTTATAATTCTATCCCATGAGTCAAACTTGTTACTTATGTCTCCTTCACAGCTCTGCCTTGATTAGCATGGTATCGATTCTCATGTCAGACTTAAAATATATCTGTAGTAAGTCAAACACATTTTCAGTTGGTGCTGAAATTTTGCACAAACGTTATTTTTAAATCAGCATGGAATTATTACAATGGATTAATTTTTTCAGTCTTTAAAAGGAGAGCCTGTCAAGAAAGTCTTTGCTTTGGGTTGGTCAAAGGATTGGAGTAAATCCAATTCCTGTTAGTAGGACAGTCTCCCGTAGCAGGCTTAAAGCTCACTTTCGAAAATCTCACACAGTCACACAAAGATTATCTTATGCTGATTTGATCTGTGGAGATTACCAGTGGTAAAGGCACTAAGGAACTGCTTTTAATAGGCTATATTATTATTATTATTTTTAGCTACATCATGTAATAGACAAAATTGAGACTTTCCCAAGAAAAATAAGAATCGCAGTCTCTTAATTGTTCTCTTTAAATTTAAGGCAACACAACTTTACCTTTGTCTTTAACAATTGTCATCAGTTGTGACAAAATGGCCTCTTCTTGTGGGAATGGCTTCCCATAATGTCTTGGTCTATTGAGACTTGTAGCCTTGTAAGCTGGAAGATAAGGGCTGTCCTGTGTCTCTTTTCTTTCTTCAGACAGCAGCCAGGCATAGTGTTCTGCACACACAATAGGTGTCAAAGAATTCTATTGACCAAACGTCTGGGTGTTTCAGTCATTTGGAATGCATAGTGCGGCTATTGTTCATGTTTGAAACACAAACAGCATTAATACCAACGTTCTGTGGCTTCTGAATTCCTTTCACAGCTCTCTCCTCATTTCAACTAATTACTGTAATAGGCAGAGCACCCCTTCCCTTTTGACAGTTAAGATGGAGGAAAATTGAAAACTCGAAAAGACCATAAAGGACGGTCTTTTTAAAAAGAATCCATTAGTTGATTAAAAGTTATCTCAAATCCTCAGCATCCAAAGTCTCTAACTTAAAATTTCCTGTTAAAGCATAAACGAAGTGGGTCCTTTTTTTCCCTCCTGAAGATCACAAAAACCATTTCACTTTGGAGGTGATTCTCCTACCTTTGTGTGTAAGTGTACTTAAAATTTTATATAGGTGTGAATAAGAATAGGTAATCTTTTCCCTTTGTCATTTCTGGAAGTGAATTTTCTCCTTTCATTCTTTGAGAGGATGAATAGAGGAGGGCATATGAAGAGCTGGTAAGTGGGGCTGTTTATCTGTCTGCTGTAAGATTAATAACACACTAAGCGATTCTCACAGTTATTACATTTATGAGCAGGAAGAGCCTTAGGCAAAACCAAGAGAGATGTTTTTGCTACCAACATATCTTTATTTTCTTTATCGCCTTTGTTAGTCTCCTTTCCAAACTTCTAGCACTTAGTGCCTAACCTTTCTGCTGCCCCTTAGATGCCTCAACCCCAACCTACCCCTTGGCATACGCTTCAATATTCCTTCCAGAGAAGCTTTGTGCCCGACTTTCCTTGACTCTTTTCTCTTTGTTCTAACTGGCTCTCATGTATTCCATCCTCCCAGGCTTTGCTTGGTTACTGGCTAACAAATTAGATCAACTCCTTCATTCAGGGTAGAGATAATCAATTATGATTCAATGTGTTACAGAAGTGTTGCATCATTTCCACAGTTAAGTAATTGAGCTTGAGCACAGGGTTTGGGTATTAAGGAAGAAAAGAGAAAGAAGTGTGATTTATCATGTGTTCCGTATTGCAGTATTCAGCCCAGGCTGCTGTTACAAAGTACCATAGACTGGTTCAAACAACAGACATTTATTTCTCACAGTTCTGGAACCTGGAAGTCCGAGATCAGGAGGCCAGCATGGTCGGGTTCTGGGGAGAACTCTCATTTTAGATTGCTGATGCTGACTGTCTGTGTCTTCATCTGGCTTATAGGAGATTTCTCTCTCTTTCTCTTACTATAAGGCCACCAATCCCATTTAATTAGAACTCCATCCTGAGAACCTCACTAAACTTTAATTTCCTCCAAAGGCCCTATTTCTATATACAGTCACACTGGGGGCTAGAACTTCAACATATGAATTTGGGGGGCGGGGCACAATTCAGTCCATGGCATTCGTTCTACTGCACCTATGGATGATTGGGAATGAACAAGATAGTAATATGTATATATCTGTTTCTCCTTTGTAAGTCTCTAAATTTCTGTTTTCATTTTGTGAATGTTTTGTTGAGCTGAATTTGATTCTAAAATTTAAATATATATACATTTCCTAGAGTATGTCCAAGTACTTCATCTGATGATCAGTTGAAGAAATAGTTCTCTGTTCTGATAATATTGGGGAAGGAAAAAAACTGATTATGTTTGATTTGTTGAGAAATGGCATATGTGCATGCTATACTTCATGGGTGACTTAAGGGAGTTTTAAGGGTAATTTGGTCAGTGTGTGATTCTTCACCTTAGGAATTGCCTTTAGAACTGAACAGGACTTCATTATACATATGATTTTAACAGGCTTGAATAGCATAACTTAAGGTCATGAGTAGCCTGGTACTTATTAGGATTATATTTGGGTGAGGAGACCTAGAAATTCTTTGAAAATATTCATAGGTTGTGTCCTTCTCTGACCATAAATAATTATAAAAACCCAAAGTTTTGTATATGACACTGTGATATATAAAATGCTTTTATAACCCTCACATAAAAAATAACATGAAATAAAGTACAAACTCCAGATGACTTGTTTACTAATTAATTCAGGAAGATATTGATTAATGTGACTCAGGAAAAGTCAATAATTTCTATGTGGTAGGACAGATGTTTTCAGAAGTCCTTCCATGGAAACTTGCTCTCTTTTTATTAAAAGCTGAGTTTGGAAACAATTTCCAGGTAGGAGGCAGTTGCAGGAGATCAATTATTTAAAGTTTACTTATTCAGGAAATATTTAAGTGCAGGCTAAATGCCAGTACTGTTCTAGCTTCTAGGGAGCACTTGAGATAAGACTGACAAGCCCTTGTTCTGCAGGGGCTCACATGGAGTGGGGAGGGAGAAAGGCAATAAACAAATACAATAAACACGACACCAGCTGGCAATAAAGTGGGCTGACTTGGCAGGGTACCTGGAGTGCTGCTTCAGATTGAGTGGTTAAGGAAAAGCATTCAGATTTAAGGGAAGACATGAATGACAAGGAGTCAGTCATTGCAAAGGAAAGGGAGAAGTACCAAAGGGCACAGCTAGGATGAAGGCCTATGGTGTGAACAAACTGCTGTGTTTGCCGACCAGAGGTACAAAGCAGCATGTCCATTTGCAGCAATATGGAAAAGAGAGAGGATGGCTAGAATGCTGATTGTCCTTAAGAAGATCTGCAGGAATTTGTTCAGTAGCAAATTAGAAACGGCAGTAGATTAAGCTATACAGAAATAGTTGGATGAAGACTCTGTTTAAACTGTATCTCCTAGCTGGTGCAAGGGGATTGAGAATTTCCTGAAATTAGTATAAGTGCCCTGATATGAGGAAGTGACCACTTTGAGTTAGACAAGCCTGGAGATTGAGAAAGTGAGGAGCACAAAAAATTATGAGTAGAAACACAGAAATAGAAGAGTTATGGTTATAGGATAAGACTTTTCCAGTAGCAGCATGTTCCACATGTTGATCTTACTGGCAGCTTACTCCAGCGTGCTGTACCAATATTACCATTTATTAAGTGCGTCACAGCAGTGGAATAGGACTTAGGATATAGGACTAAGGATTTCAATACCAATACCTTAGTGATACTTAGCTCTAGCACCACTATCACACTATCTCCTGTAATGTGGGAATGCTCTGTGCATCTTCACGTATGCATACATACAATGCATATGTAATGTATTATATGTAGCATATGTATTTATATATTATACATGTGCATTTATATAAAGTGAGTTCATTGCATTTTATGTATTTGGCCATTCTCAACTAAACCATATTTTGTCACTATATAAGAAAATTCCTTCAGAAACTGCAAAGGAATTCCAACTGAATTGGTTGGACCCACCCCAAAAGAATTACTCTGTAAAATAAAACAAACAAAAAACTCAAGCAACAAAAAGTCCATTGCCTTTATACAATATCTTGGTTTAGAGATGACATTCATTTACAGTTTCATAAACATCACTTCACATAGGCAGGCATCATAAGCCTCATTTTGAAAATGGGTTCTTGGGAGTGCAGAAGTGCTTACTTTCAAAGATGAAACTACCAACAGAGTACCCTCTGCGTGTTTCTTATTTGAGAATCCTGAGAGAAGCTGCTTGGTCAGTGCATATGCTGCCTGGGTCTGACCATACTCCAGATTTGGTCAGCTATGACTAGGGAATAGGAGGGGAGTAAAAACATGACTGAGAGTGTGGGCTGTAGCTATTCGTAGGAAAGGGGAGTGAGCAGTTACTGCAAAACATAACAAATCTGCTTACCAGCAAGGCAGGGTGTAGAAATATTTTTCAGCTACTCAGCTGAAATAAATAAAACCTGTACTTTAAGAAGTAGATTTTGCAGTAGCAAGTGAGTTTTTAATTAACATCAGAGTTATTATTAAAAACTTGCATAACCAAGACTGTCCTTCATCATTTTTTTAATCCTCTTTTGCATGGAAAGGTGAAGATGATACAATATGTATTCTTGAACATTTCAAATAAATTAGAGCAGGTTCCCAAAATAGAGAGAGTGTGTGGGCTCTTTTGTTGGTGTTTTACTCCTTGTTCAAACTGTGGCATTCACACCATCCACACGCTTATGTCTGTGGTCTAGAGCGGCAAGGAGCAGTCGGGTGGCTTCAGTGGCTTCTACAGAGACAGAGCTACACCTGCCTGTTCTGAGGGTGTTATGTTCAAGTGAGACCCTCTCCCAAATATATAATTAGCCCATGGCTAATAGGTCATAGAAAGAAGAATCCTAGAAATATGCTAAGAGATTGAAGTTTCAGAGAAAAGAAATTTAAATGGATCTGGCTGTGTTTATTTTATTCCAGTTATACTAGTAAAATAATAGCAGCGTTGGAGGAAAAAAGTGACTAGGGTAGATAAATTTAAAAAATTTATGCTGAAAACAGGGCTGAATTTTTGAAAGGGAATAATTGGTAAAGAGTAAATGAAAAGCGTTAAGCAACAGAAGAACTTACTCTGATGCTTTTACTAAGTTCCAACAAAATGGCAAGAGCTTGACTTCTTATTTTATGTAGGTCCAGCTGTAGGTTGAACAGGTAGATTTATGAAAGTCCGCCAGGAAAGCACATACTATGTGGAAGGTCAGGGACATCGTGGCCAGACCAGTGGCCTTTTAACTTTAAGGGTCCATCTTGACAAACTCACTACTCCAGGTCTGTCCTCCAGTGGACATGAACTGGCTGGGGCACTCCTTCCTCTATGAAGCTATCTTATAATCACTGTACAATGTAGAACAAAACATTTAAAACCATAGGCTTTGAAATCAGGCAGATTTGAGATCCATCTCTGATCATTTTTCTTAAAACAGTGTGTCTTTGGGCAAATTACTTTATTGTTGTATAACTGAATTTTCTTTCCCAAGCAGTGCAAATAAAATTACCTTACTTGCAGAGTTGTTGGGAAGAGTAAATGAGATAATATATGTTACATACTCAGTAGTACATGATAGGAGTTTAAAAAAAAATGGTGTCTATCACTGTTACCTACTTGAGCCTCTTTTGGTTGATCAGTTGTCCAGGTTTGCACTGAAAGTCTTGGTCTCTTTGGTTTTTAGCATGGAAAGTCCCAGATGTCTGGAACTGTCCAGTCCTGCACAAACAGGGATGGTGGTGACACTACAGTCATTCACCCTTTAGAGTAAAAGACTCTGTAGTCAAAATTTCTTGATTCCAATATGCATTTCTAGGGGTTTTTATTCTATTTGGTGTTGCACAACCATGTGTATTTAACAGACCCTTACATAGAACTTAGTATGTGCCAGACACTGTTTGAAGCTTTTACAAATATTTACTTATTTAATCATCATAAAAACTCTCTGAGATAGGTACTATTATCATCCCTGTTTACAGATGAGGAAACTGAGGCAGAGAGAGGTTGAGTAAGTTGCAGAAGGTCACACAGCTGTTAAGTGAAGGAGCCTGGATTCAAACTTTCAAATTCTGGTTCCCGAGTCCATGTTGTTAACTACTATCCTTACGGTGACTGTGTGTAGTATGTGTATTCTAACTAGTAGTACCTGGAATCATGATGAGAATTCCATTTTAAGCTCTGTCACTGATTTGAAACTTGGCTTCACCTGCACATCTGAGTTTGTTGAGATGTAACCTGAGACACATACTTAAACCCGGTGATTAAGGGCTATGAGTATCATGGGGGAAAGTATACCATAAAAAGCAGGATAGTAATATTGTCAAATGACAGCCAAGGCCTGATTTTCCAGTGTGTGAATCTTTGGGATTCCTATTTTTTTTTACTTTCTCTTACCAATTTGTCATATCACATGTGAAAGCAATTTGTCTTTAGAGTGAGCTAGTTCCTTTGAAAGAAGGAAAAAGGAAGAGATTTGATAGAAGAAAATACTTAAACGTTTAACTATTTTGACTATGTGGATTTGTGTAGTCACATAATTGTCAGCTTAACCTAGATTCTAAACATTATCTACATTGTATTTTGAATTAAGTAATTCTTTTTAATCAAAATCTGTCTTCTTTGCCTCCATCCTGACCTCTCCACTCCAAGGACACACTCACACAGCTTTGTTAGTCTCTTGACTACTAGTAAGTGGCTCTGCTACAAACCTGCATTAATAGTTGCATGGTTTTGCTATCACAGCCTAAATATGGTTAGTTGTGCAGATGGATCAATGTATAAGCATAAAGCTTTCTCAATCTTCTCTCTGCACATCCAGTTTACCACTTTTCCTGGAAATATTTGAGAATATGAAAATCTTCAGTCTGTCCCCTTTTTACAGATTTATTTAGAATTCACAAATGTTTTATTCCAAGTACTTCTTCCTTTAATTTAAGTCACAAACTTAAATTCAACAGAAGGCACACTATCTTCATTTCATGTTATTTAATATATTTTTCATTTCATCTTATTTTGTATAATTTGGCAGAGATTTCTGAAGGGTAAGGTACATGAGATTTCTGAAGGGTAAGGTACTATTTTGGACATTTTCTGTGATGAAATGGTGGTGCTTCAAGATTATTCTAGAGCCATTACACACAGCACATTCTGTTAGTCCCAGATATAAGCCAGAATTTGCTTCTCACAGACATGAAACCAAGAATGTCTTCATGACTAGCTTTTATATTCATTTCAGGAATTTTTGAGCACCTAATACATGCAAGGCATGGTGCTCACCTCTCCTTTTTGGATGCTAAGTTTCAGAAGATGAGGTCCCTGATTTCAAGAAGTTATGTCCAGAAGGGCTACAAAGCAGAATACTATAAGGTTTACAGTGGAAGTGCAAAGGGCTGCAGAGAGGCAAAAAAAGAAGAGGTTGTTTATGATGGGATGGGAGGAGAGGGAAAAGATTGGGGGAGGCATCTTAGAAGAGGTGGCATATGAACACACACTTGAGAGACAAATAAGATATGAACAAACAGGATAGAGACAAACAGGATAGAGATGGGTAAGAAGGACAGTTCAAGCTCAGAGAACAACAAAAGCAAAGGCACATAAGGCAAATGACAAAGTGGAAAAGGGCAAGTCTTCTGAGAGCATGGTCAATCCCCACATGCATTAAGCACAGGGGGATGTGAGTGCTGTGCTGAGAGAGATGGGAAGATACTTGAGAGTAATGATGGAAGGTCTTGGCATGCTTTTAGTGTGGACTTTGTTTTGTGGGCAAAAGGAGCAATTGTTTAATTGAGTAATGTATATGAGCTCATTGTATACAGCACAGGGCATAGAGCAGTTGTCTAATAGATGGCTGTAATTTTTATCATTCTTATTTTTGGAGGTTTCTAGTAAATAGGAGTGATGAGATCGCGTTTAAAAGAGATTCTTAACTATTGATTTGCCCCTTCCTACAATTGCTCTTTATTTTTCCATCAGTTCTTACGAGCAACAGAGAGGAAAAATCAGCAGAGAGGACACCATATCTGGCATTTGATGATGTGGTAATCCTACTATTAACTTTCTCAAAAAGATTTGTTATGCCAGCTTTGAAGTGAATACTCACCCAACCAAGAGCTATTTATCATTGAAAGAAATAAAAATAACAATAACATTATAGCTAACATTTAAAAATCACATGGTATGATTCAAGCCCAATTCTAGGTGCTTCACATGTTATTATATTTCCAACCTCCACAAGAACCCTATAAAATAACTGGCCTGGGAGGTGGAGTTGGTGGAGACTTCATGGAGGAGAAAGATTTTAGAGAAAGGAGGGATTCCAAAGGTTGAATACAAAGAAGAACAGGGCATCCTGATAGAAAGAATGTGAGCAAATGTAGGCATATAAATGTATTTTCATAAAAGGTAAAGAAAAGCTGGGAGAGGCCAATAATTCACACAGCTGTTAAGCGTTAAAGCCTGGATTCAAATCGAGCAGGTCTAACTTTGAGGTTTGTATCTTAAATCCTAGGACTTGAATCCAGATTTTAAGCCTCCAGAATCCACGCTGTTAATCCTTATTTTACAGTGCTCTCCTAGTTGTAAAACTAATAGTTTTACAAATCTTAATACGTGTAATGAGTGCCTTTTATATGAAATGCAGTTATCCTCGAGTATCTGTGGGGGCTTGGTTCCAAGACCCACTAAGGATACCAAAATGTGCAGATGCTTCAATCTCTTACATGCATAAAATGATGTAGTACAGTCGGCTTTCCATCTCCACAAGTTCTGCTTCATGGATTCAATCAACCATAGATCGAATTTCCAGGGGTGAGGAATCTGTGGAAACAGAGGGCCGATTATATATGTTAACCACCGTGAGGAACCTGCTCTCGAGTAACTTTTGGTCTACTTAGGGAAGATGGATATCCAAGAGAGAGTCACTTCTTCATTTTTGCATTCTTATCAAATCCAGTGAAAGAAAAGAGAAAGGGTATAGCATTCACAGAACACCTAGTGCAGATCTGGTATAATGTTTTCTTAACTTAATTTTTAAAAATGCCTTGACTGAGATACCATCCACTCCTTTAGAGTGGTTTTTAGTATATTCAGTGTTGTGCAATTATAATCATAATACAACTTCAGAACATTTTCATCAGTCCTCCACCTCAAATCCTGTACCCATTAGCAGTCACTCCCCATCCTACCACCCTGCCCACCATAGGCAACCAATAGTTTCTGTGTCTTATCGTTTTCCTTATTTCTAGACATTTCAAATAGATAAAATCATGAACTATGTGTTCTCTTGTGACTGGATTCTTTCACCTAGCATAATATTTTCAATGTTCATCCAAGTTGTAGGAGGTATCAGTACTTCATTTTATTTTTATTGCTGAATAATATTCCATAGTATAGATATACTATGTTTTATTTATCCATACATATAAAATTATATAAATTTGGGTTGTTTCTACTTTTTGGCTAATATAAGTAATGCTGCTATGAACATCTGTGTATAAGTTTTTATGTGAACGTATGTTTTCATATTTTTCTTCTTCTCTTATCTCATTGCCCTGGCTAGAACCTCCAGTACAATGTTGAATAGAAGTGGGTAGAGGAGATATCTTCATATTGCTCCTGATCTTAGGGAGAATGCATTGTCTTTCACCATTAAATATAATGCTAGCTGTGGATTTTTTGTAGGTGCCTTTTGTAGATGAGGTTGAGGAAACTTTTGTCTATTCCTAGTTGGTTGTGTGATTTTTAACTTTTTTCATTAATTATGAAAGGGTACTGGATTTTGTAAAAAGTTTTTTCTTCATCTATTAAGATCATGTGGCTTTTGTACTTTATTATATTGATATGGTATATTATGTTAATTGATTTTTGGATATTGAATTAACCTTGTATTCTTGCAATAATTCCATTTGGTATAGTGTGTAATCATATCTATATGTGTTAGATTTGGTTTGGTAGTAATGTCTTGAAGATTTTTGCATTCATGTTCAAAGTGGTCTATAGTTTTATATTTCTTTTGGTGATTATATTAGTCTAAAATACCACAGACTGTGTGGCTTAAACAGAAATTTATTTCTCAGAGTTAAGTAGGCTGAGAAGTCCAAGATGAAGATGGCTGATTGAGTTCCTGGATGAGAGCTCTCTCCCTGGTTTGCAGATGGCCACATTGTCTTCCCATGGCCTTTCCTCTGAGTGTGTGGAGGGAAGAGAGGGGAGAAGAGAGGGAGGGAGAGAGGGACTTCATTTAACCTTAATTACCTCATAAAGGTCTAATTTCCAAAATTTGAAGAGGTAGAGAATTTTGGGAGGACACAATTCAGTTTATAGCAGTGATATCTTTGTCTGGTTTTTGTATCAGGGTAATAGTGCATCATATAATAAGTTGGGCAGTGTTCCTTGCTTTTCTGTTTTTGGAGAAGAGATTGTGAAGTTTGGTATTAATTCTCCTTTAAATGTTTGGTCATGTTTTCCTTGCTGCTTTAAAGATTTTATATTTGTATTTGTTTTTCAACGTTTTTACTATGATGTGTTTCGGAGTGGATTTCTTTGTATTTATCTAACTTGGAGTTCATTGATCTCTTGGATATATTAATATTTTCCATCAAATTTAGAATGTTGCAATCATTATTTCTTTGATAATTTTTCTGCTTGTTTCTGTCCTCTCCTATTCTCTCTTCTTCTATCTTTTCTTTTTATTTTCTCTCCTATTATACATATGCTGGTGCACTTAATGGTGCCCCACATTTCTCTGATGTTATTTATTTTTTATCTCTCTATTCTTCAGATTGCATAATCTCTATTGATTTGTATTGAAGTTCACTGATTCTTTCTTCAGCCAGTTCAAATCTATTGTTGAACCCCTCCAGTGAAATTTTTATCTCAGTTATTGTATTTTTCAACTCCCAAATCCATTTTTTTGGATAATTTATCTCTGTATTGATAATATTTTCTATTGATAAGACATTGTCATCACATTTTCCTTTACTTCTTTAAGCAAGGGTACTTTTAGTTCTCTGAGCATATTTATAATAGCTGCTTTGAAGTCTTTGTCTGCAATGTCTAACATGTGGGATCATTCAAAGGTAATTTCTGTTGCTTGCTTTTATTTTCCTATATGTGAGTCACAGTTTCCTGTTTTTTGGGGGGTTTTTTGCATGTAGTCTATGTTTTTATTGAATATTGGACATTTAACATAATATAGAAATTTCCCCTTACTCTCTTCCAATAAAATTTGTTCCCCTGGGAAAACATTCAGATATTCACTCAAAAAAAAACCTCTGTACACTGCTTCAGAGCTGGGTATGGAGACAGTGACTCACTTTTCTTGGAATGACACCCTGGCTTCCCTGGGCTAGGGCAGCTGATCTTCCTAGCTTATCTTTCCTGTTATGGAACCTCTGCTCTCTGAGCTGAGGCAAGGGTGATCTAGGTCCCTGTATTAAAGGCCTTTAATTCTAGTGTAGAGTTTCCACCTTATGAGTGGAGGATAGTTAGAGGAAGAGGCCTCCAGACCTCACAACTTCTCTTGCCTGGAATAGAACCTCTACAATACAGATAAGGGTGGGTGGGTGAGGGAGTAGTGGGAAATACTGGCAGCCTATTCCTCCTGAAGAAATACTGTAGCCCTCACTTGGGAGCTGGGAGGAAAGTGAGCCCTGTGTTCCTGACTGCACTCATCCAGACTGGAGCTTCCATCATGGTGAACTTGGATGGAAGCTTGTGACTTAAATGCCACAGCTTCTTCCTGTTCTTATGAAGATTTGGTAAATTTTCTTGAGTAACTATTTCTTCATTTGCTGTATTCTCTTAAGCCCATTTCCAGAATTTTGTTTGTCTGTTTTTAAAATTATTTCTAGCCAGTTATGATTTGTTTCACTGGGGAGAAGGTCTTGGAGATCCTCATGCTGCCATTGCAGAAGTCATCTCCCTATACACTTAATTGCTAAGCCTATTATCTCTGTTAATCTTTACAACAACCTAAAAGTGAGGCAGTAAATATCAGAGCCAGGATTTGAATCTAGACACATGACACCATATCTTGCTTTGTGGCAAGTGCTTAATAATATTTGCTGAATAAATTAATGAACCAAAAAAAATCAAGCAATACAATTTTAGAAAAAATTACTTTTCAAGAAGAGTGTTAAAATAAAGGCTATTAGGGTTGAGTTGAGAGAGATATCATGAAGCATTTTTTTGCTATTATAGAAAAAATGCAATTTCTTAGAAATTGCAGAATTCTCAAACTTTGTACCTAAACTATTGATCTTCATGACCAAGTTATGCTGTACAGCCAATTTATCAGACCCTTACATAGTACTTAGTATGTCCCAGTTTTACAATATGTGAAGCAGTAGCTCAGAAAGGGGTAATTTCTGAAGGAGAACATGATGTCAGATCATGAAGAAAGATAGAAAACAGTGAAGAGGAGTTTCAAGGGCGTGAATGGGAAGGTAACTGCAGCAATGATAAAAGGAAACTTTTATCATTGGCTAAAGAAGAACACAAGCGGGTGAGCCCAGAACTACACCAGCAAAGAAGGGACCTGGCAAGCTGGCATTTTCAGTTATTTCTGGTGGGTACTCCCAGCCTTGATAGTGTCTCAAGCACAGGGCAAGTCATGTGTGTTTCTCTGATGGTGTTCTCTTTTGAAAGAATGGCTAAAATGGGGAAAAGAAAAAAAAGGAAACATTTTGCACTCTGATGATTTCTGTGCTTTTCTTTACTCTTTCTTCTGTCCATCCTTTTGCAAGAACTCTGGCTCTTGCCTGTTAACACGTGAAGTCAGATGCCAGAATCTATGATTATAATTTTGTCTTGTCTGGTTCCTCCAGAGCAGTTAATCTTTCTCTTTGGGCTATAATAGCTGAGGTGCTGTAGTCTCAGAGCAGTGAAACCAAGTTAGACCTGGGCATGAGAGTGCTGTCTACATTGAATTAAAGGCTTGAAAAGCAGCCATGGTTGTTTTAGCTCCATTCATCTCCCAAAGCAAGTAGCAACGTCTGCCAGATAGACATAGTCTAATGTGGTAGATGGAAACATTTCTAAGACTCATGGACTATATTACAAATGCTGTCAGTTGAAGTCTCTTATACAACTCAGAACTGTATTCTCCTATACTATATCATTTAGAAAGTCCAAAAGAGCACTTAAAAATAAAATGAAATGGAACAGAAAATCTGCCCCAGATAACTCTTGCAAAGTTTGCTGATGTCATTAGAGATCAAACACTTTGTTACCTACCTCTAGTGGGTTAAAAGCATTTCAAAGATTTTTTTCCTGCCCTCAGTATATCTTTAAATGACAGGCACAGATGTTTGCTTTCACTTCCTAGCATCCTCATCCTTGGCATTCATTGTCGAAGCACTGGAGTTTCAGTCATCACATGAATGATTGCAAAATACACGTCTACATTCACTGTCCTTTGCCACCTCTAGCTCTCCTGTGGGTCATGGGATAATTAGATATTTGAAAAGCACCTTGAAATAAGAGCTATAAATAGTTCCTTTCTCCAGTTTTAGAAAGCTCCATGGAAAGAAGGGTCATTGGAGAAATCCTTGGATCACCCTGCATAAAAGACTGGTGTTTGTTTGTCTTGGAGCAATTCAAGGAGAGGGAAAATGGTGTGATGGAAATAGGTCCTGATAGAGAGGAGAATGGGTATCTAGTCTCAGCTCTGTCACTAATTACCTGTGTAAGTTCTGAGAAATCCCTTCTCCTCATGAGCCTGTATATGTAGAATGAGGATTGAACTTAATGATATTTAAGATGATTTTTGAATATTCTGTGAACACTTGTTTTACCTTTGTGCCACTTTTTTTAGTCTCTTCGGATTATCTGCATAGTAGTTCCTAGTTTGTCACTAGGTAAGTGGCTCCTCTGACTTTGTAGAGAATGCAGGAGGCCTGGTGTGAACACTTGAACATTTGAGATTTCAGGTTTTCCATTAAGGGAGAGAAGTTGGTGTGGTGTACCAAGGCAGGAAATAGAAGATTTGGTGTACTAGGAAGCAGCTGGCGGTTAGCATATACTATTTAAGCTGTTAGCTCACTGCCTTTTTCTTAAATTGAAATATTGTTGATATACATACTATGTTAGTTTCAGGTGTACTACATAGTGATTTCACATTTGTGTGTACATTATGAAATAATTACCATGATAAGTAATAACCATCTATCTCCATACAAAGTTATTACAATATTATTGACCATATTCCTTATACTATGTATTACATCCCCATACCTTATTTATTGTATAACTGGAGGCTTGTAGATCTTAATCTCCTTCACCTATTTCACACCCCCCATCCACATCCCCTCTGGTAACCACCTTTGTTTTTTGTATCTATGGGTCTGTTTTCATTTTGTTTTGTTTGTTTTACTTTTTAGATTCCACATATAAGTGAGATCATATGGTGTTTGTCTTTCCTCTCTGATGTATTTCATTTAGCATGATACTCTCTAGATCCATCCATGTTGTCACAAATGTCAAGATTTCCTTTTTATGGCTGAGCAATGTTTCATTGTATATATATACACCACATCTTCTTTACCCATTCATCTATCCACGGACACTTAGGTGGCTTCCATATCTTGGCTATTGTAAATAATGCAATGAATGTGGGGGTTCTTTTTGAATTAATGTTTTTGTTCTCTTCAGATAAATACCCAGAAGTGAAATTGCTGGATCATTTGGCAGTCTGTTTTTAATTTTTTGAGGAACTTCCATACTGGTTTTTATAATGGCTGCACCAATTTACAATCTCACCAAGATTGTGCACAAAGATTCCCTTGTCTCCATATCTTTGCTAAAAGGTGTTATTTGTTGTCTTTTTGATGATACCCATTCTGACAGATGTGAGGTAGTAGCTCATTGTGTTAATTTGTGTTTCCCTAATGATTAGTGATGTTGGGCATCTTTTGACGTGTCTGTGGGCCATCTGTATGGCTTCTTTGGAAAAGTGTCTATTCAGGTTCTCTGCCCTTTTTTTTTTTTTTTTTTTTTTTTTTTTGCGGTATGTGGGCCTCTCACTGTTGCGGCCTCTCCCGCTGTGGAGCACAGGCTCCGGACGCGCAGGCCCAGCGGCCATGGCTCACGGACCCAGGCGTTCCACGGCATGTGGGATCTTCCCGGACCGGGGCACGAACCCGTGTCCCCTGCATCAGCAGGCGGACT
The DNA here is from genome assembly GCF_011762595.2 of Tursiops truncatus. Taxonomy (NCBI): domain Eukaryota; kingdom Metazoa; phylum Chordata; class Mammalia; order Artiodactyla; family Delphinidae; genus Tursiops; species Tursiops truncatus. Next base: position 77,137,202 of record NC_047040.1, on the reverse strand, counting down.
CCCAACCACTGCGCCACCAGGGAAGCCCTCTCTGCCCATTTTTAATTGAGTTGTTTGTTTTTCTGATGTTGAGTTGTATGAGTTCTTTGCATATTTTGAATATTAATCCTTTACCGGATATATCATTTGCAAATATCTCCTTGCATTCAGTAGGTGGCATTTTTGTTTTGTTGATAGTTTCCTTTGCTGTGCCAGTATTTTTAGTTTGGGGTAGTCCCATTTGTATGTTTGAGTGTGTGTGTGTGTGTGTGTGTGTGTGTGTGTGTGTGTGTGTGTTTGCTTTCTTTGCTCTTGCCAGAGGAGACAGAGCTAAAAAAAATATTACTAAGAGCAGTGTCAGAGAGTGTACTGCCTATGTTATCTTCTACAAGTTTTATTGTTTCAGGTCTTGCATTTAAGTCTTTAATTAATTTTGAGTTTATTTTTGTATATAGTGTAAGAAAGTAAAAGTAATTCAGTCTATTTGTTTTGTATGTAGCTATCCACTTTTCCCAACACCATTTATTGAAGAGGCTCTCTTCCCCCATTGTATATTCTTACCCCCTTTGTGATAGATTAATTGACCATGTAAGTGTGGGTTCATTTCTGGTCTCTCTAGTCTTCCACTGATCTATGTGTCTATTTTTGTGCCAGTACCATATTGTTTTGATTACTGTAACTTTGTAGTATAGTTTGAAATCAAGGAGCATGGTACTTCCAGGTCTGTTCTTCTTTCTTAAAATTGTTTCAGCTATTCAGAGTCTTTTGTGTTTCCATACACATTTTAGAATTATTTGTTCTAGTTCTGTGAAAAATTCCATTGTTATTTTGATATGGATTGCATTGAATCTGTAGATAGCCTTGAATGGTATGGCCATTTTAACAATACTCATTCTTCTAATCTGTGAGCACAGTATACCTTTCCATTTTTTTGTGTTGTCTTCAGTTTCTTTCATCATTGTCTTATAGTTTTCTGAGTACAAGTCTTTTCCCTCTTTGGTTAGATTTATTCCTAGTTATTTTATTCTTTTTTTTTTTTTTTTTTTTTTTTTTTTGTTACACGGGCCTCTCACTGTTGTGGCCTCTCCCATTGCGGAGCACAGGCTCTGGACGCGCAGGCTTAGCAGCCATGGCTCACAGGCACAGCCGCTCCGTGGCATGTGGGATCTTCCCAGACCGGGGCACGAACCCGCATCCCCTGCATCGGCAGGCGGACTCTCAACCACTGTGCTACCAGGGAAGCCCCTATTTTATTCTTTTGATGCAATTGTAAATGAGATTGTTTTCTTAATTTCTCTTTTTGATAGCTCATTGTTAGTGTACAGAAATGCAATAGATTTCTGTACATTATTTTTGTATCCTGATACTCTACTGAATTCATTTATTACTTCTAATAGCTTTTTGGTAACATTTTTGTGATTTTTTTATATATAGTATCATATCATGTAATTTGCCAACAGTGTCTTTTTACTTCTTCCTTTCCAATTTGGATTTCTTTTATATCTTTTTCTTGTCTGATTGCTGTGGCTAGGACTTCCAATACTATGTTGAATAAAAATGGTGAGAGTGGACATCCTTTTTTTTTTCCTGATCTCAGAGGAAATGCTTTCTGTTTTTCACTGTTGAGTGTGATGTTGGCTGTGGTTTTGTCATATATGGCCTTTATTATTTTGAGATATATTCCCCCTACACCCACTTTGTTGAGCATTTTTAAAATCATAAATAGATGTTGGATTTTATCAAAAGCTTTTCCTGCATCTGTTGAGATGATCATATGATTTTCATTCTTCAGTTTGTTAAAGTGGTATATCACACTGATTGATTTGCAGATATTAAACCATCCTTGCATCCCTGAGTTACAGCCTGCTTGATCATGGGTATGATCCATTTAATGTATTATTGAATTTGATTTACCAGTATTTTGTTGAGAATTCTTACATCTATGTTCATCATGAATATTGACCTGTAAGTTTTTAATTTTGTGATGTCTTTGTCTGGTTTTGGTATCAGGGTGATGTTGGCCTCATAGAATGACATTGGGAGAGTTCTTTCCTCTTTACTTTTTTGGAATAGTTTGAGAAGAGAAGGTGTTAACTCTTCTTTAAATGTTTTGTAGAATTCAGCTGTGAAGCTGTCTGATTCTGGAATTTGGTTTGTTGGGAATTTTTTTGTTACTGATTCAATTTCATTACTGGTATCAGTCTGTTCATATTTTCTATTTCTTCCTGATTCAGTCTTTGGAGATTGTACATTTCTAGGAATTTATCCATTTCTTCTAGGTTGTTCATTTTATTGGGGTATAATTGCTCATAGTAATCTCATGACATTTTATATTCTTATGGTGTCAATTGTAACTTCTCTTTTTTCATTTCTGATTTTATCTTTTTGGGTCCTCTTTTCCTTGATGATCACAGCTAAATGTTTATCAATTTTGTTTATCTTTTTAAAGAACCAGTTATTAGTTTCATTGATCTTTTCTATTGTTTTTTTAATCTCTTTTTATTTCCACTGATCTTTATTATTTCTTTTCTTCTACTGATGTTGAGTTTTATTTATTTTTCTTTCTGGTTCGCTTAGTGTAAACTCTTTGAGATTCTTCTTATTTTCTGATGTAGGCTTGTATTGCTATAAACTTTCCTCTTAGAACTGTTTTTGTTGCATTCCATAGATTTTGGAAAATTTTGTTTCTTTTTTCATTTGTCTCCAGGTATTTTTTTGATTTCCTCTTTGATTTCTTTAGTGACCCATTGGTTGTTTAGTAACATGTTGTTTAGACTCCACGTTTGTGTTTTTTGCAGTTTTTTTAAATTATAGTTAATTTCTAGTCTCAGAGCATTGTGTTCAGAAAAGATGCTTATATGATTTCAATCTTCAACTTATTGATACTTGTTTTGTGGCCTAATGTGGTCTATCCTGAAAAATGTTCTAAGTGCACTGGAAAAGAATGTGTTATGCTGTTTTTGCATGAGATGTTCTATATATACCTATTAATTCCCGCTTGTCTAATGTGTATTTAAGGCCAGTGTTTCCTTATTGATATTCTAAATGGATAATCTGTCCATTGATGTGAGTTGGGTGTTTAAATCCCCTCCTATTATTGTATTTAATGTAATTATTAATAGGTATGTACTTATTGCCATTTGTGAATTGTTTTCTGGTTGTTTTGGGAGGTCTTTTTTGTTCCTTTCTTCTTTTTTGCTCTTTTTCCTTTCAAATATGATGACTATCTTTAGTGTTATGTTTGGATTCCTTTCTCTTTTTTGTGTGTATATCTATTTTAGGTTTTTGGTTACTGTGAGGTTCATATATGACAACATATATATTCTTATTATTTTAAGTTGATGATCTCTTAAATTAAAACACATTCTAACAAGCTTACATTTTTCTGACCACTCCCCCGCCCCCTGTTTTATATTTTTGATGTCATATTTTACATCTTTGTGTTTTGTGTATCCTTTAAGTACTTATTGTGGCTATAGATGATTTTACTACTTTTGTCTTTTAATTTTTCTACTAGCTTTATAAATGTTTGATCTACTACCTTTACTGTATGTTTTCCTTTACCAATGAAGTTTTTCCTTTCATAATTTTCATATTTCTAATTGTGACCTTTCCTTCTCTGCTTAGAGAAGTCCTTTTAACATTTCTTATAAAGCCAATTTAGTGGTACGGAACTCTTTTAGCTTTTGCTTGTCTGCAGAAGTCTTTATCTCTCCTTCAAAATGAGTGATAGACTTGCTGGGTAGCGTATTCTTGGTTATAGATTTTTTCCTTTATTACTTTGAATATATTGTCCACTCCTTCTGGCCTGCAAAATTTCTGCTGAAGAGTCAGCTGATGGTCTTATGGAAGTTCCCATGTAGGTAATGAGTTGCTTTTCTCTTGCTACTTTTAAGATTCTCTCTTTATCTTTAATTTTTGCTATATTAGTTATAATGTGTCTTGTTGTAGACCTCTTTGCGTTAATTTTATTTGAGACTCTCTGTGCTTCCTGGACCAGGATGTCTGTTTCCTTTCCCAGGTTAAGGAAATATTCAGCTATTATTTTTCAAATAAGTTCTCTGTCCTTTTCTCTTCTCCTTCTTCTGGGACTCCTATCATGAGAATATTAATGCATTTGATGTTGTCCAAGTGCAAACTATCCTCATTTTTTTTAATTCTTTTTTTTTCTTTTTTCTGTTTAGCTTGGGTGATTTCTGCTACACTGTCTTCCATTTTGCTGATCCCTTCCTCTGTATCATCTAATCTATTTGTGTACTTGTGTATTCTTTCTAGCTTACTTTTTATGTTAGGTATTGTATTCTTTAACTCTCTTTGGTTCTTCTTTATATTTTCTACCTCTGTTGATATTCTCACTGTGTTCAATCATTTTTCTCCCAAGTTTGGTGACCTTCCTTATGATCATTATCTTGAAATGTTTATTGGGTAGATTGCTTATCTCCACTTCATTTAATTCTATTTCTGAGGTTATGTCTTGTTCTTTTGTTTTCAACATAGTCCTCTGTCTCCTCATTTTGTCTAAGACTCTGTGTTTATTTCTGTTTGTTAGGCATGTCAGTTACATTTCCCAATGTTGGAGGTGTAGCCTTATGTAGGAGATATCTTATGGGCCCCAGCACTATGTTCCTCTCTGGTCATCAGAGCTGTATTCTCTAGTGGTGCCCCTTATGTGGCTGCATGCACCCATCTGTTATGGCAAGGTCAACTACTTTGGGTGTACTGGTAGGTTGTGTTGGCCCCAGCCATATGTCTATGAGACCATGCCACGTGTGGTAGCTGTGGACCCTCTGGAACATGGAGTAGGCTTCTCATGTGGTTGGCTGCACAGCCTGGGGTGGTATAAAGCTGGGGTGCTGACCTGCTAGTGGGCAGAGCCAGGTCCCAGTACAACTGTCTGTGCCACTCAGTGTGGAGCTTGAGGCTGGTGCTGGTCTGCTTGCAGGCAGGCCTGGGTTCCCAGTGCTTTAGGCCTGAAGGGAGGATTCTCAAATAGCACTTTCCAGCACAGGTGTCATCGTGGTAGAACAAGCTCCCCAAAATGGCTACTGCCATTGTCTCTGCCCCAAGGGGGAATCCAAGTTGCCTCCTGCCTCTCCAGGAGGCTTGCTAAAATCAGCAAGTGAGTTTTACTCAGGATCATTTCAAACTACTTGCTCTGGGCTGGGACTTGAAGCATGTGAATTTTTGCATACTGCCTTAACTGCAGAGTGTCTGTTTCCCATAGCCCTCTGACTCTCCAGAACACAAGCTCCACTGGTTTTCAAAGCCAGATGTTCTGGGAGCTCATCTTGCTGGTACAGATTCCCTTAGCTGGGGAACCCGATGTGGGGCTCGAACTCCTCTCTCCTTGGGAAGGACTTTCACAGTTGTGATATTCCTCCCATTTGTGGGTTGCCAACCCAGGACTGTGGGTCCTGACCTACTCTGCCCTTTCTACCATTCTAGTAGTGGTTTCTTCTTTACATCTTTAGTTGTGGAAAATATTTTCTGCCAGTTTTCAGGTCATTCTCATAGATTGTTGTTCTGTAAGTAGTTGTAATTTTGGTGTGTCTATGGGAGGAGGTGAGTTCAAGGTCTTCCTACTCTGCCATTTTGGCCACCTCCTGGAATTCTTGAATATATAACAATCCTCCCCCACAAGGCCTATTGCTAATAGAAGACCAGAAGAAGGATGTGTTCATGGATGGGGAAAAACAGTAATTAAGGTAATGAGCTCTGAAGTCAGACAGATAATCTGGGAGCTCCAGTGGCATAACCGGTTACCACATGGTACTAATGTGAAGTCAGACAGATCTGAGTTTGTGTCTCCAGTTTGCCATTTACTAGCTTTGTGTCCTTGGGAAAATTTATTACCCTTTCCAATCCTCAGTTGCTTTGTTTGGAAAATAGGGTATGTCAGAATTTCTCTCAGATGATTAATGGGAAAATTACATATGTCAAGTGTGCTTAATGCAATGTCTGGTAAACAGAAGGTTCACAATGTGTATTTGCTATCATTCCCATTTTTATTAGTAAGGTCATAGGGTGATGAAATTTAGGTTTACTTTATGAATTATATAATAAATACCTATTATGCACACTGTAGATATAAAGAAGTGCAAGGAATGGTTTTATTCCTCAAAAAACTTAAAATCCTATTTTTGAGACAAATTGGTCACCTCTTACGGTGCTGGGTGGATGGTTTGCAGATTTTGTGCTCCTGGATAGCAGTTTGAAAAGACATTGTATACAAGGCTGTAGTTCATGTATTTGGTCACTGGAACAAAATACAACAAAGTAATATTTCCCAGCTATCTACTAACTTTAACCAGACTTGTGAATACTAATGCTGAAAATGATGTTTAAAAATTATATTATGAGAAAAAGTATGGCTAGCTATATTTTAATTACATTAACAAAGTTACCAAACTATGGTGAGAAATGCTCTAGTTTAAACAGTATATTCAATTGGATTTCATTTCAAAGATCACTGATTATGTAATAATAATCGTTAAAGTTTAAGCCTTAGAAAAATTAAGCTCAGTTCTAAAAATATTTCTTAATTGGATCATTTTGGAACTTCAGGTCCTTGATTCACATGTAATTTTGGCATTGAGGTTTTCAGTGTGTGTGACTGTCAGGCACCTGGCAGAGATGGATTAGGTCCAAATCCAACCAGACGCTTAGTGGCAGATGGCTCCCAGTGCATTTACTCCAAACTTGGAATGTGTAAGAAGTTAAATGCTCAGAGGCTGAAACCTAGTCCATTATGAACATATGTGTACTGAGTTTGGGGGAATCTGTGGCCACCAAGAACACTGTTGTGTACCTAATCCTGAAGGAGGATCTGTGTACTAGCATGACCTCAAAGTATCAAAATCTACCTGTCCTAGGCCTCCATCTGGTTTCCCAAAAGAATGGAACATTATTCTTGGGGGCTCTGAGGACACAATCTAGTTTATTTCCATTCAGTTTATTTATTTGCCAAGTTCCTTAACATCTGGCTTTAATCTGTTTCTTCCAAACCCAGGGGGCCAGAGTCTCCCATTTATTCTGGGTTGGAGAAACTCTTCCTAAGAACCTCAAAGTCAGGGAGAAAACCATTCTTCTAGAACAAAGAAACTCTAATTGGTCGCTTTGGCCAGCCCATGCATTTAATGGTAGGCACAGGTTCTCAGACGTTTCTTCTGACTATGGGGCATGCCCCAGAAATGTGCTCACTAGCCCTGAATCTAGCATCTCCTCCTGTTGCCCACTAAGATTCAATTCAGCCAGTTTCCCTGAATCAGAGTGGCTTGTCTCAGGGGTTTCCTTCAGCTAGAAGTGCCCAGAGCTCTGAGATTCTAGTAGAAAAGACACTGTGGAAGCTAAGGAAGGATCCTTTAGCCTAGACACTGAGTCAACAGATATTCAGAGTGTTTATTGTATAATGGTAATAGTGCCATGTCTTGGTGACTTGGCTATTTGCTGTTGGGATTTATAGTCTAGTGGAGAAGGTCAGGTTCTTGCCTAAGTACAGAACAGGGATAGATGAAGTTATTTCCTTTTAGGCAGACTTTCTCAATAGTGGCACTATTGATATTCTGGACCCTACAATTTTTTGTTGTGCAGATCTGTACTTTGCATTGTTTGATGTTTACCAGCATTTCTGGTCACTACCTACTAGATGCCAGTACCAACTGTAGTTGCAACAAATGGATTCCAGACATTACCAAATGTCCCTTGGGGTCAAAATCATCTCCAGGGTTTCCCTGGTGGCACAGTGGTTGAGAGTCCGCCTGCCGATGCAGGGGACACGGGTTCGTGCCCCGGTCCGGGAAGATCCCACATGCCATGGAGCGGCTGGGCCCGTGAGCCATGGCCGCTGAGCCTGCGTGTCCGGAGCCTGTGCTCCGCAACGGGAGAGACCACAACAGTGAGAGGCCCGCGTACCGCAAAAAAAAAAAAAAAAAAAAAAAAAAAAATTATCTCCAGATGCTGCCATAATACCATGCATCCTACTCTTTGGGATCCTCTAAAGTCACCTGGGAAGGGGTAATTTCTCAGTTTCCATTCAGGGATCAGGGTCTACATATCCCATAAGCCATGTTTAGAATAGTTTGAGTATGTTGTCATGGCTCTAGACTAGTTTTCCCCAAGTGGATGTTCCACAAATGTTATTCTCTAGAATGTTAACTGATGCATGGTTAACAACAATGTCAAGTATGCTTGACACATGCTGTGTTAAACAAAGTTAAACAGATTTCTTTACTGCAGGGCTTCTCATCACCTTTTAAATGCTCATGTGAATTAGAACTCTCTGCGAGAGGATATAGTACTCAGCATTCCCAAACTTATTTCAACAGATATTCCTTTTTTAACAGCATGTGAATTGATGTCCTTGAGAATAGAATTCTGAAGGATACTCTTTGGAAAATGGTACCCAAGGACATCTAACATTAGCTCTACTTTTCACTGGAGTTTTTTTTGGCCAAAGAAGAGGTCCCCTCTAAGTCCCTTGAAGGAAACTTAGCAGCAGGTATAAGCAATGGGAGGTAGAGCAGCAAGGCGGTAAAGCTTTGGAGTCAGTCCGGCTCTTTTCAGATCACAGCTCCACCACTTACTAGTTCTTTGTTCTTGGGCAAGTTACTGAAGTTATCCTCAGTTTTATCTGGAAAATGCAGTTATGAATGGTGCTACTCCAGCAATCTTCAATGAGGATTAAATGAGTAAGTAGATATACAGTGTTTAGAATGTCACTTAGCATGTAATAAGTGCTCCATGAATGCTAGCTCTTGTTCTTATTTATTATTAGACCTTAGGACCAATATAGTGAGTCCAGAACTCAGCTGTGAGTTCTGTGAGACTATCTTGATTAGGGATAGAAGAATTGCCCTAGCCCATTGAGGGTCTGCTTGTTTGCCTGAGGCTCTGGGACATGGGAAAATTTCCCCCACACATGGGAGAACTAAAAAATGATCCTGGCTAAAAACCCTTAACTACTATTTCATATATAGAAAGATCCCAAAAAAACTAGTGGAAAGATGAATTTTCCTTTCTATTCCTCATTCTGGTATGTTCAGAGCATTGGTTTTAAATATTAGCTTGAATTCTTTAATTGACCCCTTGCTATGAAAGGATAAGGCCACAAATGAGGTGGGCTTTTATCTCTCAGTATTATTTTTAGAAACCTAGCCCAGAAATCCTTATAGAATCACAGAAGGTGATGAGGTGTTCAGTGAAAGGAGTGGGCGAAAATACCTATTGACATAGGGGGCTACTTTCAAGCTCTAGTCGTCTCTAATAGCGGAAGCCTTAGGTGAAGTGGTGACAGAATTACCTATTTAACTCCCTGCATTTGAAGTACTCTGTTACAGCTACCATTGAACCACCAACTGTACATTTAAGCTTCAGTCATGTTTTAGCATCAGTTGGGTCCTTGGAAGATCTTGCATTTAGATACCTTAGACCAGTGGGTTGAAGGCTGTCTCTCTGGAGGTCCTATCCTTCTCCTCTGTCAATAGTATCTGGAATTTTGTTGTATCTTTGTGATCTGGTCCCTCCTTTATATCCAGTTTTCTGGAAACTTATTCTGTTTCTTCTCCCCACCAAACCACATCCTGTCTTTAGCCCTTTTAGGAGCTACACATTTCCTCTGGGCCAGGGGTCCTGCCTTCTCCACTATAAAACCTTCTGGAACCGATTCATGAGTTCTGAAAGGGTCCAGTTTTCTGATAAGCCCAATAAAGCCAAGGCATTACTATATAACTTACCTTGCTCAGGTATGCTTGGATATTTAAAGGGCTCAAGATCTCAACTGAGGTACCAGGGACAGCTTGATGGAGGGAGGTGCATTGGGGCATTTTGGTTTCCATGGTTTTTCTTAAATCACATTCTATGTGTTGGGCCATCCCTGGTGAACACATGGAGCCTGTCATTCATCGTTACTCAGAGTTTTTCTTGTGTACTTTCGTCCAGTAATCATCTCCTTCTTATGTGTGCAATGAACTTCATTAACACTCACCTCTTTTATTCCTTACTATTTTCACTTTATCCCAGAAACAAGGTAGCAGAATATAATAGATGAAACCATTGATTCATGCCTAATGTACTCCGAAGAATAGGTCAGGAATATCTCATTTTGTGGATAAAGAACTAAGATTCAGAGAGGAGAAATGAGCTAAGACATGCAGCTAAATAGACCCCTTTCTTTTCCGGGCCATTAAAAAATAGCTGGTACATGGTGAGAGTAGCTCTTGCTTGCTATGCTTATTATCTTGGGTTCCAGGATCTGATCCTAATATAACACTATTTATGGGCAAATAACAGAGTTAGTTAGAATGTGGTCAGAATTGGCTTCAAACTTTCCATGCTCAGAGGAGTCAGGGGCGGCTGGCATTATAAAATCTACTCAGGATTTAAATTCATTATCAAAGTGCTTTCTTAGCAACTAACACATAGCAAAGTTAAAGGATTCCTGTTTTATCTTGTTTTTTTCTTATTCACATGAGTATAAAGAGGCTCTAAAGGAGTGAAATGGCAGAGAGGAGAAGATTCAATAATTTCTGGACATTTGTGACCTCATACTCCCTTCACAGGGAGATCAGGAATAATGAGAAATTTTTTTTGCCACTTTGATTAGGTGTTTTGAAATCAGTTATGATAACTAGGAACAGCTCCTAGAGATGTCTACAGGGATCCAGAAGAGTTACCTTATATAAGGCAAAATTTAAGGTGCAAGGTGATTTCAGGAATTGGAGAAGCTAAAGACACTGGATTTATAGGAAAATCTGGATATAATTTCATTGCCCTTGCTCTACTGAAAACCAGGTCCTTGAGTATTTTTGATGGCTTCACTGCCCTGGAGCATTAGGCAATTGTCAGATGGTCTGTAGAGTATTTTGAATTCTCATTCCTGTGTGTGTGTATGTGTGTGTGTGTGTGTGTGTGTGTGTGTAGGTAGGTAGGTAGGTAGTGGGGAAAGAGAGGGATGGGTTTGCAGTAACAGTAGCTGGGAGCTCAGTGCTCTGCTAGGTACTGGAGGACTCCAGGATGCATTGTGGAAGTCGAACATGCTTGAGTCAGAATTTTTCTGAGTTATGACAAAAAAATACTAACTAGATGTACAAGAAGGACTATGTCTAGTGGATAGATTCCTATTTCCTAAGGTAATATTTCAACAGTTTCCTCTTGACCGTGGTTGATATATGCACAAGCACATTTTCAGGAACTCTAATAGAAGAAAAACTGCTACTTCGTTTTTAAAAATTCATCAAGAAACAGAAAAGATAATCCAGAAGCAGTCAGAATGCTTCATATTTCATTTTAAATAACTTCTTTGCCGGTGTTGAATGCTTCTTTGCAGTACCTCTGGTACTACCAGAAGTAATTTGTAAAGAAGCACGGGAGAGAAAGTATCCATCTTGAGTTAATCCAAGCTCTGCAGGATGGCACATACTGCAGGAATAATATCGGTTTCCTAGTTAGGCAGCAGCTGCTGTCTCTCTTGCCACCTGAATGATTGTGTTGACAGATCTTTGTAGTATGAATCAAATCTTAAAGGCATAATGAGAAAAAGCAATGCCAGAGTTCTCATCCACTTTTTTGGTAAGACTTATTTAGTTGTTTCAAAATAGGGAGTTGGAAAGATGGAAGATAGATGTGTCTCTTCTGTGTCTGGATCCCCAACGCTTAGTGTGGAAGGTATCATTTACCTGCATTAAATTGAGCTCTTTAAGGAGGGAAGGCAAAGCTAGAAAGGGAAGGAATAAAAATGCTGGCACTTAGGTCTCATTGCTTTTTAAGACATTCAGGGGTTCTGAATTTTTTTTGACTAGTTTCTGAGAACATAGTAAACCTTCAGTACGAAAGAGGCATTTGATCAACAGAACGTTATCTCTAATGCTTTCAATCCGTTGCTCCAAAAAAAGTAAGAAAAAAAAGAAAGATACAAACAAGGGAATAAAAAAGCAAATACCAAAACTCCAGAGGCTAACAATCATGTTAAAAGCCTCAGAAATTTTACAATTTAAGCATTCATTAAAAAGCAGAGAAGACAGGGCTGTAGTACATGAAAGGTGGATATTTGTGTGTAAAGAGTTTGATCTGGGGAAGTAAGCTTGAAAGTTCACAAGCTCAGATCTACACAGGATGATTTCAAAGGCCAGAACAGTCTTGTGATCTGATGGTCCTAAACTTAAAATCTGCTCTAGTCTCAGGGTCAGTTATGAAAACCAGGAGCTATTTAAATAGTAGTAACAATGGCTGTCATATACTGAACACTAAATTAGATAATCTATGCAGATTATTGATTTAATCATCACAACAGCTCTGCAAGGAGTTTTGCTATTCTTATGTGATTGATGGTGAAACTAAGGTGAGGGGAAGTTAGGCAACTTGTCCAAAGTGCTATGGGAATCAATCCCTCAGCTGTTTGACTCCAAAGCCCATGCCTCTTGTGGTAGAGACAGTGACTTGTGTTTACTTTCTTTTTTCTGGGCATTAAGCAGACTGCATTTCCCAGCCTTCTTGCTATGTTCTGGTAGTAGAGGTCACACATGTGACTTTTGGACTGAATCAATCAAGAATTTTTTTTTTCCCTCAAACACACATATGGATCAATGGAACAGAATAAAGAGCCCAGAAATAAACCCACACACCCATGGACAATCTTCAACAAAGGAGGCAAGAATATACAATGGGGCAATAACAGTCTCTTCAGCAAGTGGTGTTGGGAAAGCTGTAGAGTCACATGTAAATCAATGAAATTAGAATACACTCTCACACTATATACAAAAATAAACTCAAAATGGCTTAAAGACTTAAATATAAGACATGATACCATAAAACTCCTAGAAGAAAACATAGGCAAAATGTTCTCTGACATAAAATCATGCCAATATTTTCTTAGGTCAGTCTCCCAAGGCAATAGAAATAAAAACAAAGGTAAACAAATGGGACCTAATCAAACATATAAGCATTTGCATAGCAAAGGAAACCATAAAAATAATGAAAAGACAACCTACAGACTGGGAGAAAATATCTGTAAATGATGCGACTGACAAGAGCTTAATTTCCAAAATATACAAACAGCTCATACAATTCAATAACAAAAAAACCCAACCACCCAATCAAAAAATGGGCAGAAGACCTAAAAAACTAAAAATAGAGTAGCCATATGATCCAGCAATCCCACTCCTGGTCATATACCCAGACAAAACTCTAATTTAAAAAGATACATGCACCACTATATTCACAGAAGCACTCTTTACAATAGCCAAGACATGGAAACAACTTAAATGTCTATCAACAGATGAATGGTTAAAGAAGATATATATGTACACTCACATGATGGAATACTACTCAGCCCTATAAAAGAATGAAATAATGCCATTTGCAGCAACATGGATGGACCTAGAAATTATACTAAGTGAAGTAAGTCAGAGAAAGACAATTACTATATGATATCACTTACATGTAGAATCTAAAATACAACACAAATATGAAATAAAAACAGACTCACAGACATAGAGAAAAGACTTGTGGTTGCCAAGGCGGAGGGAAGTGGGGGAAGGATGCACTGGGAATTTAGGGTTAGTAGTTGCAAACTATAACATATAGAATGGATAAACAACAAGGTCCTACTGTATAGCACAGGGAACTATATTCAATATCCTAAGATAAACCATGGTGAAAAATATATGTATGTATGTATAACTGAATCACTTTGCTATATAGAAGAAATTAACACAACATTGTAAATCAAATATATACTTCAATAAAACATATTTTAAAAAGGGAATTTTTGTTCCTCATCCTGGTTCTTTCTTCCCCTTCCATTGTGAGTAAAAAGTTCATGTGTTTTGAAAATGTCAGTATCTCAAGATGGAAGAACTCTGAGTAACAATTTATGACAATCACCAAGGAGATCCTTCCAACACACAAGTTTGTGATGTAGACAACAAACGAATCATTGTTAAGCTACTCATGTTTTAGGGTGTATTGTTACCACAGCATAGACTACCCTGTCCTGACTAATATATTTCACCATCTGTGCTTTACCTTACCTCCTTTAAATTTTAGCTGTTAACACAGTATACTCCATGTTTTATTCTTACACATGAAGAATCAGTAGATGATAAAAAAATCAAATTTGACAAAATATTATTTCTAAAAACTGTCATCTAGAATAAAGAATAACTTACAAAAAATTAAGAGTGGCAGTTTTGCTGGAAGATAATGCCTTTGGGGCTGTAATCAAATTTGGTGGTTCAGGGGCCTGCTCATCTAATATATGAACACTTCATGGTTTGAGATCTCTTTTATCTCTGTATAGCCCATGATCTCTTGTCAACTTCACTCTAATCAGCATATCTATGAAGAAAGACCAAACTGTGAATTAAACTAGTTCTCTTCCCCTTCAAATAACTTCAAATGAAAGTCTGAAATACTATATTCCTTCGCTTATTTGATTCCACAACACCTTTGATTTCAGGAAATGGACTTAGTAGAAGGAGAAATTTGTGATACATGTGTTCCATTAATAAGCACATATAAGAGGCTGGCCAGCTGTTGTATCCTGAGAGGAGTAGGTCTAACTTATTTTCATTTTACAGATGGGGCGTATGAGGTCAACTCTGTTTTCTGAAGGACAGCTATTACTAAATCTTGGTAACTGACACCTTGCCTTATTAGGTATTCTGAAGTCTGTAACAAGGGACTCCAAAATTTTCCTGATAAGGAATGACCTTTGATTTCTTTGTTATTTGATAACTATGCTCTTGATTATAAAATGCTGATTGTGCAAATGACTGATGCAAGGGAACAACTTCTCCCCAGGGAAACATCATAAATTGTATGTGACAATGGTAGCTGATTTGGAGATGGCCAGATAAAACATTGAGTTCAACTGGTAATATCAGGGTTCTGTTGGGAAAATTTTAATTAAGAAAGACCTTTATTTCTCAGCACTTTATTCTATTAATTCCATCTGTCATTTAGTCACCTCTAGAGCAGGAACCACATAGGGCTGGACCTTTGGTTTAAGATACTCTCTATTTCAGGTTTCTCTAACATAGTCATTTATATATTTTAAATACATCCTCCCTCAGCACATGTGTCTCCAGTGAAAGTAAACTTTGATTATAACTTCCTTAAACACTGATAGAAGTTGAATGAAGATATATGATTTATACATTCAGGAGAAGGGAAAACTGGTGTTCTGGGAGGACAATTAACAGTTGGAGTTTTCATTTTTCCTTCTACATGATTGCTGCCATCAGAAACCTCAGTGTTTCTGATTCTGCTAATAGATTAGTTATATGCTACTTTTCCCTTCTTTTAGATTTTCTATAGATAACTTAGCACTGAAATGTCAACACCAGCCTAACACCATTATCCAAATCCCTGCTTAAAATTTTACTTATTTAATAATTACAAATCCTGATGATATTACTGTTTTAGAAACTGATCCTGGGTAGGGATCCAGGACATGATGCAACTCTTAGAAGATGAGAATCTAAAGATGCTTCTCCCCTTTCTCTTTGTATAAAGGTAAAGACTTTTCTGGTTTTGATAGAAAGTTAAAGTTGTGCCACATTGAGAGTACAGATGAGGCAAGGCATGGCATTAGCTGTTCCATCTGGTGTTTCTTAAATAGGACAAACTATTCTTGGAGCTCTATGAAGTGCCTGCTTCATCTCACAAGAGTTGGAAAAGACTGGGCTTCTCAGTGAACTCAATAGGTGGAAGATGTGACTTGTAAATCTAAATGAGAAAGAAATGGAGACATACAGCATATGGAGAAAAAATGTCTAGCAACTGATTCTGTTTCTACGAAAGCTCAGCAAATAATTTTTTTTGATAAACACAATTGTGTTCCCAATCCATAAACCTTATTTTTAATAAAAGTCATCTATTTGTCTCTTTAGTAATCTTCTTGAGTTTACAGTTGCAATTTATCATTTGCAATGATAAACTCAGTCCACAGGTGTTTAACACAGGATTTGGGGAGATGAATAAAACTGAAATTTCAAAGCTGCTATCTCTGCATGTACCTCATAAAATTTTTGGCAGATATTGCTGGGATAAAACTGCCCTTCCATCCTTTTGCCTTGGCTCTGAAAACTAGTGCATCACAATGGACTCTGTGTAATTGGATATTCTGTGAAGTTATCTCAGGTTATTTCTCATTTTTCTGTCTTACAACTGCTTGTTTCAAGATAAATATAAACATTATTAGATTGCACATATGTTTCTTATCAGGAAGTCCTTGAATATTTTCTTGGGATCATCATCTTCTAATGCAGTTAAAAAGCTGAGCTTGAAAAACTACTCCTAGATCGTGACTTGACCTGATGAGTCACATTGATAATCAGGTCTAAGAACATTAGAATTCAAATGTAATTTGCTGTGTCTTATATCTCTGTGTATTTGCAGGAGGAGTCTATTCACTATAACACCAAAAACTTTAAAATACCTATGAATGTATTCAACAAAAAATGTTCAAGGTACATACTTTCCAAAGAATATAAACTTGTACCGAATGATACAGAAAATACTGAAAACCAGAAAAGTATAACACGTACCTGGTGTAGATTATTCAATATGGTAAAAACATCAAATAGTTCTGAGTGAATTTATAAATTCAAAGTAATAATTGTAATAAAGATCCCAATGGGACTCTTTATGTACCTTGATTCTAAAGTTTGCCTGGAAAAAAAGTTCCATTTTTTTCCATAAAATGGAAAAAAGTCAAAGAAAAATCAAAGAGGAAAATGCCTATTGCTCTTCTTTTTATGTGATTCTTGATACTGGCCATAATTTTATGGATAGTTCAGTTTTATTTTAATAGCAACTCATAACTCTTTTTAAAAATTAGTTCACACAGTACTTTTTCATAGCTCAAAGTATTGATGTCACATTTCATGTTTTTTTTCCTGGTTGAATTAATTCTATGTAAGTCAAACTACCTTTAAAAGTTTTATTCATAGGATTTTATGAGAATAGGACTCTGACAAAATAATTCTTTGTGGGTTTTATTATTTTTTCATTATTTTACTGCAAAAACCTCTAAGGCTGTGAAGTGGCATCAGTTAGTTTCAGTAATAAACTAAATAATTAAATCAAAGTTAAAATTATTTTCCTGATTTTAAGTTGTCTCTGAGTGAGTCTATGGCCAGAATAAATATTTTATTATAACTAAAAATAGTGAATCAGTGAAAAATCATCATCCATAAATAGTTATGCTTAACTATAAGAAATTGAGTCTATTCCTGGCTTAACTCTGTGTCAATACCATCTTACAAAAAGATTCAAGCCAAGAAACAGATCCAGATTTGTTGTCTAATTCACACCTAATGGATAGACGGGAATGAAAATGAATCCATAAAATGCTTTGCTGCTTCCATGACCTATAAGCTGACAGAAGGTGTCCTGGAGAAAGCTCACAGTTTAAGAACATGATATATTTATGAAAATGCTCTGTTGTACATCCTAGGCTGCTTCAGTGATCCATCTAAAAACAGGCCAATATGGTATTTGAAATAATGGATGTTTTCCTAAAGATTCTATGTCAGAATCAAATTAAATCATTTGGAGACAGCCTGATGTTCCTCTATATTAATTGAGTTTCTAGTGATCACTGTGTTTGCATTAAGAAACAGTCTTAAGGTGTGGAAAGAACATACTCACCATCTTGTGAAGCTCAGCTTTATGAGTGAAATACAGCTAATGAAGTAGGGTGTAGAATTGGAGTTTGGGCTAGATTTATAGGTAAGAAGAACTGCCATGTCATAATTTTATTCATTCATTTATTCAAAACTAGTTACTGAGCACCTGTTACGATCCAGGCATCTTAGATGTAGGGATACAGTGATAAGCAAGATAAGCATGGTCACTTATTCAAAGGAGCTTATAATCTCATTAATTGATGGGGTAAAACATATTTCATTTCTTGTGAAAATTCCCTGTAAAGGATACTTCATTGTGCTCAGTTGCCAAGAAGATTTAACATTCAAGCAATATTGTTTTTGATTACCAGTTGAATGCGAGTCATGAACCTATAAGTGATGCAGGGAGAAGGTGAAAACACAAATTTATTCTGTAACTTGTGTGCAAATAAGAGACGGAGGCATACATCCATAGCAGAAAAGCACTCATCGCAAAGGTAGACATTCTAGGTATGTCACAGAATAATTCTGAGAGAATGGAAGAGAGTGGTTAAAACTCTCCGAACCTAATCAACTGAATATAAATGATGCAGGTCTTCTTGCTAATATCAGAGTGGTGTCCTCTGAGGTTGAAAGTGCTGATGAGAATGAATGGGACCAACTTTCAAATTAATGGCTTATTTAGATTTACCCTCAGGGTCCTTATCCTTTCAGAGAAGGCATTATTACTTCATGGAGAAATGGGAAATGAGGGATTATAATCAGAAAATGACTGAAATCTCTTTAAGCCAGAGGCAATGTTTGTGCAGGACAGGGTGACTAGACTAGATGGTAGACTAGAGATATTCTAGATTTAAAACTGAAAAATCCTTTGGGCAGCAGTAGACAAACACCTGTCCTAGATTTACTCTAGAAATTTCTATGAAAGACTCCAGAAAGGTCTGCTACATTAACTTTTTGACCTTGTTCACTTCTGCCATTCCATATATCCTCTGTACACCACTTGGCAACTCTGGACCCAGGGCTGTGTCTCTTTTACCTGGACTTGCTCTTACACTGCACAGTAAAGGAACTGATCTGCCGAGCAATGTTAATGTCTTCATTCATTCTTTGAACAACGTTGAATTTATTGAGTATTTATCATGTGTCAGACACTCTTCTAGACACTGAGAATACCTCAGTGAATAAAACAGACAAAACTCTTGCCCGTGTGGAGATTACATTACAATGTGTGTGGGGGGGTGGGGGAGTTGGGGTGGATAGGAATATATAAACGTAATAGTTAAATTATATATTATTTAAGAAGGTGGTAAGTATTAAGTAAAAAATAGATTAAGGTAAGGGGATCAGGAGTGCGAGGGAAGGGAATAGTGATGTTAAGGTGGTATTTGAGCCAGATTTGAAGGAGAAGGACTAGCCATGAATATGCCTGAAAAGGGCATTCTAAGCAGAGAAAACAAGTGAAGATGCCTGAGGCAGAAGTGTGCCTGGTGTGTGAGAAGATAAGCAAGAAGGTAAGCTTGGTGGGACCAGAGCAAGAGGGGAGAAACTAGCAAGAAATGAGGTCAGAGAGAGACTGGGTTCAGATTTCGTAAAGTTTTGTAAGTCACTTTTCCGTTCCTATACTTGCCTTGGCTGTGGATGGTGACCCTGACACTATGCAACCAGTGATCAATTGAACTTGTTTCAATGCCTAATAAGGGTCAGTTAATAGATTTTGACTTTCTAAGAAGATGGAAAGAATTGTGGGAGGAAAGAGAGTTTGTATTTTCCATAAGCTGATGATTAGTTTGAAGAATGTTGAGGTTGATTATTGGTGTTTGATTACTGGTTTGAGGTTGGTTGTGCCATCTGAATGTATGAATATACCCCTGTTTCTGTAGGCATGAACCTTTCCCATGAGGTAAAGGAAAGCTCCCAGCCCAGGATCTCCCCAAGAAACTCTGTCAATCAGAATATCCTATATTCACAATGCAGACAAATGCAAATCACCTTTTAGCTATTTAAATACATCAAAAAGCCATTTCTTGGTCAAGAGTTATTCTTTAAATTGTTTGATTATGTGTAGTTTTAATTTTAGCTGTTGGTTTTCAAAACTTTTATCCATTTTTTATGTTATCTTTTAGTCTACTTTATTATTTTTAAAAATCTCAACTATCTAAGGAGACAGATCCAAAAAATATTGCTAAGACCAATGTCAAAGAGCTTACTGCCTATGTTTTCTTCTAGGGGTGTTATAGTTTCAACTCTTACATATAAGTCTTTAATCCATTTTGAGTTTATTTTTGTATATGGTGTAAGAAAGTAGTCGTTTGGTTCTTTAGCATGTAGCTATCCAGTTTTCCCAGTACTATTTATTGAAGAGGCTGTCTTTTGCCCATTTTATATTCTTGTCTCCTTTGTCATAGACTAATTGACCATAATTGTGGGTTTATTTCTCGGCTGTCTATTCTATTTCATCGATCTATGTGTCTGTTTTTGTGCCAGTACCATACTTCTTTGATTACTATAGCTCTGTAGTATAATTTGAAATCAGGGAGCATGTCTCTCCATCCTTGTTCTTTCTCAAGATTATTTGGCTATTCAGGGTCTTTTGTGTTTCCATACAAATTTTAGAATTATTTGTTCTAGTTCTGTGAACAATGCCACTGGTATTTTGATAGGGATTACATTGAATCTGTAGATTGCATTGGGTAGTATGGTTATATTAACAATATTAACTCTTCGAATCCACGATTACAGTGTATCTTTTCATTTAATTGTGTTGTCTACATTTCCTTTTATCAATGTCATAGTTTTTAGATTATGGGTCTTTTACCTCTTTGGTTAAATTTATTCCTAGCTATTTTATTCTTTTTGGTCTTCTCACACAAGGACTACAAAAGCAAAAATAAACATATGGGACTACATCAAACTAAAAAAGCTTCTGCACAGCAAAAGAAAACATCAACAAAATAAAAAGGGAACCTACTGAATAGAAGAAAATATTTGCAAATCATATATCTGGTAAGGATCTAATATCCAAAATATATGAAAATTCGCCCAATTCAATATCAAAAAACCCTCTATTTGATTAAAAAATGGGCAAAAGACTTGAATAGACAATTTTCCAAAGAAAACATACAGATGGTCAACAGGTGCATGAAAAGATGTTCAAAATTATTAATATCAGGGAAATACAAATCAAACCCACAATGAGATATCACCTTACACCTGTTAGAATGCTATTATCAAAAAGACAAGCGATAAAAAGTATTGGTGAGGATGTGGAAAAAAGGGAACCCTTGTGCACTCTTTGTGGGAATGTAAATCGTGCAGCCACTATGAAAAATAGTATGGAGTTTCCTCAAAAAATTAAAAATAGAACTAACATATGATTCAGCAATTCCATTTCTGGATATTTATCTGAGAGAAAAGAAAACACGAATTCTAAAAGATATATGCACCCCAGTGTTCATTGCAGCATTATTTACAATGACCAAGATATGGAATCAATGTAAGTGTCCACTGATAATGAATGGATAAAGTGGTATATATACAATAGATGATTAGTCATAAAAAAGAAATCTTACCATTTGCGATAACATGGACCCAGAGTGTATTATACTGTTAAATAAGTCAGACAGAGAAAGAAAATACTGTATGATATTACTCATATGCAGAATGTAAAAAAACAAAAAAGTGAACAAGCAAAACAGAAACAGGCTCAGATACAGAGAACAAACTGGTTGCCAGAGGAAAAAGAGGGTCGAGAGATGGGAAAAATAGGTGAAGGAGACTGAGAAATAGACTTCCAGTTATAAAAGAAGTAAGTCACCAGGATATAATGTAGAGCATAATTAATTTAGTCAATAATATTGTAATGACTTTGTATGGTGACAGATGGTATCTAGACTTATTGTGGTGATCATTTCATAGTGTATAAAAATATCGAATCATTATGTTGTACACCTGAAACTAATTATATTGTAAACCAATAATACTTCAGTCAAAAGAGAAAAAATAACCACATTTCAATTTTTTCTTTTAAAATGAAGACAGAGAAGCACCAGGATAAGGGAGGAGGTTCTGAGGAGCTTATCTTAAATCCTGGAAATGTGGGAGACCCCTTCTCCTCCATCTTCTAACTCTGTAGGGATTTTCCAATGATATCAAAACATATTTCTCATTCCAGCATCAGATGAGAAAAAGCAATTTCAAGCAGTCTGCTCTTTAGGGAGTGTAGCAGGTTCACTAAAATGAAATAAAGCAGAACAAATAGCTGAGACTTGGTAGAATCTGCAAACATATATTTCTTCATCTTTCTATTAACACATGCTGCTTTGAAGCCCGTAGATATTTTGATATTTATATAAAGATACCATGTATTCTAGGAACAATGTTCAGACACCAATGCTTATACTAACACTAAATTCAGAGAACACCAACTCTAGTGACACAAATACAAGTGGATTGGTTCTGACCACAAGATTCAAATTCTTCCTAAGGGTGTTAGGTAATTTAGAAGATGAGGTAGCGCTTATGTATCTTTGGTGACTTAGAGTACAACAAGGTGTCATGTTATCAACCCATGTGAGTATAAATTAGAGCCAATGAATCAGATGCAGCTCAGAGAGGCTGGGGCATACAGCACTAAGTAGAATAAAAATTGTGGCATTTGAAAGGAGAATGAGACCAGAAGAAGAGGCCTTTGTAAATCAGGGAAACATTTAAAAACATTTTGTCTAAAACATAAACTTTTCCTGCCAATAATTGTCTTCTCCATCTCAGCCTCCACTCATACTGCCATACTAGGAATCTTGTTCCCTGCCTGGTAGAAACTTGTATTGTGTTTTTCAGTTCTTGGAAGTTTGATTGTGTAATAAATCAAGTCCCATTTGTCTGAATCAAGGGCCACAGTGTGTTGGACAGAAAGGAATCTCTTTCTACAGTTAACCACCAGGGGGTAGTCTGAATATGATTTAAGAGTAAGCGAATAGATCAAACTGAGGTAGGTTTGAGAATTTCAGGGGTTTTTTTTTTTTTGGTCCACTCTTGGACTTCAAACTCTGGGAATCCAGTTTTAGGACTGCCTTATCCTTTGGGCATAAAGAAACTCTCAAAGCAGTTTTTCCTAATCACATTTTTAGAGGGTTCTTGACTTCTTCCTCAACAAATGACTTCTTAACGTCTGCAGAGATATGATACAGGCTTGGGTCCATCCCAGACTATGCTCTCAATCTCAGAACCTCAACCTTTTCACCTTCAGAGAATGACCCTGAACCCAACAAGATGAATTTTTTTGAGGTCACGCTAGCTTGGAATAGTGTCTGAAGCATTAATATCACTCAGAATGCCAGAGAAAGGAATTAGCATTCTGAGTGGCAACTGTCCTATCACTCATTTTGCCTCTTAAGGACACTTAAAATATGGGAAGGCCAAGAAACCAAAATAGAACTCCATAATTTTAATTAGAAATGACTTTCGGTATACCTGATTCATTCAGTTGAAGTAGGTTTCATTTTCTTATTCTATTTGTCATTGAAACAATAGAATGATAAAAATTTCAAATAGTACTAGAAGCTATACAATAAAAGTAATGTGTAATTCTACTCCATAATTCATCTCCCTTTGCTAGAGATAACCACTGCTAACAGGTCCTTGTTTATCCTTCCAGGAAAAAAAATATGTATGCAAACATACATATAAATTTTCCCCCCGCTTTCTTTAAATGAGTGGGACCACGTTATGTACACACATCTGTGCTTTGTTTTTGTTTTTGTTTTTTTACTATATAATATTTTTTGTAGGTTATCCTTGAGAAAATGTCTTTATGCTGTTATGTGAGCTTAAATCTAGGCAGAACTCCTAGGTCAATGATTATATGTATTTTAATTTGTTGATGGATATTATCACATTGCCTGCCAAGGAGGGTGCCCCAATTTCTAGTCTCATTAACCAAATATGAGAATACCTATTTCTCCAAACCATGGCCCACACAGCACTTTCAAACACTTTGATCTTTGACACTGTATTAGATATAAAGTTATCTCATGATTTGAGTTAGTCCTTAGTTATGAGTCAGATTGAGCATATTCTGACCTGCTTATAAGCCCAGTTTTTGTTGGGATTGTCATGCTACCTTCTAGTGTCTTTGAGAACAAGAACAACATGCACCCTTTGGGGTCATGAATTACATTGTCACTGGTGTTGCCAGTGACGTCTAGCAGCTGTGTATAAATACAGTATTATTTTATTATGAAACTCTGTTGAAAGACAAGGGTACTTCTATTATTACAGTGTGAGAGGAGCATTATACTTCTCATCCAACAGGCATTTGATTAACACTACAATACAACACAATCTATGCTCTGGAAAATGTTTGCATTTTCCTTTGAAATGAATTTTAGTCAAAACATTCCTCATGATTTACATACCATAAACTGCTACAAATGGCCAGATTTAGTGTTGCCAACTTATATTTGAAAGTCTTTTACAGACTTATTTTGGTCTTAGGAAAAAGCACATTGGTCATAATTAACATTTAGAAATTTCTTTTTGGTAAGCAAACATTTTCATTCGGTATGTTCTCTGGCAGTGCCTTTTATTTGAGCTGCTTGGCTTGTATACACATAATATAAGCTAATTGTGGAAACCAGGAGCTTGGCATTCTCTCTTATTTTGATAGAAGCTGCTTTGCATAGGTTGTATTTATTAGCTATTCTAGTGACACACATCATCTGTGACCAATGTAGAAATGCTAATTGATAGTTCACAGGGAGCAGATGAAAAAGACCTTAGAATGTGACTACATTTAGGGTTGGTACATATTAAAAGAAATACAGTCCTCTTCTAGAAAGTGAGATAAAAGTAGAGCATGAAAGATGGTTTTCATCAATATCATGACCAGGTATTTTCTTAAATGGTTTTCCTACTAAATGAAAAATAGCAGCCTCAGGGCAGGGGAAATATTATGGAGTTAAAATAAAACTGGTGCTATAATTTCAATGTCTAAATAAAGTAATCTTACGTGTACGGGTATGTTTTTGGTAATACTTGGGATATGTCTAAAGTATACATTAACAACATGGTCTATTACCTAGAGGGAGCCTTAAGACTCCCCATTCATTTCCCACCCTATCTCCTGTGACACATAGACGTTAAGCTGACCCCCATGATCTCCATCTCCTAGTACTCACACCCCTCTACAATCCTCTCCCCTAAATGTGCATGGAATTGGTGGCTTACTTATAAGCAGTGGAAGATGGCAGAGATAATGGTGTGTCACTCCCATGATTACATTATGTTTTATAGGACTCTGTCTTCCTTGCAGCCTTGCTCTAGAGACTTCCTTACAAGAAGCAAGCTGCCACATTGTGGGCTGTCTCTATAGGGAGGCCTACCTGGCAAGGAGCTGAGCATGGCCTGGGGAAGCTGAGGGCCTCAGACCTAGAGTTCTAAGAAACTGAATTCTACCAAAAACCATGTGAGCTTGGATTAGAACCCCAGGGCTCTGGAGAGACCAAATTTCTGATTGACACCTTGATTTCTGCTTAGGAAACCCTGAAGCAGAAAATCCAGATAAGTTGTGCCCAGACTTCTGATGCACAGAAACTATGAAAGTAAAATGTATATTATTTGAAGATGCTAAATTTGTGGTAATTTGTTATGCAGCATAGAAAATAAATAATACACTAATAGACAAAAACCAAAACCTGTGGTATACTGTAATTTTGCTCAAAATATTTACTGCCCTTCTCTGGAGGCGAATTACAGTTCCCTATTCCATTGGCATTGTGTGGTATGTAGTACCCATCCCAACAGAAGGATTATACTTTCTTGCCCTTTGAACTCAGGAGCAACCACCTGATTTTTTTTAGCCTACAGAATGTGGATGGAAGCAAAAACTTTGAGAGCCAGCTTGAGGATGGCTATGTTTCTCTTTTCTTTCTTTACCTGTGTCTGACCTACGTTGGACATATAAACATTTCTTCTTAGAAGCCCCTGAAGATTTTAGGTTACTACAGCATAACCTTGTCTTTCTGAGGAGAATAATTCTGTCAGATATAACTGGGTCAAATTGCTGTGCAGAGTTCTAAAAATGTTGTCTTTCAAGTGGCAGACTCTCTTAGATACTTCCCTCATTGTGTTATCTTCTTTGGTGATTGCTTCACATATTATTGTGCTCTGTGTCTTCTGTAAACAGAGTCTGGTGCAGTGGGATAGTCTGAAGCTGGGTATTCTTGGGACTCTGATCTGGAAAGACTTCTGAGGATTAGGACAGAGTTCAAGGGGAAGGACAGGTGAAGGGCACTGCTCAAGCCCTTAGAAAAGGCTCTTTCTGTGAGCTAGTTTTTGCATCCTCCTCCTCACCTTTGTAGAGCAAGGACTTCAAAGAGTAAAATGGGGTGGGGTTCAGGAGGAAAGGACTAAAGAGGACATTTGGTCTGTCTCTAACTTGGAAAAAGGGATCCCCAAGGTCATAAGTGGTACAGCCAATTTCATCAGGGTAGAAAACCAAGTTCTAACTGGTAACAATGTTTCTTTTTCTCAGAATATCTACCATGCTTTGACCCTTCAAGAATTAGCCATGTTAAGTAGTTGATCAAGGATTTAGGGAGTTTGAAATTCCTAGCATCTGTCTATTTGGAAACCTAGTGAACAGTACTGATGGTACTTAAATGTTTAAGGATAGGGTAGTAGAAAAAAGCAAGGGTGTATGTTTCACTCAAATCCTACCTTAAGTTGATCATTTAACGAAGGACAAGAAATTTCTAAAATTTGTGTTTTTATATAGCCACAAAATGGAGACTATTCCTAAATTCCTTTGGAAATATTTTAATGTGAAACAGGGTACATAGGAATTTGTGCATTTATTTCTACATGAGACTTAACTTTGACTTCTGTTGACTTAAGATCACCCTGCAATAAGCCTTCCTAGGTTTGAATTCTTACTCTGCCATTTAATTGCCTGTGTGACCGTGGATAAGATCCTTAAATTCTCTGTGACTCAGTTTCCTCATCTATAAAAAACACTGATCTCCTATGATTCTGTGAGAATTATGGGGATTAACTAGTACATGTAAAGTGCCTGCTTAATAAAGTTTAATAAACCTAACCTAACTCTTATTATTACGTCTAGTGCTTCATAGTGAAAAAACTTCTGACCGTATTATTGTTGAGGAGACCTCAGTACATCCAAAGTAGCATTTCATTCACTTTCAGTTCTTTTCCTGTGCTTCCAGATTGGCTGTATCACACATTTATTAGAAAAACTGTAAAAAATCACAGCTTTCTTTAAGCCTCCTTTCTTGTTATAGTCCCCCTACCAGCTGTTTGCGCTCTAGCAACAAAGTTAGAACTATGGTTAAAAAAAATCCAGTTATGCTAATAAAGGAAAAAAAAAAAGGTTTTTGCTTTAGATATAGTCACTGGCTTTTTTCGCACCAACTCATCAGCTAACTGCAAGTGTTCTGATATGCACTCTACCCCTTTGTCATTAGCAGCCCTGCCTGCCTGCATAGTATAATACAATTTCCTTCTAGGGCAACAGGCTTGACCTGAGGACAGGACAGAATTAGTAATTAATTGGTGGAGGCTGAGGAAAACTAGTCATTAGTGGAAGGCAAACAGTGTAAAATATAGTCTGAAGTAAAGCATCAAAATCAGGTTAGATCTAAGTGAGGTTAAGGTTTGAGAGGTTCTGCTCAGAGCGGGCAGGGTTTGGGTCAATGGGAGGCTTTAGAATGGCCATAATTCTTGTTGGTGTTTGGTATCTAGAGTGTGAGGATAAAGGAAGGCCTGACTGAAATGAGGTGAAGGATCTGAAAGCATGGTCCAGCCCTGGAGAAAAAGTATCTATAGGAATTAGGAGAAAGGGACAGGACCATATTGTTCAGGGTGGAAAGTTAAGCCAAAACAGGCTCTAGGGTCCTCCAAGTGTGATGGGGGGTTGATGAGGAAGCATGTAGCTCACCAATCATTTGGGGAACAAGGCCACTGTTCACTGAAGGATGCTTCTATGTGCTAAAGTGAGACCCAAAGAGAACCACCAGGCCTGATAGCACTGGACCAGGGCCTGGCTAGGGCTGAACTCTCAGGAGGAAGACACTATTACCAGCATCTTGGGGTGAGCCTGAAACAGATATAGAGTTTAAATCTTAATGCATTATTTTCTTTGCCTTCTCAAAGTATAGCCTTTTATATTTTTAAAGGGGTCAAAAGAACAACCTCTACTATTGTTAGCCTCCAGCTGTTTGCTGACATGTGTGGAAAGAGAAATTTGGAAAGATCTGGTCCTTGACCTCATCAGCATGTGTAGTTTCACTTTTTTGTATGTAAATGCCCTTATCCAAAATTAGATTTGAATAACATGTTTGTTTCCAACAAACTAAGCTTAATGTTTATTTAAGTAAAGCCAATTAATTAGCTAGTAAGGGTAATTACAATTGTTAACTAATTTATAAAATCCTATCAAATTTACTTTGGAGATTTAAGGAAAATGGTGGTTAAATCCTTAAATCTTAAGAGAGTATGTTTTATTAGATGACTACATCATTATAAAAAGGCTAAATTAGGATCTTTTTAACAAAAAACAGAAATTATAGAATAAACCTAATATGTTCTTTAAATTTTCACACCTGAGCTTTTTTAAACATGAAGGTATTTACTTTGATTGATAAAATAAATAATATATCAAAAAAGATTCTTTTAAGTTAGTTACTTTTTAAATGGAAAATTTTTGTCAAAAGAAAATCATACCTTATTGGGATGTGAGGGATTTTATTGTTTATCAGGGGAATGAAGAAGATTCAACCCCTGACTTGAGGGATTTTACCTTTCTTTGAATTTCTGGTAGTCATAAATAGAAATATATATGGCTATACAAACATATGTGTTATAGCCAAAGTCTGGAACACGTGATTTTTGATAATCAATAGCAAAATTTATAATTAACTTAAACAGCTGGCTGAGAACCAAAGTGTCATACAGGAAAAAAAACAACTCTCCTTGTAAGTCAAATAACACTGCTACCAGCCAAATGTTGCATTAGATAGATAAACACAAACTTGCTGACTTCCAAATATATGTTGGTCATTAGCCAGCTGAAACAAAAACTGAAGTCAACATTATCTAACAAATGTTACCTCATTTGAAATTCAGACTATAGCTCATAATATTTTGGTGACAGACTGATTTTAAGTCAGTGGGAAAACTGTGTTTGAGATACATTAATGTTTTTCTCTCTTTTGCATTTGCATGTACGTGATCTTCTGACTAGTTAGTCTGATTCATCCATTTGCCTAATAAAGCAGTCATTAGCTTTAGTTTAACAAAATAAGGTTTCGAGTAGAGAAAATAATTATGAAACCTAGAATTTATTAAGAGAGAAAATGAGTTTAATAATTCCTTTAGCATTTTAGTGTGCACTTTTGTTTGCCTATTCAATAACCAATAACTTTTCCTTCTCCGTTCTAACAGAACCTGATTTGGTTCAATTACCCTATTGGGCCATGTTTCTTAGGCAAGATATGTGACTGCACCAGCACAGGGAAGAAACATGACAGGTCTGAGCCAATCATGCTGTTCCCTTTCCTTTGCCAAAAAGTAGTTTTAGGTATAAGCACATGATGCACTTCTGAGAAGTGAGATGCTGAAGATATTTCTGATCAAGGTTTTCCTTGCTATAAAAAGTCCCACTAATGTTGCTTTGGCAACTAATTGAATGCGTGAATTAGCTAAATGGTTATATCATTTGGTTGTTAGTGAGAGTAGGTTTAAATAGGCATGTAGTATATAAAATAATTATAGAGGAAGCACTGTGCATTAATTTAATTAGCATTAAATAACTAATTATTATTCAGGATGCCAAAAGTAAAACCAAACCCACATTGAGGTGCTCACTAGAATGGGTAATGAAACATAAGTGAATATACAAGGGTTGACAAGAATGTGAGGCAACCATAACTCTTATGTGCTGCTGATGTATGTTACTCTTGAGTTTTTTTAAAAGTTTACAAAAAATAAATAAATCTGACAGAGGAAAAAGCAGTTATCTTCAGCCACTAGATAGTACTGCACTTTCCTGTGACATCTAAATGGTGGCAGCTGTCATGTGGCTGTCAACTGGCTAAGGATGGCAGGACAGAAAGATGTAGGGAAACTGTCTTTAATGATACAGTCGAGCACTGAATTAACCAACCTGTAATGGCCCTACCTTGGGAATAATCACATCAGATAATGCCATTTCCTTAATGTCTAAGTCAAATTGAGTTGACATTGTCTGTTATCTGCCACTGAAGGCATTCTAGTTGATACTTGTTCATTAACATATCAAGAGCCAGGCCTGACCATCTAGATTATAGTTTCTTCCATAATATTAGAGAGTATAGCCCTTCCATCATTAAGAAGGAGACATAGAAATAGTTCACAGAGGAATAAGAAGGGTATAACGTGAGGGGAGTCTATTTGAGAAAGGAAGGGGAAACATACCATTCTTGTGCAAGGAATTATGGGAATAGAGGGGTGAAGATGAGACATGGACTACTCCTGATTGACTGAAGTCCTGGACATATAGAAACTGTAAAGCAGAGCATCTTTTGCACCAACTGATATTTGAAATTCTAGGCTAAGATTGTATTGTAAAGAGCCTGGACCAACATGTGGGAGATTGCATCCATGTTAGAGGAGTGGTACTGGCAGAGGGCAGGCCTCATCGTAGCTCCTCTGAGCCAACTTTGTTTTTCATGTAGTAGAAATAGGGATCCCAAATCCTAGGATTCCTCTGAGGTATGAAGACAGAAAGTTAGCCAAGAGTTTGGGTGGGGAGCTTGCCAGAAAAAACAGTGACTGTAAGTATAAAAGTGTAGTGAGTGCAGTATCCAAGGACTTTTTGGCAAACTACCTAGGATTCACAGCCAGCCCAAAGTGTGTTTGCAACACCATTGAGAGCTGAGTTCAGGCCAGTAGGGAGAACCCCTGAGCCCTAAGCAAGCTGAAGGAGAACAGGTCATGAGTTTGTTCTCTAGTGTATGTATAAGTTATGGGTGCCAGTGGGGTCACTAGTGACCAGGCAAACAAGGAAATGTGAGTTGATTAAGAGCAAAGAGAGGAACTTCCCTGGTGGTGCAGTGGTTAAGAATCCGCCTGCCAATGCAGGGGACACGGGTTCGATTCCTGGTCCAGGAAGATCCCACATGCCGTGGAGAAACAAATCCCGTGAGCCACAACTACTGAAGCCTGCACACCCTGGCACCTAGAGCCCATGCTCTGCAACAAGAGAAGCCACTGCAATGAGAAGCCCATGCACTACAACGAAGAGTAACTCCCGCTTGCTGCAACTAGAGAAAGCCCGTGCACAGCAACAAAGACCCAACACAGCCCCACCACCCCAAAGAAAAAAAAAATGAGCAAAGAGAGCTGCACAGGGCACTTAGTATAAATAAGAGACTCTCTTCCTATGCCAACAAAGGATCCAATGAGCCATTCCCAGATGACACCTGGGGAAGACTAGAGAGAAGGTGAGGAGACCTGAAAGACTGAAAGAGACTAAGCATCCCTAAGAGGCTATTGAAACCAAGCATTACATGTTTTCTTCGTGCTTCTCTGACCCTGTTACAGGCAGTTCTTTGTTTGAATCTTTGCCCCATGGTTTGCTAATTGCATTGCTAAGGCATATAATTTAAGCCTCACAAGCTTTAGTTGACACCTGTCATGAACATGAATAATAAATTGTACACTAGGGCTCTTGTGAGCATTACAAGTTACATCTACAAAGTACCAAACCAGGCAAGGTAGATTACTTTGACATGAACCGTATGACTGTGCTTTTGTCTTCTGAAGACCAGAGTAGAAATGTAGATGGGGCACATTGGATGATTTATCCCAGGCAGGAGACTGGTTACCCTGGGGTAAACTGTGAGTTAGAGATCAAAGCAATGGTCACCCCTGGAAATGCTCTGTCGGGGTTGAGCCTAGAACCAAGAGTGACTTGATATTACAATACATTTGTCAGAGTCTGGTGAAATCAAGTTATGATTCACACAGGATCTGGGAGGAGGACAGAGTCTTGAGGTGGGGAGATTAACTTGGCCCAGGTTTGGGGAGTTGGGGTAACCCAGGGAATATGAGAGGAGAGGAAACCTCATGGGTAGTTGAATCCCTATTTCATCCCTCCATCATGAAGAAAATGTTCTTCAACTTCCTTCACGTTTCAGACCCAAACATTCAAACCTCACCTGTATTCATAGAAACACCTACCTAGCATCCCCAAATATATATCAATAGAAAATGCCTCAGTGTAGGAGCTGAGTGGAAAACGAAACAGTGCTCATAGGGAGGCAGCTGAGGTGGTATCTTTGCTTCCACTTGCTAGAGATGGGAATCTGGTCTAGTTGGGATGGACATAGACATCAGAATATTGTTTTGTCTAGTTGAATCAGTCTCCGATTTTGAGCCAATTTTCTACTTTGTAAATTCAGTACATGATTTTTGACTTGAGTGGCAAATAACTCCATTGAGATGAACAATTAACTTGACTGTTGTACTTGTGTGTCAGGGCTGCCATAACAAAATACAATACAGTGGGTGGCTTAAAAAACAGAACAAAAATTTATTGTCTCATAGTTATGAAGCTAGAAAACTGAAATCAAGGTATTGGCAGGGCCCGCTAAAACTCTGCGGAGAACTCTTCTTTGCCTCTTCCTAGCTCCTGGCTGTTGCTGGCAGTCCTTGACATTCCCTGGATTGCAGCTGCATCAATCTAATGTCTGCCTCTGTCACCCCATGGCTGTCTTCACATAGTGCCTATCTCTCTGTCCAAGTTTTCTCTTTGTATAGGGACAGTAAGTATATTGGATTAGATCCCACCCTAATGACCTCATTTTAACTTATTACCTCTGTAAGACTCTATTTCCAAAAAAGGTCATATTCAGAGGTACTGGAGAGTACACACCTCTTTTTTTGGGGCGGGGGGGGAACACATTTGAACCCATAACAGTCTACTCTCTGGCCTTCCGAAATTCATGTCCTTCCCACATGCAAAGTACATTTATCACATCCCAACATTCCCAAAATTCTTAATCATTCCAGCATCAACTCTTAAGTCCAAAACAGACCTCATGCTAAACAGAACAGCAAGTATCAACAAATTTCAAAGGATTGTAATCATACAGATACAGCCTCTAACTACAGTGGAATTAATCAAGAAACCAGTAACAGAACAGCAACCAGAACGTTTATAAATTCTTAAAAATTAAGTGTCACATTTCTAAATAATCCATGGAAAAGAAATAACAGTTAAAATTAGAAAAAGAGGGCTTCCCTGGTGGCGCAGTGGTTGAGAGTCGCCTGCTGATGCAGGGGACACAAGTTCGTGCCCTGGTCTGGGAAGATCCCACATGCTGCAGAGCGGCTGGGCCCGTGAGCCATGGCCGCTGAGCCTGCACGTCCGGAGCCTGTGCTCCGCAACGGGAGAGGCCACAGCAGTGAGAGGCCTGCGTACCGCAAAAAAAAAAAAAAAAAATTAGAAAAAGATGTGATATATATAAACAATGGACTATTACTCAGCCATAAAAAAGAATGAAATAATGCAGTTTACAGCAACATGGATGGACCTAGAGATTATCATACTGAGTGAAATAAGTCAGACAGAGGAAGACAGATACTATATGAAGTCACTCATATGTGGAATCTAAAAAAATGATACAAATGAATTTATTTGCAAAACAGAAACAGACTCACAGACATAGAAAACAAACTTATGGTTACCAAAGGGGAAAGGGGGAGAGGGATAAATTAGGTGTATGGGATTAACAGGTACACACCACTATGTAATAGATAAACAGCAAGGATTTACTGCATAGCACAGGGAACTATATTCAATATCTTGTAATAACCTGTAATGGAAAAGAATCTGAATATATATATATATATATAACTGAATCACTTTGCTGTATACCTGAAACTAACACAATGTTGTAAACTATACTTCAAAAATAAAAAAGATACCACCAAGAATCAGGAATAGACGAAACATTTCTATCTGGACTAGACTCCCAGATAGATGTGCAATGAAACTGACTCTGGTCAGAGGGTTTGGGAGATATCAGATAGCTTCTTGATCTCCATGTTTCTCTTCTATCCACCCAGACCCCCAGGATGTGGCTCTGGGCCTGGGCTGAGCCATATCCACCCTGAGGAGCAGTTAAGGTCTGAATAGTTTGGTTTGATCCCTGGTTTAGGTGCTGGCCCTAAATTCTGGACTCTACATGGGTGGGCAGAGGGCACACTGCCCATGACCCTGATGTTTTGCCTTTGTGGAGGTGAAAATGGGGAGGTCTTGGGGGGATGGCATGGACCCTGAGAGGTGTGAACAAAAGTGATATTCAAGCTATAGAAATATCAGGAATAAGCCAAGTATGTGTATTCCACTGATTCTGTTCAAGCTTGTACTGTGCAATAAGACAAGAAAAGCAAAAGGCATAAAGATTGAAAAAAAATTTGAAAAAATTTTGAACTAATAATGAATATATGACATGTTAAAGCCTGTGGGATCCTGCTAAAGCAGGACTTGGGGGAAATTTATAGCTTTAAAAATATAAATAGAAAAGAGGAAAGATTAAGACTTAGTTATCTAAGCTTCCATCTCCAGGAACTAGAAAAAGAAGAGCAAGTAAAATACAAAGAAAGAAGAAGGGAGGAAAGATAAAGAGAACAAGTCAATGAAACAGAGAAAAATTGTAAATGCAGATGAGTTGTTTGAAAATATTAATAAAATTGACAGACTTCCATAAACATGGGCTAAGAAAATAAAAGTTAGAAAACAGCTGTTCAATAGAAAGAAAGTAAAAGGGACTATTACTATAGATCTTACAGGGATGTAAAAATAAGTTGATATTATGAATGGTGCTGTATCTGTTAAATAAATTGAATCTGAATATAAACAACATTCCTGCAAAGAAAAATTCCTGGCCTATAAGGTTTCACTGATGATTTCTTTCAAATATTAAAAAGAAAAAATAATAGCAATTTCACACAAACATTTGAAAATAGAAAAAAAAGGGGACATTCCCTTATTTCTTTTTAGGACAAAATATACTGATCCCAAAACTATGTGGACACAAGAAAAGAAAATTATAAGCCAATATCTGTAAACTTAGATACAAAAATGCTAAACAAAATATTAACAGATCAAGTTCAGCAGTATATGAAGAAAAGATAATATATTGTGACCAAGAAGAGTTTATTCCAGAAATGAAAGATTGGTTTAATATTTGAAAATTAATCAGTGTAATTCACCACATTAACATAATCAATGTGTAAAAAGCATTTGTTAAAATTCAGTCATTCTCTATTTTAAAAACTCAGCAAAATAATAATAAAAGGAAATGCTCTTATAAAGATTATCTACCAAAAAAAATCTACATCTAAAATTGTAGTTAGTGGTGAAATAGTAAAATTTTCTTTCTGAAGTTGAGAAGAAAATGATGTATACCATGACCACTTGTAATCGCAGTGTCTTAGTTATTTTAGTCATTGGAGTAAGAGAAAAATTTGAAAAGAATAAAAATTGGAAAGAGGGAGCAAAACTGCCATGAAATATAGGTGATGCAATTGTAAATATAGAAAATCCAAAAGTATCTGCAAAAAACTGGAATAATTAGCAATAGAATTTAACAAGTATGCTGAATATAAATCAACATTCAAAAGTCAATTATTTCTATATACTAACAATAAGCACTGAAGAATAAAACTTTAAAAACATTATTTAACACAAGATCAGAAATTATAAAATTCTTAGGAATAAATAAAACAAGAGATATGTAATCTACACTAAAAACTACAAAGCACTGCTCAAAGAAATCAGACATAAATAAAAGGAGTGATATATCATGTGCATAGATTGCAAGACTCAATAGTGTTAACATATCAGTTTTCTTCAAATTACTCTATTGATTCAACATAATCTCAATCAAAATTCCATTTTGTAGAAATAAGCCAATTTTCATATAAATTTTAAATCAGTAGTCATGTTAAATTCACTTACTAACTTTTCTAGTTTGTAGATACTTTTTGACTTTTCTATATCCACAAACTGTCTGTCTCTTATTTCATAGATTAAAAAGAAGTGTACCAGTCTTGGAGTCAGGATCTGTATCCAATTTCTGTCACAGACCTCCTGGGGAGAGCAAGCCAGGAAATCTTTCAGACCCTCAGTTTTCCCATGGACAGAGTGGAGATTGGGCTGTATGATCTCTATGGTCTTGCGCAGGTATACATTTTATAGATTTATCAAGTATAAATAAAAAATATCATATCCATCTCAATGGCTAAACATCATAACATCCAAAATAAATCTAGAAACTTTTGTTGAAATATCGATTACTGAAAGGGAGAAAAATTATAGGAAAATTGTTGTTTCCTCATGTATTAATTTTATGGTTTTCTTCTTGTTGCTCTGAGCTATAAAATGGTAATTTCTTCACACTGAACAAAAAAGGTAAGTTTAGTGTGTGATATTTTTATCTTAAATTTTGAGGAAATGTAATTTTACCTCCTTTTATGGGCATTTAAATCATCTTTTATAATATAAAAATGATGGGGTTATTAGGTAGTCTGTTTGCAGTGGTAAGTATAGAACTTTAATACACCTAAAATATTTAAAATAGAAAACATTAAATAATAATGGCATTAAAGTAATTTCAAGGGCAAATTAGGTATAATTCTTAAGTGAGTTAAAATTTAGCTTTAGTGTAATAATAGAAAGAAGAAAGAAAAAACAATGTTCAAACTGTAATTCTCTCTCCATGAAAGATATGTAGATGATGGATGCTAGTCCAGTAAAAACTGCTTGGGGCAGGTATGCCCAGCTTTGTCCAACTCCAGAAGCTTTTCCTTCTGGTATGACTGAAAAAATAATTATCTTTTCAATGCAGCAATACCCAAATATCTAAAATTAACTTTCAAATTAATAATTTTAAAATAATGAATTTGCTTGGGAGGTGGAGAGGACCTGGAACAATGAAAAAGAGATATTGGATTATGGGAGAAATATCTTTTCTAGGGTAATATTTGTTCTCTCTAGCATGATTATAATTTATTGACCTCTTCCTTTTCTGTTATTTCTTTGTAGATTCATAGCTTATTATCAAGTTCCCATTACCTTGCTCCCTTTTTTGCCTTCTTTACTTTTTAGTTCCCTAGTCCTGTTTTTCTTGCCAAATCAAGAGTAGTGAAGTAAGGCTATAGTGATTGTAGATTTTGCCTTCCTCAGAGTGTTTGGGATGATAAAGTAAATCATTAAGAATTTTATTTGCATTCTCTGATCCCATTGAGCAGTACTGCCTTTTAGGCAAGTATGGCCTCTATCCCTGAGGCATAGACCACGGACCCTGGACTTTGGGTAGAGCCTTTAGAAAAATTTTTCTAAGTCTCCTTTCATAGCCTGGAACTGAACAGGGCTGCCAGTGAGCACTTTCCAGATCAGGTGCACAGAAATTTTTGTAAGTCCTTGTCCCTATTTTTCCTCTTTGGGGCACTCTCAGTCCCTCTACTCTGTAAGGTTAGGAAGACCAGATGCTCAGAAATGTTCTGGGATTTGATCCTCCGGGGTCATCCCAGGCTCCTCTCATCTTGAACTGGTTCCTAAGAATTAAATAAGTAGTATCAGTGAACTGTAGAGGCAACAAGATCTATGTTGTTTCCATGCAAACAAGTTCTGAAGGCCGTGGTATTGTAGGTAGTAACAGCACTATTACCTTTTTCTCACAGTGGGAGATATGAAATTAGATAGGAATGACACATTTGACAATAAAGAACATGACAAGATGGTTCTCAGACCTGAACAGGAATAGATGTTGCCTCAACACTATGAAGAATCTTCTCTGACTGGGCAATTAAGAAATATTTAAGGACTTCTCTACCCATGTTTCTAAATATTTATTGATAAATAACCATACTTCACATGGACCCAAGGATTTTATAATCCTTTTAAAATAAAATTGCTTACATAAACAGGGGGATTCACATACCCTAGGGACAGCCCTGGCTGAGAGACACAAAGAAGATTTTGGAGTTGATAGTTAATTTCCTGGTCTCTGGGCTGTATCCTTGAGGTTGAAGTCAGATATATGAACTATTATGAACTAGCAAGGGCATACCTGACACAAGCTAAGACTGCAGTGCTGTCAGCGTGGAGGACAATAATTGTCAATTATTATTGAGAAAAACAATGTCATAATCATAGCAGTTTTCTTCAAAGACCTGTTGGAGGTAGGGCTGGATGGAAATGTAAGAACTAATAATGAAGTTGGTGGTGAGGAGAATTGAAAACAGGCTGGGACAATGTGATGAGCAATGCATTTGCACAGTTCAGAATAGACCATTAATGGCTAGTATGCTCTATGGAAACCCCTTTATGTAGGGAGCCAGTACAGTGAGAAGTGGGACCTTAGAGGAACCATTATCAATCAGCTGGACATGGAAAAATTAAGACTGCATGCTCCTTGAAGGGAGAGACTGACTCATTTATCACTGGGATTGCAGGATCTATCTTCTAGCCTAAAATATAGGAAAAGCTCTGGAAATGTTTGTTGGATGACTGAATGAAAACACTCAAAAGAAAGAACAAAGTTTTATCATTTTGAGGATTGGAAAAATACAGAAGCCAGATTACCAGACTTGCCTTACGTTTTCATGAGAATGTTTCCTTCAGGTTTAATTGGGAAAAAATGTTAGTAGATGCAGTCAGATTGGATTTTAGGGTCATAAAAGAGACAGATCAGCACAAGGAGCAGTCCTACAGGAAAGTTAGAATAGGGTTCTGTTTATTCTGAGAGGACCCATTTCCACAAAAACAGAATGAATCCAAAGGCTTACTGGGAGGTGATAATACTCTTAGTGGGACCGCAATTATTTTTGTGTCTCGAGACACAAGAGTTAATTACAACTTTCCATAATGGACTTCCTCATGTTCCTGCTAGGGAGTGAACAGATCTTTTTCCATTAGTAATTTCCCCTGAAATTCCCACTTTGCTGATTCTGTTGATAAGACAGAATCACACAACTCCATCTGGTCCTACATCTGCTTGTCCCCATCTATGTGTCCCTGAAGTGGGAACAGTCTTGCTCTCTTCAGAGCTTTCTATGGCTGGCCCTGCAGTTGTGGCACAGGAGACCTCACCTTGGATTGTGCTGCTTGGTGGGTCTGTTGTCCTTTTGAATTATATTAAGTACTTATTTCCTGTAGGATGGAGGTGGACAGGGTGCCTGCTTATCTATGCTGACAATGTGCCTAAAAGAGAGGACTACAGAGAAAACAAAGCTTAAAACTAAATTTACCTGCATCCTCATATCCTTCCTCCACAGACACCTACTTTACTGTTGGTAATAATGGGTTGGGATTATATTGGTTATGCATTTAACTTGATTTATGTCATTAGCTAATTAGTAGAGGTTTCTAAGCAAAGACTTTTTCGTGGACACTCTTTGGGACACTCTCATGTTTTTCCCAAAGTGACTTTACATGGCATGCAGGGAACATGCTGACCTCTGTAGCCCTTTATCTTGCACCAACTTTTTTTAGTCCATCTACAACCATTCAAATTATGTCAAAACACAAAAAATGAGATTATATTCTAAATTACAATGTGAAATGTAGGCCATATTTCAATGTGATTTCACACAATAGTGTACTCTGCACAAGGTGGACGCTGGTCACCATAGTGTTCTTGCCCTGGTAAGGCTGCTGTGATGTCAGCCATTTACTGAATGACACTTCCTTTTGGGATGCAGTTCATGGCTCCCAAGATAGAAGTAGCTGAAGCTCCAGACCTAAGTCTCCATTTTCTTCACATCACTCAAAACAGACAAGTCATTCCAAATACTGGGATTCCATGGGGTGACCCTTTTCTCTACCCACTTTCTTTATGAGGATCCGGACTAAGCCTTCCATCCACGTGCAGTACTTCCCCTGCTTTCTTGATCCAGCATCCTCCCACCCCGACAGCTCTCCAGGCTTTATTCATAAGTATACAGGTGTGCCCTAGAATTAACTATATATCCAAAGAAATTAAAAGCAGGATCTCAAAGATTGTATCTGCACCTCCCCTCATCATGTTCATTGTAGCATTATTCACAATAGCCCAAATATAGAAATAACTTAATGTGTCCATAGATGGATGAATGGATTTAAAAAATGTGGTAAATACACACAGTGGAATATTATTCAGCCTTAAAAATAGAAGGAAATCCTACCATTTGCAACATGAATGACCTTGGGGACATTATGCTAAGTAAAATAAGCCAGACTCAGGAGGACAAATACTACATGATACCACTTACCTAAAATCTAAAAATGTGACTCACAGAAGCAGAGAGAAGAATGGTGATTACCAGGGGCTGGGGATGGGGGAAATGGAGAAGTCTGAGTTGAAGGATACAAAGTTTCTTTTGTGCAAGATGAATAAGTCCTAGAGATCTCCTGTGTAGCAAAGTGCCTGTACTTAATAACACTATACTGTATATTTTAAAATTTGCTAAGAGGTAGATCTTATGTTGTACTCTTATCACAAAATAATAAAGAGGGCAGGAAGAAATGTTAAGAGGTGATGAATATACTTATGGCTTAGGCTGTGGTGAGGGTTTCATGGATGTAAACTTATCTCCAGACTCATCAAGTTGTATATATTAAATATATACAGCTTTTTGTATGTCAATCATACCTCAATAAAGTAGTTTATAAAAACAAACACCCAGAAGCAGAAGCGGTAGATGAGAGCACAGTGCTCTTGTGGGCTAGTTGGGTGGTATAATCGCTGAATACTAAGACTGACATACATAAAAGCCATGGCATAACTAGGGGAGTCTAGCCACAATCCTCGCTAACCTCTAGTCAGTATGAAAACTAGACTCCAGTCTTGACAGTCTGTATTAAGAATGAGGGCAATTTTGTTATGCTATTTGTCACTCAGAAAGAATGCAAAAACATATGTAACTATAGTGTTTCAGTAATATTATCATAAAGAATTTAATAAAGAAAAAAAGTTGTTTTTACCCTCATCCAGAATGTAAATTGTGATATCAAAACAATGTGCTAGATTATTCTAACCAGAGTAGATGGGAATGGTAAGATTTTAATTTAAAAAAAAAGTACACTCTATTATTTTTTGCTTTCTAATAATTCATTCAAAATTAAAAATACATATTATTAAGGGGCTTCTATTTAATAATTTACTATAATGAAATTCTAAGTCATGTATATTATGTCTTTCTCTGCTTTTTTTATCTCACAATCAAGAATTTTATTTTCTATCACTCTCATTGTGTGGGCCAGTACTGATTTCCCTCTTCTCTTACCTCCCAGTTTCTTCTGAATTCTCCAGAATCTGACCCAATGTGCCTTTTGGTGCACCCCTGAGGCCACCATCTGAGTCTGATTCAAAAGTCAGGAAGGATGTTATAAGTCTGCTTTCAAGAAGGTAGTGTCATGTATTCATTTCTATAACTTTCAGGATTCATACTATAGATGGTACCTTGAAGAACCTGAAACAGTCCCAGTGGCTCTCATTCCCTTCCCAGAGAGATTTCTTTTTTCCTTGTAGGATAAGGTCCATTACTCTTGTACAATTTCTGGGAACAGAAACTTTAGATAGAGTGCATTTTCCACCTACTTTCCTAACTGATAAAAATTGATGTAATTTAAAGCAACATCTTGAAAATAGATGTACATATTTGGTAGGCAATATAGTTAATATTTCCTGAACATTTTTTATGAACCAAGAACTAGATTAAGGACATTCCATGGATTAACTAATTTATCCTTTATAGCAACCTTATGTGTAGATACTCTTATACTATTCTTACAGATGGAGAAATTGAAGTTTAGGAAAGTGATTTTGCCTACAGGAAATAGGTAATGGGCGATAGGGCAGAGGTTCCAATGCAGGCAGTGTGACTCCACAAGCCACACTCTTAATCACTGTGTTGTATAATTAACTTGAACAGTTGCCCAAGACTAATTTCCATAGTGGCTTATTTAACTATTTAAATCATGAGAAATCACGTAACCTGGCTGCGTCTCAGATTCTTCATTTATTACAAAAGAGGATTGTTCAAAATGGTGATTTTTGTCTTTTTCAGTTTCATAATTGTATGAGGGATTAGGAATTAGAATCCTTGGAGAGATTACATTGCCTCTTCTAAAAAATTTCTATAACACTCAGCATCACTTAGTTGCTGGGTTTACCACTATGTATGTTTTAGAACCAGAATGTAGTTTAAAACTAGTGAAATCCCACTTATGGATGTGTTACTCTCACCCTTTCCGTTATTTCCATTTCAACTATTTCACAAAGCATTTACTTAAAACTAGGAAAATAGGACCATAATATGTAGCACGTGTATGTGTGTGTGTGTGTGCGTGTGAAAAAGTGAAAGATTGTGTATGAGAGTATAAGAGTTGGGTGTGTAAAAGAGTATGTAAGAGAGAGTGATAAGTGTATGAGAATGAGTGTGAGACTGTGGGAAAATATGTTTGTGGAACAGTGTGAGCATGTGAGAGTGTAAGAGTATGAGGGTGCATGCCAGAGAAAGTATATATAAGAATCAGCATGAAAGGGAGAAAGTATAGGTGAGTGTTCAGTAAAGAGTATGTGAGAGAGATAAAGAATGAATACATCAGAGAATGTGGAAGGAGAGAGAGAGAGAGAGAGCACGTGTAAGTAAGTTTTCGGCAGATTGTGAATGTGAGAGGGTGAGAAAAAGATTGAGAACAAATGTGAATGTAAGAGAGTATACAAGTGTGTATGTGAATGAATCTTTGTGTGAATGTGTGTGTGTATGAATGTTTCACTAATTAGGCACATGAATTTTCCCAAGTGTTAGAGGCCAGCCCCATGGGGTTAGATGTATTTATTTCAGGAACAATTTAGAGTATGGACATTTCTGAAAACATTACATCTTTAGTTGTACCTTCTTCTTTTGGTTAGCTGATTAAATATAATCAAGTACAAATAACTTCATTTAACTAACTTGATTAATCACATAAAACAGATTATTTGATTAATCAGATACAGGTTTGATTAAATTATTTAATCAAATAATAATTATTTGATTAATCAAATACAGGTCATTAACTTAGGATGTGTTATACTTAGATGTAGGGGTAGACTAAAACACCTCTTTTCATTATACAAGAACTGCCTTGCATGGTGCACACTGCCTGGTAAGGGCTCAATAAAGATGGGTGAAAGAATGCGTAGGTGAATAAATAAAAGCTTGCATGTATAAATTAAGGAGTGATTATATCTAGTTATTCCTTAAAAAGAACTTGAGCTGAGGATTTGGGTTCAACTGGTGTGCTAGAACATTCCCAAGAGAATCCAGGAAGGAACGGGGGGAAGAAGCCAGCCAAAGGTTTGCTTTCCAGTAAAAGTCCTGGTCTCAGCCTAACACCCCTGGGGCTCTGAAGTACATATTGCACCTCACAGTGTTGTCATTCCAGGGAAGATGAACTAGGTGTCTATACGCAGCACAAGTTGTGAAAGACAGCAAACTCCTGGGTCCCTCTGACTCTCACCTGTAGGTAGCTCCAAAGTCCAAGGGCAAATCTAAGGTTTCCATAATGAGCAGTTAGCAACAAAATACATAAAGTCAGGAGGTTTGATCGCCAGCGCTAGTAAGAGGGATTGACAGAACGTAAGTGAAATGCCAACAGGGTTTGCTACAGCCAGCAATTAGCAATTAGTGTAGCCAAGATTTTAAAGCAATTAGTGTAGCCAAGATTTTAAAGCAAATCTTTAGTTAAGAGAATGAGAGTTTCAGGCACATTACAGTAAAACATTGCTTTATCTAAATGTAATCATAGTATTATTTGGTTAACCAATTCTAAAAGAAAATACTAAAGTATTTTCAAACACAAATGGTTTCAGTATTTCTGTGATCTCTTTATAATTGCAAAGCATTTTACATACCTTTAATCAACAGGCACAGACCATTTTAT
Organism: Tursiops truncatus; assembly: GCF_011762595.2. NCBI lineage: Eukaryota > Metazoa > Chordata > Mammalia > Artiodactyla > Delphinidae > Tursiops > Tursiops truncatus. Next base: position 77,093,618 of record NC_047040.1, on the reverse strand, counting down.
AGTCCTTTTTTAAAAAAAATTGGCATACATCCTTGTGCCAGTGACTTCTTAACCAAGGTACACCAGGCTCTGCATAGCCTGGTCACCTCTGCCTCACTGGTCCCGTATCTCTCCTCTATCTCTCTGCACTTCGGCCACAGTCATGATCTTTCAGTTCCTTGGAATCAATCAGCCTTTCCTTCATTTGGGTCTTTATTCAGGCTGGACCTCAGAGCTTCCACCTTCTTCAAATGACTGGCTCCATCTTAACCTTTAGGTCTCAGCTCACATGTAACGCCCTTTAAGAAGACTTCCCTGACCAATCTGTCTGGAGACAGCCCCACTGAAATCCTTTACCTCTTCACTCTGTTCCTTCACTTTGTAGCACATACTTTTTATACTTTATTTCTTTGCTAATTCACCTATGTCTGTTTGCCCCACTACACTTTAAGCTCCATGAGTGTAGAGACTATCTCAGTTTACCACTGTAGACCTAGCTCCTCGTACAGTGCTGGCATAAAATAGGTACTCAATAAGTATTTTTTGAATAAATAAAAAGTGTGACTATCCAGTGATATGACCTTTTTATAAATACATTAGAACTTTGACCTCTCACTGGGTATTACTTCCTTAAGCAGCCTCACTGGGATGATACATATTTATTTAAATGATACTCTTAATGTTCAAAATATGTTTGAAATCTCTGTTAGAATTATTCCTCAGAGTATACTCTTTCAAATGTCTTTAATAATGGTAAATTATATCCTTTGAAAGGGATTTTTTTTTTTTTTTGTAGAAATAGCCAATTTTCTATAGTGGTCAAGACTGGAGAATAAACTCAAGAATACTGTTTTTGGTTACATTAAAGGTACTGTGGCTGATTATTTTTTTTTTTTGAGAGGCTCAGGAACTGGCTCTACAGGTTTTTCCAACAGATTTCAGATAAGATTTCATGCAACAGTGGTTGCAAATATGTTGCATGCAAATATAGTTGGGAGTGGTTCTTGGTGTCTCTGGGTAAAGGACAACGCACATTTGAACATTATTCTATTTCTTGTTAAGAACAAATTTCAACTTCCTCACTTTAGAATTACAACTTCACCTAAAAACAATGAAACTAAAGAACTTTTAACATGTTGTTTAATGATTATCTTTACTCAAATGAACAGCATTCTCAATAACTTTGAAAATCTAAATTAATTATGGTTGACCACACCTGCAGAAACCCTCTTCAAATGCAGTAAAACAAGTCTACATTATCCTAATTGGGAGAAAAGGCTGCCTGTTTTAGTAACAAGTTGACTTAGAACATTAATTTTAAAAGTGCAGTTTTATTATTTTTAAGTGCCTCTAGTCACATTGCTGACAGGGGCAGGAAAGCAGAAAGTAGGCTATGTCTTTTTATTTATTTATTTATTTATTTTTGGCTGCATTGGGTCTTTGTTCCTGTGCGTGGGCTTTCTCTAGTTCCAGCAAGAGGAGGTTATCCTTCGTTGCAAACGGGCTTCTCATTGCGGTGGCTTCTCTTGTTGCAGAGCATAGTCTCTAGGCGCGCGGGCTTCAGTAGTTGTGGCACATGGGCTCAGTAGTTGTGGTTCATGGGCTCTAGAGCGCAGGTTCAGCAGTTGTGGTGCACGGGCTTAGTTGCTTCGCAGCACGTGGGATCTTCCTGGACCAGGGCTTGAACCTGTGTCCCCTGCGTTGGCAGGTAGATTCTTAACCACTGTGCCACCAGTGAAGCCCCTAGGCTATGTCTTAAAAAATCATATAAATGTATTTTTTTACCCATAAAGTGGTTTTATAATTCTCTGGAAAGAATTTCTTGGCCTTCAACTTTAATCAGGCTAATCACTTTCGATAGTTTCCTAATCAGCTATGTTTTGGATGGAGCAAAGTGAAATTTTAGCTGGTACTAGTTACAATTATCCAAATTTCTTAATGAGTACGGAGGGAATGAATGAGTCCTTTTTTCTCCTTTAGTTTAACCAATAAATTCATTAGGAAAAGCTTTGAAGCTTGTTTATAACACATTCTCTCCTGTAATTCCACTCTCCTATGAATAACCCTCTACCTGTACTCTATAAACTTGCCTAGTCACTCTCCTGTAAATATTTCTTGCTCTGTCTGATATTTGCGCTTTGTTGGGTACAGGATTGGGGAAGGCAGACACATGGATTAATTCTAGGTTGACGTTTTGCCAGATGGGAGGAATGAAAGAAACATGGGACCAAAGAGTTTTGGATATTGAAAGAGAATGGTTGAAACTCTGGACTGGTTCTGCCTATGAGGTTGTAGATCAGTTGTGAGAGTAATTGGGCAAATACACTGGAAGGATAGGTGGCGATTGGCATAAATGACTGGGACATCTGAATAAGCAATTTTACTTTCTGGTAGTGACACATTTCAACAGTATGTCTGTGGGAATATGGGAAGTAATAAAGCCAGTGGAGTAGAATTGAGGGTCATTAAACATGACATGGTTAAGGAGGTGAGACGCTAGAATATTGGCTGAATTGCCCTCATGTTGAGCATTGGATTCTGTCAGGATAATGGCAGATTTGGATTGGAAAGGAAGACTATGAGTCTGGTAATCAAATTTTTCATAAATGGAGGAGAGACCAGTGGACAATAGGCAACATACATACATACCATAAGTGTTCATTGCTGACCTATCCCAAGAAGGCATACATTTTTGTTTCTTTTTTTCACTACTGAATCCTCAGCACCCAGAGCAATGCTTGGCATATAATAGATGTTCAATAAATATGTGTTGAATAAAGCAATTAAATTCTCCCTCATCATCTAGACTGTTCCAACGGACAGTGATAAAATTTTTTCACAACTGTGCAAGAATGCACAAGATTTGGAATTATTTTTAAACAAACTTACAGCTCTTTCTTTTATTAACAAGTGAAATATGGCAGTTTCTTGGAATAATGTGAGCAGATTGTGAATGCAATAGAATTTTTCGTATTAAACATTTTGAAGCGTTGATGATGTTCTCACTTATAGGACATGCACACATTGTTGGGGCAGTCACTGGCTTGGATGTCACTAGTAAAGGTCACATCACCCACAGAGAGCATTATCCCATACATGTGAAGAGAGGCACCCTGCTATTTGCATGGAGCTGCACTTACTAGACCTAGGCCCTGCCCCACATCCTCAATCTACATCCCACCCTGAACTCCCTCATGCCTTCGTTCCGGTTTTCTTCTTGGTTCCTAGAACACCCCTCCAGCAGCTCCATAGGCCCGTTGTCTGGGGCTCTCATCTGGCCAGGTGATAGAGCACCTCCTTGGTTGCAAGTAGTGCCTTGTCCTGGAGCAGCCAGAGATGAAGGTGTTTTTCTCCTGCTGGGGTGGAGGGTGGGGCTTTGGCTGCCCAGGGCTCTGTCTACTCTGAGAGATGAAGGGATTAGGATCTTGTGATACAACTGCAATTTATTCCTCACTTGTTCACCTTATTGGCAGCTTTGTGTTAATCAGAATCTTGCTGTTTTGATAGTCTCTAATACAAGTATGCAGACTTGTATTAGACCTCTATTGGAGCTTTCCTTTCCTTGCTGTAACTTTAGGAGACCCCCAAGATTATCTAGCAAATTCTTGAAGCTCCCTGAAACTGCTGTTGGCTTTATTGTCCCTTCATCCTGGACTAGTGCTTGATGCCTCATTTGGTTGCTGTTTCCTCTGTCTTGCCTCCACAGGCCTGCCTTTACCAGTATTTTAAGGTCTAAGAAATTGGTCCCCTCCACTGTTTCTAAGGAGAGACACTGGGCACCAAGGTATTGCTGAATTTATTCATACACACCTCTTTTAGTCCTGCTTGCTGACTTTTCTTTAGTAATACATACACCCCAGGATGGCTGGTTTTGACTTAACTACCAGGCTACACTATAAACTATAAATGTCTTCAGACATACTTCAGTCCAACCCACTATGCCTAAGGACTTTTTCCTCAAAAATGAATTGTCTCCCAGAAACTCTAGAGTACTCCTTGTTAGGATCTCTTAGATCTTCCTTCTTCTTTTTGCTTCAACTACAAGTGCAAACTATTTTGAGTTCTTTTCTCAGAAGACTTCAATACCCTTTGCAAATTAATAGATGCAAATAGGAATGGAGCCTGAAGCCGGAGGATCAACTATCTAGACATTCTGGGTTATGGTCCATTTGAGAACTCACTACACTGTTAAAAAATGTTCTCTATTGAATAATTCTGCTTGTTGGACAGTAAAGGAAAACATGGGTGATTTATTTTATTTTCTATTGTTGATGCTTGTGGTAGAAGGTGACAAGTATAAAATATTCACCAAGCAAACTGACTGCAAGGCTACTTTAATATTAATACATTAGAACTTTAATATTTCTTGATATAAAACAGAATTTGGTATAAATTTGGTTGGACTTGGTCCTCAACAATAGGGGTCAAGTTACTGAAATCCTGGCAGTCTGCTTTTCACTGCTTGATCAGAACCTTCTTATTTCATGCCTGGAGGAACTCAATGACATTCTTATTGAACTCTGTCACTTCAGTCTGTTCCTCTTCAAGTTCATCCTAAAAGAGCCACTGAGATAATTTTTCTTAACCAGAATTATAAAGTTAATAGTGCCTGCTAGAATGTGTTCAATAACTATTTGTTTAATTTAAATTTGAATCATAGTTTTAATTTTGTGAATGATAGTTTAAGGATGCACAGCTCTTATTAAAGATCTAATGAGCCAAACTCAAGCTCCTTGTTCTGGTGGTCTCATATCTACCCATCCTCTTATTCTCATTATTTCCCAGAAAAGGCTCTTCTCTTTTTAAATTAAACCCAATCAGTTCAACTCCAGCAACCCAGTCAATCCATTCAATCCAATGGATCTAATTGAATGAAGCCTTTTTCATTATATTTCATTCCAATAAGCCTTATCCAGCACTTTTGCACAACAGGAGTTGCTTCATACATTATATTGATCTCCATTTTTAAATCTAGTACTGTTTCACTTTGCCCTGAAAGTTGTTCTGATTCATCTTCATCAATTGAAATAATTTAATTTTAAAACTTTGTGGAAGATTGGTTTTTTTCCAAAGGTTATCTAGAACATTTAGTATTAACTAAATTTACATATACTTCAGACTAAATTATTATTAACTTACTAATCCTTCCTAGTTTTAAAAATATTTTTCTTTCCTATGATCTGATCAAATTTAAAGCAATGATTGCCTTCCTTTTCATACTCTCCTCAGAGCACTCAGTAGGTCCTGAATATTTGTTGAATAAGAGTGAATAAGTATTCTCATAGTAATACTACTGAGTAAGGAAAGGAAAAAAGAAAGAAATACTACTGAGTAAGGAAAGGAAAAAAGAAAGACTTTGACTCCTCATTCAAAGACCTAGTATTGCTTTCAGTGAGCAAAGCCAAAAGTACAGAATATGCTACCATAATAAGAAGACAACATTTGGAATAATTTATAAAGGAATTTGAAGGGTTGTTGTGATATTTAGACACCAGAATTCACTTTTCAAAGTGGACATTTTTACAACCAATTGTATAAGACTGTTTACTTCTAGGTACTAGCAGTGCTGGAGTAGGGCTGAGAAGCAAATTGGTGATGATAAAGGGCATTTTGAAGGGTCATCCTGAAAGGAACTTTGGTTTTAAAATACTTAATGATAAGTATAACTGAAGAGCTCATTAGTTACAAGATTAGAAAGGGCAAAGAAAATTTATATCTGAAAGAAAAAATAATAAAGGTCAAGCCTCTTCATACCTTAAAGTGTTGGCTGTATTAGAGCTTGAAATTGTGATGTGATTGTTAGAGCCAGCTAAAATAAGTTCAAGAAACGTTTTATTTTTGTGCGCATTTCTGTATCTCCTTAAAATTTTTTTTTATTATGGAAAGTTATAAGCACTTATAAAAGCTGCCAGAAAAGTTTAATGAACTCCCATTGTACCCACTGCTCAGATTCAACAATTACAAACTGATGGACAATTCTATTTTATCTATACTCCCAGCCCTTAACTCTTTCCTTACATTTCTTTTTATTTTTCTTTAACATCTTTATTGGAGTATAATTGCTTTACAACGTTGTGTTAGTTTCTGCTGTATAACAAAGTGAATCACCTATATGTATACATATATCCCCATATCCCCTCCCTGTTGCGTCTCCCTCCCACCCTCCCTATCCCACCCCTCTAGGTGATCACAAAGCACTGAGCTGATATCTCTGTGCTCTGCAGCTGCTTCCCACCAGCTATCTATTTTACATTTGTTAGTGTATATACGTAAATGCTACTCTCTCACTTTGTCCCAGCTTACCCTTCCCCCTCCCCGTGTCCTCAAGTCCATTCTCTACATCTGTGTCTTTATTCCTGTCCTACCCCTAGGTTCTTCAAAAAGTTTTTTTTTTAAGATTCCATATATATGTGTTAGCATACGGTATTTGTTTTTCTCTTTCTGACTTATTTCACTATGTATGACAGACTCTAGGTCCATCCACCTCACTACAAATAACTCAATTTTGTTTCTTTTTATGGCTGAGTAATATTTCATTGTATATATATGTGCCACATCTTCTTTATCCATTCATCTGTCATTGGACACTTAGGTTGCTATTGTAAATACTGCTGCATTGAACATTGTGGTACATGACTGTTTTTGAATTATGGTTTTCTCAGAGTATATGCCCAGTAGTGGGACTGGTGGGTCATATGGAACTTCTATTTTTAGTTTTTTAAGGAACCTCCATACTGTTCTCCACAGTGGCTGTATAAATATACATTCCCACCAACTGTGCCAGAGGGTTCCCTTTTCTCCACACCGTCTCCAGCATTTATTGTTTGTAGATTTTTTGCTGATGGCCATTTTGACGGATGTGAGGTGATACGTCATGGTAATTTTGATTTGCATTTCTCTAATGATCAGTAATGTTGAGCATCCTTTCATGTGTTTGTTGGCAATCTGTATATCTTCTTTGGAGAAATGTCTGTTTAGATCTTCTGCCCATTTTTGGATTGGGTTGTCTGTTTTTTTGATATTGAGCTGCATGAGCTGCTTGTATATTTTGGAGATTAATCCTTTGTCAGTTGCTTTGTTTGCAAATATTTTCTCTGATTCTGAGGGCTGACTTTTCATCTTGTTTATGGTTTCCTTTGCTGTGCAAAAGCTTTTAAGTTTCATTAGGTCCCATTTGTTTATTTTTATTTCCATTTCTCTAGGAGGTGGGTCAAAAAGGATCTTGCTGTGATTTATGTCACAGAGTGTTCTGCCTATGTTTTCCTCTAAGAGTTTAATAGTGTCTGGCCTTACATTTAGGTCTTTAATCCATTCTGAGTTCATTTTTGTGTATGGTGTTAGGCAGTGTTCTAATTTTATTCTTTTACATGTAGCTGTCCAGTTTTCCCAGCACCACTTATTGAAGAGGCTGTCTTTTCTCCATTGTATATTCTTGCCTCCTTTATCAAAGATAAGGTGACCATATGTGCATGGGTTTATCTCTGGGCTTTCTATCCTTTTCCATTGCTCTATATTTCTGTTTTTGTGCCAGTACAAAATTGTCTTGATTACTGTAGCTTTATAGTATATTCTGAAGTCAGGGAGCCTAATTCCTCCAGCTCCATTTTTCTTTTTCAAGATTGCTTTGGCTATTTGGGGTAATTTGTCTTTCCACATAGATTGTGAAATTTCTTGTTCTAATTCTGTGAAAAATGCCATTGATAGTTTGATAGGGATTGCATTAAATCTGTAGATTGCTTTGGTAGTATAGTCATTTTCTCACTGTTGATTCTTCCAAACCAAGAAAATGGTATATCTCTCCATCTCTTTCATTCATCTTCAATTTCTTTCATCAATGTCTTATAGTTTTCTGCATACAAGTCTTTTGTCTCCTTAGGTAGGTTTATTCCTAGGTATTTTATTCTTTTTGTTGCAGTGGTAAATGGGAGTGTTTCCTTATTTTCCCTTTCAGATTTCTCATCATTAGTGTATAGGAATGCAAGAGATTTCTGTGCATTAATATTGTATCCTGCTACTTTACCAAATTCATTGATTGGCTCCAGTAGTTTTCTGGTAGCATCTTTAGGATTCTCTATGTATAGTATCATGTCATCTTCAAACAGTGACAGTTTTACTTCTTCTTCTCTGATTTGGATTCCTTTTATTCTTTTTCTTCTCTGATTGCTGTGGCTAAAACTTCCAAAACTATATTGAATAATAGTGGTGAAAGTAGCCAACCTTGTCTTGTTCCTGATCTTAGTGGAAATGGTTTCAGTTTTTCACCATTGAGAACGATGTTGGCTGTGGGTTTGTAATATTTTATGTTATAAACCCTTTATTATGTTAAGTTAGGTTCCCTGTATGGCTACTCTGTGGAGAGTTTTGATCATAAATGGGTGTTGAATTTTGCAGAAGGTTTTTCTGTATCTATTGAGATTATCATATGGGTTTTATCCTTAAGTTTGTTAATATGGTATATCACACTGATTGATTTGCATATATTGAAGAATCCTTGCATTCCTGGGATAAACCCCACTTGATCATGGTGTATGATCCTTTTAATGTGCTGTTGGCTTCTGTTTGCTGGTATTTTGTTGAGGATTTTTGCATCTATGTTCATCAGTTATATTGGCCTGTAGTTTTCTTTCTTTGTGACATCTTTGTCTGGTTTTGGTATCAGGGTGATGGTGGCCTCATAGAATGAGTTTGGGAGTTCCTCCCTCTGCTATATTTTGGAAGAGTTTGAGAAGGATAGGTGTTTGCTCTTCTCTAAATGTTTGATAGAATTTGCCTGTGAAGCTATCTGTTCCTGGGCTTTTGTTTGTTGGAAGATTTTTACTCACAGACTCAATTTCAGTGCTTGTGATTGGTCTGTTTATATTTTCTCTTTCTTCCTTGTTCAGTCTCAAAATGTTGTGCTTTTCTAAGAATTTGTCCTTTTCTTCCAGGTTGTCCATTTTATTGGCATATAGTTGCTTGTATTAATCTCTCATGATGCTTTGTATTTCTGCAGTGTCAGTTTTTACTTTTCCTTTTTCATTTCTAATTCTATTGATTTGAGTCTTCTCTCATTTTTTCTTGATGAGTCTGGCTAATGGTTTATCAATTTTGTTTATCTTCTCAAAGAACCAGCTTTTAGTTTTATTGATCTTTGCTATGGTTTCCTTCATTTCTTTTTCATTTATGACTGATCTGATCTTTTTGATTTCTTTCCTTCTGCTAACTTTGTGATTTTGTTGTTCTTCTTTCTCTAATTGCTTTAGGTTTACGGTTAGGTTGTTTATTTGAGATGTTTCCTGTTTCTTGAGGTAGGATTGTATTGCTATAAACTTCCCTCTTAGAACTTCTTTTGCTGCACCCCATAGGTTTTAGGTCAACGTGTTTTCATTGTCATTAGTTTCTAGATATTTTTTGATTGCCTGTTTGATATCTTCAGTGATCTCTTAGTTAATACGTAGTGTATTGTTTGGCCTCCATGTGTTTGTATTTTTTACAGGTTTTTTTCCTGTAATTGATATCTAGTCTCATAGCATTGTTGTTGAGAAAGATACTTGATATGACTTCAATTTTCTTAAATTTACCAAGGCTTGATTTGTGACCCAAGATATGATCTGTCCTGGAGAATGTTCCATGAGCACTTGAGAAGAAAGTGTATTCTGTTGTTTTTGGAAGGAATGGCCTATAAATATCAATTAAGTCCATCTTGTTTAACGTATCATTTAAAGCTTGTGTTTCCTTATTTATTTTCATTTTGAATGATCTGTCCATTGGTGAAAGTGGGGTGTTAAAAGTCCCCTACTATGGTTGTGTTACTGTCAATTTCCCCTTTTATGGCTGTTAGCACTTGCCTTATGTATTGAGGTGCTCCTATGTTGGGTGCATAAATATTTACAATTGTTATATCTTCATCTTGGATTGATTCCTTGATCATTAGGTAGTGTACTTCTTTGTCTCTTGTAATAGACTTTATTTTAAAGTCTATTTTGCCTGATATGAGAATTGCTACTCCAGCTTTCTCTTGATTTCCATTTGCATGGAATATCTTTTTCCATCTCCTCACTTTCAGTCTGTATGTGTCCCTAGGTCTGAAGTGGGTCTCTTGTAGACAGCATATATATGGGTCTTGTTTTTGTATCCATTCTGCCAGTCTGTGTCTTTTGTTTGGATCATTTAATCCATTTACATTTAAGGTAATTATTGATATTTATATTCCTATTACTATTTTCTTAATTGTTTTGGGTTTGTTATTGTAGATCTTTTCCTGCTCTTGTGTTTCCTGCCTAGAGAAGTTCCTTTAGCATTTGTTGTAAAGCTGGTTTGGTGGTGCTGAATTCTCTTAGCTTTTACTTGTGTGTAAAGTTTTAAATTTCTCCATCGAATCTGAATGAGATCCTTGCTGGGTAGCGTAATCTTGGTTGTAGGCTTTTCCGTTTCATCACTTTAAATATGTCCTGCCACTCCCCTCTGGCTTGCAGAGTTTCTGCTGAAAGATCAGCTGTTAACCTTATGGGCATTCCCTTGTATATTATTTGTTGCTTTTCCCTTGCTGCTTTTAATGTTTTTTCTTTGTATTTAATTTTTGATAGTTTGATTAATATGTGTCCTGGCATGTTTCTCCTTGGATTTATCCTGTATGTGACTCTCTGTACTTACTGGACTTGACTGACTATTTCCTTTCCCATATTAAGGAAGTTTTCAACTATAATCTTTTCAAATATTTTCTCAGTCCCTTTCTTTTTTTCTTCTTCTGGGACCCCTATAATTTGAATGTTGGTGCATTTAATGTTGTCCCAGAGGTTCTAAGACTGTCCTAAATTCTTTTCATTCTCTTTTCTTTATTCTGCTCTGTGGTATTTCCACTGTTTTATCTTCCAGGTCACTTATCCGTTCTTCTGCCTCAGTTATTCTGCTCTTTATTCCTTGTAGAGAATTTTTAATTTCATTTATTGCTTTGCTCGTCATTTTTTGTTTGCTCTTTAGTTCTTCTAGGTCCTTGTTAAACGTTTCTTGTATTTTCTCCATTCTATTTCCAAGATATGGATCATCTTTACTGTCATTACCCTGAATTCTTTTTCAGGTAGACTGCCCATTTCCTCTTCATTTGTTTGGTCTGGTGGGTTTTTACCTTGCTCCTTCATCTGCTGCATATTTCTCTGTCTTCTCATTTTGTTTAACTTACAGTGTTTGTGGTCTCCTTTTCGCAGGCTGCTGGTTCGTAGTTCTTGTTGTTTTTGGTGTCTGCCCCCAGTGGATGAGTTTGAGTCAGTGGCCTGTGCAGGCTTCCTGGTAGAGGGAAATCGTGCCTGTGTTCTGGTGGGTGCAGCTGGATCTTGTCTTTCTGGTGGGCAGGGCTGTGTTTGGTGGTGTGTTTTGGGGTGTCTGTGTAGTTAGTATGATTTTAGGCAGCCTTTCTGCTATTGGCTGGGGTTGTGTTCCTGTCTTGCTAGTTGTTTGACCTGGGGCGTACAGCACTGGAATTTGCTGGTCATTGGGTGGAGCTGGGTCTTAGCATTGGGATGGAGATCTCTGGGAGAGCTCTCGCAAATTGATATTACGTGGGGCCAAGAGATCTCTGGTGGTCAGATGTCCTGAACTTGGCTCTCCCACCTCATAGGCTCAGGCCTGACACCAGGCCGTAGCACCAAGACCCTGTCAGCCACACGGTCAGAATCACAAAGCTGAACAGGAGAAGTGATTTAAGTAACTCTTATGACTGTGGCTCTGCTTAACCAGGTTAATACATCCTGTGTGGAGGCTGTTCTCCAAAAGCAGTGGAGTCTGAGGAGAACTTGTCATCATTTTTGATCAAGATGTTTTGATGCCAGTCTTACTTCCACTGTCCTCTGGGTACCCTAAACTCTAGGGCAGAGAGAGCAGAAGGTGAAAAGTCCTAGGATGACAGCATCCTCTATATCCGGGCCTGGAGGCTAATAGACGAAGGTCCCAGTGTCTGGCGGCCTGAAGCCCACCCACGCACCAGCTTCCAGCTCAGTGTAGCCTTGACCAATATGCTTATGTTGGCTGTATTCCAGGATGTCTGCAGCACACCAAGACACTATGGACTGCTCTCACAAAACAGAAGCAGTCACATGGCTTTGGACTTTGCATTTTTCAAGGAGTACACAAGTATATTTTCTTATTCTTAATACAATAGTAATTTTAGGAGTATTTATTAATGTTGAATAAGGAAATGATTGGTTATGAGTCACAGGCCAAAAAACCAGTGGGCTGCTTCTATACTGCTGTCTTTAGTTATAAGCAACATTCATTTACTTTTTCTAATATAGGCCCTAATTCCAGTAGAATAGTTGATATGCTTGTTTATCTGTAGCAAATATTCTTTAAACAATTACCTAGAATGATTAAACATTTTTAAATGGGCTGCATGTATTGCCATTGCAGAAATTTTTTCTTTTTGCTTTGGAAACATTTATCTATTTTTTTCTGATTATAAAAATAATTTCTATTAATTCATTGTAAAATAAATTACAGTATACAGATAAAGAAGAAAGTTTTTCCTCTCCTCACCACATAAAGTTTCTATTTTTATAAATTTAGTTTATAGTAAATTTTAAACTATATTTTAGTAAAGCTAGGATCTGACTCTAAATATTATTTTTTTCTCAATTTTGTAATTCAGTTACATATTGTGAGCATTTTCTCACATCATATGTTGTTCAAAAATTTCAAAACTCACAGTTTTAATTTTATAAATGCATTGTATTTCATTTATATGGTAAAACTGATCATGTACCCCTATTTTTATGCAGACCTAAATGGAATTGATTAAAGTTTAACACAATAGTCTGTAAGTAACTAGAATCAAAGATTTCATTTGAATGAAACCAGAGCTAAGGACCATTTTCATTAAATTGTTTTGCCTGTTATACAATGAGTCAGGCTGCATAAAATACATCAGCCCACTGCTCTCCTTGGTAATCCCAGTTCAGACCCAAATGACTATTTACTGAAGGCTGTGAACTAGTCATCCTCCCCAGTACAGTGAGATATTGCAGCTCAACTAATTGGCATTCTTTTAATGATGGAATCACACAATTCTGGCACTGTCTTTGGGTGGTCCATCCGAATGAGCAAGACTACGAATTTTTGAACATCTGGAAGATATTGAAAAGCCAACATCCTTTACAATGTCTCCTGGTTTTAAAGTTTAAAAAAAAAAATAGTAAGTAGCTAATTTTATATAAAAGTCAGATTTACTTTTATTTACATTAAGAAACATGACCCTAAATAATGTCAGTGCTTTCCAGAAAAGTCTGGAGCTCCTACTACCTGGGGCAGTAAAGCAATTATAATTGACTATGTGTTTAAGACTCCTTCCTTGTTCCCAAGAAATAACATTGCCCTCTCCTTACCAGGGTTCTGCAATCTGGTTGGCCTGAAACATTTTAAAAATATACTTTGGGGCTTCCCTGGTGGCGCAGTGGTTGAGAGTCCGCCTGCCGATGCAGGGGACACGGGTTCATGCCCCGGTCTGGGAAGATCCCACATGCTGCAGAGCATCTGGGCCTATGAGCCATGGCCGCTGAGCCTGTGTGTCTGGAGCCTGTGCTTCGCAACGGGAGAGGCCACAACAGCGAGAGGCCCGCGTACAGCAAAAAAAAAAATATATATATATATATGTGTGTATATATATATATACTTTGATTCCTAAATGTCAACAGTTGGTCTGAGGAAAATGCCACATTTTATCCTTTCAGTGTTTACAAACTTCAAAGGCTGAAGGTGGGAATGTATTTTTAGAGTTAAGGACGACCCCCCAGGGTAGAGTAGGAAAAAAGAGAGTATTTTTTAAACTGTAAAAGCTAGTGAATAAATAGATTGTTAAATTTGAATCTCTTCTTAATCTTAAAATATCATTCCATATTGTTGCATGTCTAATTCCATTTGTTTATATACAAATCCAACCAAGGGCCATTAGAGTGATAAGATTTTTCTTTTTGAATTACTTGCATGTATTTCATTTAGTGGTTCTTGTCATGACTTCACCTTTCATTTTTGTGGCAGCTGTAAAGATCAATTTAAAAAAATCTTTCTACCCTGTTAGCATTCCTAACTTACATGCCTAGCATTTTTATCAGTTAAAAAGAAGGAAAGGGCGGTTTTAGGTTTCTCATACAGCTTACTCCAAAAGAGAAATCACTTTAAAGCTTTCTGGCTTTTTTCTCCCATTCTCCCTTAAGAATTCATTATTTTTAGAATAGTCACAGAATGTATAGATTTTTCCCAAATATATAATGAAGTTTATACTTTTAAGCAATCCAAATTAATTGAAGTTAATATTTAGATGCTAAGTTATGAGAAATTAGGAGTCTCAAAAATGTCTATATTGAAACTCTGAAACACTCAGCATTCACTCATATACAAGCTGTGTTAGCCAAGACAAATGAAATTGCTCAGAAAGTGACATTTTCCTACAAACACTTGTCTTAATGCACTTGCCTTTAAAGACTCATGTTTGCAACTAAAGTCTATCCATTGATATTTTGAGTATTAGGGATTGGAACAAATGAGGTTCTACTTCAAATGGACTCAATAAAGGCCAACCATTGTAGTTTTATAACTGACATTTTTACCACTTATTTCTAAAAAATGTAGTTTATTGTCTAGCAGTCAATAGATGAAATTAGTCAGTATCCAAATAGAATATATATTTATATATACACACATACACTGAATATAATGTGGATTTTGCTTTGGAAGACAGCAATTAAAATTTTAAAAGTATATGCTATATAGTAATGTAGTGGACACTTAACTACTGTGTCTGCCCCACAGCTCTCTGAGGCAGGCATCTCCACTCTACTGTCTGCCCCAGGAGGCTGACCTGTATGAATGACATCAGTAGATTCCTGTGCCCTTCCACGTGATTTTGGCCAATGGAGAGCTCAGATAGGATATGGGAGGGAAGATATGGGGTCAAGCGTATATTTCTCAGTTCCCTCTCCCTGAGGTTGCCTTGAGCTGGCCATATCTCCAAACAGGTCGCTTCTCCTTTTAAGGCAGCCTGAGCTATATAAGTGTCCTGGAACCTGGTAAATTTTCCCTCCTCTCATCCTTAACAGTCTACAGATGTGGCTAACCCAGGTTTGTGCATGATCCCTTATGGTTCCACAACTTGCCCACATTTTTGTAATTACAACTGACCCCTGAACAATCCAGGGGTTAATAAGTGTATAGCCCTCTGTATCTGTGGTTCCTCCTGTGTATAAGTGGACCTGCCTAGTTCAAACTTGCATTTTTCCAGGGTTAACTGGAGTCACTTTTTTAGAAACTTTTCTTGAATTACCCTAATTTATGAGGGTCTGACTGTTATATCTCCTTTTAAAGAATTACTCCTCTCCTGGGAGGTAGCCCCATCCCCATCCCCACATTAGTACATGAACACACTCACTGACACGGTCATCTGGGTAGAGAATACACACAAGACCAAGATGAGCAAAGAAGAATCCCATCCAAGAAACTTAGAAATGAAATTAAGAAATTACAAGTCAGACTGTTACCTTGAACAGAAGAAACATCAACCCCAAGCTTTTGGTGGGTACAATAAGATCTCAGACCCTAGGGGATGAGAAGAAAACCAACTGTAGATGACAGGTGCCAGATCTTTAGTTTTCAAAAAGGGTGAGCTCATGCTCACCCTTGGCTTCTGGGAGACTCGCCAAGGCACTCTTACAATTCCCTCCCTTTGACTTCACCTAGTTAAGGTTGAACTTATGCTACTTGGAACAAAAGATCCAGCATACCGCCGGCACTTTGCTTAATGCTTTCATATTAAATTCTCATTTGCAGCTCTTGATTTCACAAAAGCCCTACAGGGAAGATATCAGTATTTTCTTTTATAAGACAAAAATTGAGGCTCAAAGAAGTTAAGTAATATATTTGAGATCACACAGCTAGTAAGTGACAGAGCTAAGAACTGCACCCAAAATTATAAACTCAAGTTACATTAAATAAATTCTTCACAGCAAAATTTTATTGCTTTTGGAGATTTAAAAGAATGTATTTCTATCGTGTTTAACCAGAAGTTAACTCACTGATACGCAAATCTATCAAGCCACTCTCTTCTGCGCTTAAGAATGTTTCAGTGGCTGTTATTGAAAGACTGGCATGATCCAGCTCGCTTGCCTTTCCAGCATCATCACATGCATCTTCATCCCACTAAACTCTATATTCCAGCCAACCTGAAAATGTTCCAGTTCTTTAAAATCACCAAGAACTTTTTCATTGTCACACCCTCAGGCATACATTTCTTTCTTTTGCTGGATAACTTTTTATGATCTCATATTAGCCTTCATTTCCTAAGGGAATGAGTTGTCCCCCCCACCTCTCACCAAGTCTGGGTCAGGTACCACTCCTGTGTGCTCCTGCAGCACCCTGAGCCCCCATGTCAGGTCCCTGATTCACTGAAACGTATCCTAGGCTTCTGTGAGAAAGTCCATATATTCCTGTTGTATTCCCTGTACTGAGCCCAGTGCCTGGCATGGGACAAGTATTCAACTAATGTTTATTGAATGAATGAAAGAATTTACTGTATTAATCTTTGAATGTATTACCCTTCCATTTAAATATACATACATTTAAATTTTTTAATCAAACTCTAGAATTTAAAATATCTTAGTGCTAAAACTATATAATCAATCTCTTACCCATGTTTTATTCAAACTATTTGGAATTTTAATTGAGATTACTTATCCGAATGGGTTTGGTTCCAGCACCTGCCGCAGATACCAAACATCCACAAATGCTCAAGTGCCATAGTCAGCCCTCTGTATCCACAGATGCAGAACCCAAGGATATGGAGGGCTGTCTATTTATTGGAAAAAATCCAGCTATAAGTGGATCCATGCTGTTAAGATCTGTGTTATTCAAGGGTCAATTGTATTATTAATGGTTTTACACTATGTCTGTACACTTTCAGAAATCCTTTCTTAACAAAAGAATTACCATCCCACCAAATATTATTTAACCTAGGTGTTGAATTTAACTACAAGTTTTACAGGTTTTGTTTTATCATCACTGCTTTTTGTCTTCTATGTCTTCCTCTTTCCCTTTTTCTCTAATGAGTTTGATTGATTGATCAATTGATTGACTTTGTCTTGCAAAACAAATTTTTCTAAAATTCACTGCATGTTTGAAAAGGTCTCTGCTGTACCCTCATTTTTGAATACTATTTATGTGAATATCGAATTCTAGGTTCGACAGCATTTCCATTAAGAACTTTGAAACTTTGCCCTATGTTGTCTCCTAGTATCCCAAGCTGTGTAGGAGACTAAAACCACTCTGACTCTCATTTTTGTAAATAATCTATTGCTTCTCTCTAAAAACTTTTAGGAATTTGTTTTTCTTTCCCCTTGAAGTTCACAACTTTTACTAAGTTGTATCCAGGTTTGGAATATTTTCCTTTATGTGTGCTTGACACACTGCATGACCTCCACATCTGAGGGTGTGCGTGTGTTTGTGTGTGTGTATGTTTCCTTCCCTTCATCCTTCCTTTCTTCACTTCCTCACTTCTTCATGGGTTTTGCTTATTTTATCTTGTTTTATTGTTCTTCTTATTTTATTGTTGTTTTGTTCTAGCTTGGTCATATGCTGGTCATTTATTCCAGATGTATCTCATCTTGTCAGCTCTTCTGTACAGGTGTCATTCAGCACATGCCACACCAACCCTCCCAGGAATGACAACCAGATATCAGTTCCCTGAATTGGAATTCCTTCTAAGATGAGCCACATTCTCTTCCTAACGACACAATGCATAGTCTAGCCCTCATCCTCTGTAACATGGTCACCTGTCCTGGTGACCCTTTTCCTGGCAGGCCTGTGGATATTCTCTTAGACAATTCTAACACCTACTGGGGATGCAGTAGGAGCCAGGGGAAATTTGGGGTCTCCTGCCCATTCCTGCTCAGACACAGGGCTGCTTTGTTGCACAACCCTGATGGGTACCATTTACTTTTTTTTTTGTTTTTTTTTTTGGCCGTGCTGCATGGCTTGCAGGATCTTAGTTCCCCAACCAGGAATCTTACCCGGGCCCCAGCAGTGGAAGTGCTGAGTCCTAACCACTGGACCACCAGGGAATTCCCGCATCCACATTATTTTTGTTTTACTATAAATAATGCCTTTGGATGACATGACACCAGCTCCACTTCCCCTCCCTTAATTTTCGTTCGGGGTACCTCTACAGAGCCCTGCTTTACAAAATTTCAGATGAAAGCAACACACACAAGCCACCTCCTTCCTCTTGAAACTTTCTGTTATTAGCAGATTTTAATGCTGAGTCCAGAGACACAAAAACTATAGACAGAAGCAAAGTGCATATCGCTTAAAAAATAAAGTGGAGGGGCTTCCCTGGTGGCGCAGTGGTTGAGAGTCCGCCTGCCGATGCAGGGGACACGGGTTCGTGCCCCGGTCCGGGAAGATCCCACATGCCGTGGAGCGGCTGTGCCCGTGAGCCATGGCTGCTGAGCCTGCGTGTCCGGAGCCTGTGCTCCGCAATGGGAGAGGCCACAACAGTGAGAGGCCCGTGTACCGAAAAAAAAAAAAAAAGTGGATATCACTTAAATACCTATAGGAATTGTAGTCTTACCAGTGAAGAAATTACTAATACATGAAATGAATCCAGATGAGGACAAAGCAAGAAAAAGATTACTTGAATCTAATCAAGTGGCACAGATGCTTGGATAGGAGCTGCAAACTTAAATCAGATTTGATAACTAATTAATGTGTGATTTGAGTACAACAGATGGGGGCTATGCAATAACTATGTTTAAGGATAATGGGCTAGTTTACATGAGGTCCCTATGTGTAACCCATTGTCATTAGAAAAATCACCCAAGATACCTAATGTCCCAAATTTCCTGTCTGGCCAAAAAAAAAAACAAAACAAAAATCTCTCGTTAAAATGCAACTTCCACCAGCTAAAAATTCAACCCCAAACTTACCTGAGAAGGTAACTCCAGATGCTTAGGATAATTTAATTATTTTTATGGTGAATGCCTTACCCTTGAGGAACTTTCCGTTTAAATATAGCAGTTGTCAGACTTTAGCATGCATCAGAATCATGTGTAGGTCTTATTAAAACACAAATTGTTGGGCCTCATGACTGAGTTTCAAATTCAGAAGGTCTGGGGCAGAGGCTGAGAATTTGGATTTCTAACAAGTTCCTAGGTGATGCTGATGCTTCTATTATTGGGACCACATTTGAGAACTAAAAATAGAAATGGAAGTAAAACTACAAATTATAATATTAATATTTTGTGTAAGATTTGGGAGTAGTTACTGTACATTTATTGTTTTAATTGCTTTTAATCTTTAAGAGAATTTAGAATATTAGAGCACCTAAAATCAACTTCATGCTTCCAATTTAAATATGTAATTGAATTATTGATTTAGACTTAAAGTTTTATTTTGAAAGTATAAGAGTGTTTGACCAAGTGTGAAAACAATGTTGGAATATTTAAGAGACTTTTTTTTTTTCCTTTTTCGCTGCAATGGTTCTCTGTTGCTGCACCCGGGCTTTTCTCTAGTTGAGGCGAGCGGGGGCTCCTCTTTGCTGCAGTGCACTGCCTTCTCATTGCGGTGTCCTCCCTTGTTGCGGAGCACCGGCTCTAGAGCGCAGGCTCAGTAGTTGTGGCGCATGGACTTAGAGACTTTTTATTTGTTATAATTACTATGCTATGTGTATGTTTCATTCATTAGATTTACAAGATATGCTTTGATACTTGGGAAGTTTTCCTTGTTAGACAAAGAACTTAAAGAGAAATTTGAATGTATTAAATTTGTAAATGTAGTTTAAAGTGCTTAAGATAATTTAATTAACCAAGTTGTAAAATCTCCCTTAAAAGCAATGTTAAGGACTTCCCTGGTGGCACAGTGGTTAACAATCCACCTGCCAATCCACAGGACACAGGTTCGAGCCCTTTTCCAGGAAGATCCCATATGCCAAGGAGCAACTAAGCCTGTGTGCCACAACTACTGAGCCTGCGCTCTAGAGCCCAGGAGCCACAACTACTGAAGCCCATGTGCCTAGAATGCGTGTTCCGCAACAAGAGAAGCCACCGCAATGAGAAGCCCATGCACCAAAATGAAGAGTAGCCCCATCTCACTGCAACTAGAGAAAAGCCCGTGTGCAGCAATGAAGACCCAACACAGCCAAAAATAAATAGATTTTTAAAAAGCAATGTTAAAATTTGCTACATTAATAAACATAAATAAATAAAATTATAAAATTTTAAATTTGGACTTCAAAGTATAACGGAGAGCTAGGATTTAATTTGAAATATCAATGACACAAGTAATTTAAAAAAAGAAGAAGCCTCTGGATAATTTTTTGTGTGTGCAGAAAAACCGCCATCGAAGATGTCAAAACTACATTGAAACCCCCCAAATTACATGGGAAATTATTTCATGCTCCCTTCTATTCCAGCACTACTTATGCAGCTGGGGAAGGAGGTATGTTAGAATGCCTGCTCATAGCTGCTTCTAACATTTTCCTTCCAGCAATTTCCCCCCCTCCCTAGTTCAGGGATCAGAGAGGGAAGTACTACTTCTGCTAGTTTACATCACCTGTCAATCTTAGCTTCCTCACACTTGCAATGTTACAAAGAGCTCGGAATGCTGGTGAATTTACATCTTTGTTTGCTGGTCTGTGCCTAATGTTCTGTTAGCTCTCTTGGGGCATCATAAGGTATGACCTGTAGGAAAGCTGAAGTGTCAAAGTTCTATGCAGGGTAGTTAATATTACATACCACCACCCTATAAGGTAATCATAATTAGTATGTCCGAGGTTTCATCAGCTTAATACCAATAAGATCATATTTGTATTAGTCCTTTGAAATCTCGTTTCCCCCATCCTCTGTTTGACTTCCTAAATTCCAGTATTTTCTTAAGGTTTCCATTTTCAGTTATTTATGAGAATCCATGGCTGTAAATCATTCCAAGTCACCCTCAGTGCTCATTGGGAGAGCAGGAATTTAGATATCCTCTGAGGATGACCTACAAAACAATAGCCTCAGTGATAATTACATGGGAACATGATCAGCACCAGCTAACTGCTGAGGACAGCCCTGCAGGCCCTTTCAAAGTGAGGTATAATGCTCCCTCCCACTGTGATGTGGTCAGTCAAGGAGTGTCCTTCAGCCAAGCTGCACAGTGCCATATACAAACAAAAGCAAGAGCATGTGCATGCGTGCATGCACTCACACACACACACACACACACACACACACACACACACACCTCTGCCATTCCCCTGGGGTGCCCTCCCTGATGTCAGATTGACTAAAGTGTATCCTGGTCTCAGCTTTCCATGGAATTGTGAAGCACTATTCCCTTCCAGTCCTTAAGCTTTGTCTTTCAATCTTCACACAGGCTTCGACCCCTTATTCCTATGTAGAAAACCCATTGGTCTTCTTGCAATCTGAGTACCCACCCATCAGATGTATTTTTTATATATAAAATTTTGGGAGGAGATTGGTTCAAGATGGCAGAGTAGAAGGACATGCTCTCACTCCATATTTTGAGAACACCGGAATCACAACTAACTGCTGAACAATCATCGACAGGAAGACACTGGAACTCACCAAAGAAGATACTGTACATGCAAAGACAAAGGAGAAGCTGCAGTGAGACAGTACGAGGGGCGCTATCACAATAAAATCAAATCCCATAACTGCTGGTTGGGTGACTCACAAACTGGAGAACAGTTATACCACAGAAGTCCACCCACTGGAGTGAAGGTTCTGAGCCCCACGTCAGGCTTCCCGACCTGAGGGTCTGGCAACTGGAGGAGGAATTCCTAAAGAATTTGACTTTGAAGGCTAGCGGGATTTGATTGCAGGACTTCGGCAGGACTGGGGGAAACAGAGACTCCACTCTTGGAGGGCACACACAAAGTAGTGTGTGCATCAGGACCCAGGGGAAGGAGCAGTGACCTGCATAGGATACTGAAACAGACCTACCTGCTAGTGTTGGAGGGTCTCCTGCAGAGGCGGGGGGCAGCTGTGGCTCACCAAGTGACAAGGACCCTGGCAGCAGAAGTTCTGGGAATTACTCCTTGGTGTGAGCCCTCCCAGAGTCTGCCATTAGCCCCACCAAAGAGCCCAGGTAGACTCCAGTTTTGGGTCTTCTCAGACCAAACAACCAGCAGGGAGGGAACCCAGCCCCACCCATTAACAGTCAAGCGGATTAAAGTTTTACTGAGCTCTGCCCACCAGAGCAACAGCTAGCTCTACCCACCACCAGTCCCTCCCATCAGGAAGCTTGAACAAGCCTCTTACATAGCCTCATCCACCAGAGGGCAGACAGCAGAAACAAGAAGAATTACAATCCTGCAGCCTGTGGAACAAAAACCACATTCACAGAAAGATAGACAAGATAAAAAGGCAGAGGACTATGTACCAGATGAAGGAACAAGGTAAAACCCCAGAAAAACAACTAAATGAAATGGAGACAGGCAACCTTCCAGAAAAAGAATTCAGAATAATGATAGTGAAGATGATCTGGGACCTCGGAAAAAGAATGGAGGCAAAGATCGAGAAGATGCAAGAAATGTTTAACAAAGATCTAGAAGAATTAAAGAACAAACAAACAGAAATGAACAATACAATAACTGAAATGAAAACTACAGTAGAAGGAATCAATAGCAGAATAACTGAGGCAGAAGAACGGATAAGTGACCTGGAAAACAGAATGATGGAATTCACTGCTGCAGAACAGAATAAAGAAAAAAGAATGAAAAGAAATGAAGAGGCTTCTGGGACAGCATAAAATGCAATGACATTCTCATTATAGGGGTCCCAGAGGAGAAGATAGAGAGAAAGGACCCGAGAAAACATTTGAAGAGATTATAGTCAAAAACTTCCCTAACATGGGAAAGGAAAGAGCCACCCAAGTCCAGGAAGCGCAGAGAGTTCCATACAGGGTAAACCCAAGAAGAAACACACAGAGACACATAGTAATCAAATTGGCAAAAATCAAAGACAAAGAAAAATTATTGAAAGCAGCAAGGGAAAAACAAAAAATAACATACAAGGGAACTGCCATAAGGTTAACAACTGATTTCTCAGCAGAAACTCTACAAGCCAGAAGGGAGTGGCATGATATACTTAAAGTGATGAAAGGGAAGAACCTACAACCAAGATTACTGTACCCAGCAAGGATCTCATTCAGATTCAATGGAGAAATTAAAACCTTTACAGACAAGCAAAAGCTAAGAGAATTCAGCACCACCAAACCAGCTCTACAACAAATGCTAAAGGAAATTTTCTAAGTGGGAAACACAAGAGAAGAAAAGGACCTACAAGAACAAACCCAAAACAATTAAGAAAATGGTAATAGGAACATACATATCGATAATTACCTTAAACGTGAATGGATTAAATGCTCCAACCGAAAGACACAGGCACGATGAATAGATAGAAAAACAAGAACCATATATATGCTATCTACAAGAGACCCACGTCAGACCTAAGGACACATACAGACTGAAAGTGAGGGGATGGAAAAAGATATTCCATGCAAATGGAAATCAAAAGAAAGCTGGAGTAGCAATACTCATATCAGATAAAATAGACTTTAAAATAAAAAATGTTACAAGAGACAAGGAAGGACACTACATAATGATCAATCCAAGAAGAAGATATAACAATTCTAAATATATATGCACCCCACACAGGAACACCTCAATACATAAGGCAACTGCTAACAACTATAAAAGAGGAAATCTACAGTACCACAATAATAGTAGGGACTTTAATACATCACTTACACCAATGGACAGGTCATCCAGACAGAATATTAATAAGGAAACACAAGCTTTAAATGACACAATAGACCAGATAGATTTAATTTATATGCAAAGATCAATAAAACTAAAGGCTGGTTCTCTGAGAAGATAAACAAAATTGATAAACCTGTAGGCAGACTCATCAAGGAACAGAGGGAGAGGACTCAAATCAATAAAATTAGAAATGAAAGAAGAGAAGTTACAACAGACACCACAGAAATACAAAGCACCCTAAGAGACTACTGCAAGTAACTCTATGCCAATAAAATGGACAACCTGGAAGAAATGGACATATTCTTAGAAAGGTATAGCCTTCCAAGACTGATCCAGGAAGAAATAGAAAATAGGAACAGACCGCTCACAAGTAATGAAATTGAAACTGTGATTAAAAATCTCCCAACAAACAAAAGTCCAGGACCAGATGGCTTCACAGGTGAATTCTACCAAACATTTAGAGAAGAGCTAACACCCATTGTTCTCAAACTCTTCCAAAAAACTGCAGAGGAAGGAACACTCCCAAACTCATTCTATGAGGCCACCACCACTCTGATACCAAAACCAGAGAAAGATACTACAAAAAATCGAAAATTACAGACCTATATCAGTGATGAATATAGATGCAAAAATTCTCAACAAAATACTAGCAAACAGAATCTAACAACACATTAAAAGGATCATACACCATGATCAAGTGGGATTTATGCCAAGGATACAAGGATTCTTCAATATATGCAAATCAATCAATGTGATGCACCATATTAACAAATTGAAGGATAAAAACCATATGATCATCTCAATAGATGCAGAAAAAGCTTTAGACAAAATTCAACACCTATTTATGATAAAAACTCTCCAGAAAGTGGGCATAGATGGAACCTACCTCAACATAATAAAGGCCATATACAACAAACCCACAGCAAACATCATTCTCAGTGATGAAAAACAGAAAGCATTTCCTCTAAGATCAGGAACAAGACAAGGATGTCCAATCTCACCACTATTATTCAACATAGTTTAGGAAGTCAACCCATGGCAATCAGAGAAGAAATAGAAATAAAAGGAATACAAATTGGGGAAAAGAAGTAAAACTGTCACTGTTTGCAGATGACATGATACTATACACAGAGAATTCTAAAGATGCCATCAGAAAACTACTAGAGCTAATCAGTGAATTTGGTAAAGTTGCAGGATACAAAATGAATGCACTGAAATCTCTTGCATCCCTATACACTAACAACGAAAGATCAGAAAGAGAAATTAAGGAAACAATCCCATTCACCATTGCAACAAAAAGAAAATACCCAGGTATAAACCTACCTAAGGAGGTAAAAGACCTGTACTCAGAAAACTATAAGACACTGATGAAAGAAATCCAAGATGACACAAACAGATGGAAAGATATACCATGTTCTTGGATTGGAAGAATCAATATTGTGAAAATGACTATATTACCCAAAGCAATCTACAGATTCAGTGCAATCCCTATCAAATTACCAGTGACATTTTTTACAGAACTAGAACAAAAAACCTTAAAATTTGTATGGGGACACAGAAGACCCCAAATAGCCAAAGCAGTCTTGAGGGAAAAAAACGGAGCTAGAAGAATCAGACTCCCTGACTTCAGACTATACTACAAAGCTACAGTAATCAAGACAATTTTGTACTGGCAGAAAAAGAGAAATATAGATCAATGGAACAGGATAGAAGCCCAGAGATAAACCCACACACCTATGGTCAACTAATCTATGACAAAGGAGGCAAGGATATACAATGGAGAAAAGACAGTCTCTTTAATAAGTGGTGCTGGGAAAACTGGACAGCTACATGTAAAAGAATGAAATTAGAACACTTCCTACCACCATACACAAAAATAAACTCAAAATGGATTAGAGACCTAAATGTAAGGTCAGACACTATAAAACTCTTAGAGGAAATCATAGGCAGAACACTCTTTGACATAAATAACAGCAAGATCTTTTTTGATCCACCTCCTAGAGAATTGGAAATAAAAACAAAAATAAACAAATGGGAGCTAATGAAAGTTAAAAGCTTTTGCAAAGCAAAGGAAACTAAAAACAAGATGAAAAGATAGCCCTCTGAATGGGAGAAAATATTTGCAAACTAATCAATGGACAAAGGATTAATCTCCAAAATATATAAACAGCTCATGCAGCTCAATATTAAAAAAAACAAACAACCCAATCTAAAAATGGGCAGAAGACCTACATAGACGTTTCTCCAAAGAAGACATACAGATGGCCAAGAAGCACAAGGAAAGCTTGTCAACATCACTAATTATTAGAGAAATGCAAATTAAAACTACAATGAGGTATAACCTCCCAGCAGTTAGAATTGGCATCATCAGAAACTCTACAAACAACAAATGGTGGAGAGGGTGTGGAGAAAAGGGAACCCTCTTGCACTGTTGGTGGGAATGTAAATTGATACAGCCACTATGGAGAACAGTCTGGAGGTTCCTTAAAGAACTAAAAATAGAATTACCATATGACCCAGCAATCCCACTACTGGGCATATAGCCAGAGAAAACCATAATTCAAAAAGACACATGCACCCCAATATTCATTGCAGCACTATTTACAATAGCCAGGTCTTGGAAGCAACCTAAAAGTCCATTGACAGACAAATGGATAAAGAAGTGGTACATATATATAATGGAATGCTACTCAGCCATAAAAAGGAACAAAGTTGGGTCATTTTTAGAGACTTGAATGGATCTAGAGATTGTCATACAGAGTGAAGGAAGTCAGAAAGAGAAAAACAAATATCATATATTAACATATATATGTGGAACCTAGAAAAATGGTACAGGTGAACCAGTTTGCAGGGCAGAAATAGAGACACAGATGTAGAGAATAAATGTATGGACTCCAATGGGGGGAAGTGGCGGGGGTGGTGGTGATGGTGGGTTGGATTGGGAAATTGGGATTGACATATACACACTAATATGTATACAATAGATAACTAATAAGAACCTGCTGTATAAAAAATAAATAAAATACAAAAAAAATTGCTTTGAGAAAAGTGATTCCCTTTTTCTCTTACTAATGATTATAAGTAATGTTCATTTCAAAGCAGAATAATCAGAAATAGGAAAATCAAGAAAAAATGGGTACAATACACAACACTCAGAAACTGTTAAATTCAGGATATTTAAGGATTGACAACAATCCTCATCCTACTCTCTTATTTTTAAGCAAGTCCAGTGAATGTCAGCCTTCTCAAAATTTGCTTCTCAAATTTAGGGATGGCAGTAAGATTTGACAATATTTATTTGACACTGATCATAATTAAGACATATTAAGATAGCAGTCAATTAATGCAACTAGTTATTTACTCTCTTTACTTGTAAAAAATAAAAATTCCCAGTGCTGGAAACAGTGCTGACTGAATATAAACTGATCCAACCTATTTGGAAAGCAAGCAGTTTGTTAGTATCAGTCAGAAAGTCTAAAAACTGCCTGTGCACTTTGACTTAGTAGTTGCACTTTGGGGATTCTAACCTAAAAAAAAAAATTATAATAGCTTAAATAATGCAAAATATAGACAAACATTTATGTATAATGATATTCATAATAGCTGACCTTATTAGGGACTTATTATACAATAGGAACTATGATAAATTTCTTAAATGTATTATGCCATATAATCGTTCTCAAAACAGTTCCATAAGATATTTACTATTATTGCCTCTATTTTATTGGTAAGAAAATGGGCTCAGTGAAGTTAATTTACTAACGATTACACAACTAATAAATGGTGAAACTGGGATTAAAACCTAGGTGGGTAGAAATTCAGGGTCTACAATTTTCTCCCCATTTGAAAATTTTAAGTCTATAGAAATGTTGAGAGCTGAGTGCAATGAATCATTCACCTACTCAATCAGATTTACCAATTGTTAAATTTTTGCAACATTTGTTCTCTTTCTCTCTCTCTATATATAACCCCCCCAAATGTTACTTTCAGCATATACTACAAAGAATAAGAACATTCTCCTGCTTAAGCACATGCCATCTTTACAGGTAGGACATTTAACATTAATTCAAAAATATCACCGAACACACCCTCTATTGTTAATAGTGCCCCTCCCCCATTTTTTAATGATAAGATAATTACTTTCAGTTTCTCTGCTATAGTGATTTCTTTGCTATAACTGTGTGCTTTTTACAATAGCAAAGAAAGGGAGGGATGATTATCTAATAATATAAGTTTAAAGAAATTACAGTATAGCCATGTGATGAAATAGTATACCTCAAAAAATGAAATTTCTGAAAAAGTTTAATGACATGGGACAATTCTTGTGATATAATGTTACATGAAGAAGGTTGGATATACACAGTTGAACTCACTTATACGTTTGTTCTTTTAACAATCCTGGGTTTAATGTTTACAGATGCAGAACACTTGGTGCTAGCTGAAAAGAGGAATTACCTGATCTCTTTCATTTAGAATTCTTAGTAGAGATGGATGGGCAAACCTTTCAATAAATGCCTAGAGTAAAATGGGGTGAGGAAATGAGGGAAAATATGGATTTCCTGGGAGAGGAAACTGTTCTAGTCAGGATGAAGGGGACAGAGAATGCTTCCTAGAGGAAGTATGATGTCCATTATTTGAAAAGTATGGAAATGATATGCAAGAATGAGCTACATATACAATATGTGAGAGAGTATTTTTAGGTGGTAGAAGTATGGGTTCTTTTTATTCTGTTTTACTTGTTTTCCAAGTTTTTAACAATAAACATACATGTTACTTTTTAGACAGAAAAAAATAATTTGTTGAAGATTTATTAAAAATTTATTATTTAGGGTTTGTCCAATGTCCCTGGTAATTAGTTAGTTGCAGAACACTGAGATAAAACACTCGTTGATCTTAAAAATATAAGTCCTTTTAATAATGAAAATAATAACTATTAAATTTTGTAAACTTCTTTCATTGTTCAATAATATTTTAGTTAAGGATGTTGTGTTACATGTTCATTTTCATCCAGCTTGGTAGATAAATGTTAAAACAGAAATACATTAGCCCACAACATAATGAGGCTTATTTAGATGTCTTATAATCATACACTCTTCCTATAACCATAGTGACGGTACATGTCCAAGCAGCCAACTAAGCAGTCTAATAAGACCTAAAGTCAGTCATCACTTATATTCAACAAATAATGTGATGGCAAATGCTATGCATTTTATAAGGAAACTTTCATGGAGTTATGAAATAATAGATTATACAGCATGTAGGTTTTTACTTGCCTTCAATACTGTTTTCTTTTTTTAAATTTAGGCTTTCTATCTTTTAGTCTTTCCCTTGGCATATGTGTAATGTTTATTTTTTTTAATTAATTAATTTATTTTTGGCTGCATTGGGTTTTCGTTGCTGCGCGCGGGCTTTCTCTAATTGCGGCGAGCAGGGGCTACTCTTTGTTGCATTGCGCTGGCTTCTCGTTGCGGTGGCTTCTCTTGTTGCAGAGCATGGGCTCTAGGCGCGCAGGCTTCAGTAGTTGTGGCACACGGGCTCAGTATTTGTGGCTCATGGGCTCTAGAGCACAGACTCAGTAGTTGTGGTGCACAGGCTTAGTTGCTCCACGGCATGTGGGATCCTCCCGGACCAGGGCTCAAACCCGTGTCCCTGCATTGGCAGGCGGATTCCCAACCACTGTGCCACCAGGGAGGCCCCGGCATATGTGTAATGTTAATTTGCATAGTTGTTAAAACACATAGTACGATTAACTCATGTTTAAAATATTTGTAGTCTACGATATGGAATGGTGATGTGCAAGTCTGAGGTGATGGAGTAACCTGGGATGATTGTGGAATCAAAACTGCCAAAGGCAAATTCAGACCTTGACCACAAGCTAGGGTCAAAATGAAGATGAGGCATCTGTATTGATGTCAACTTAGAAGCAAATAAATCAGCTGACGGAGGGAGGAGGAGGAAGAAAATAAGAAACTAATTGATCTCCTCTCCAGTCACTTCTTTAACACCTGCAATGAGCCTGTCTCCTCCCCCATATCACTGTGATGTGTTTATTTGATAAAGTCAAATGGCTCCTTTAAAGATAATTTAATTCCTTTTAATTAAGGAAACCTATTTAATAGCTAGCATTTTGATACATGTGGTGCTCATGGCTCCCAACATATTGAATACCACTGCTCATTAGGAAAGTCTTTAAAAAGTCATTTAGTGCACGACAGTATCTTCTGCTTAGCAAATGCAAACCTATAATTTAAGTTCAACATAATTGCAATATTATTCACAGACTCAAAGATGAATATTATAAACATCCAAAAAAGTACAACTTATGTGTATAAGATCACTGGACACATGGACCAGAATATATCTTTTAAAAGGATAATAGATAATACTTGCCATTTTAATTTTTCTTGCTTTTATTAGGAATCAATGCACTGGCAAGAACCTAGTGTTTTGTGGAAACTAGTAAGTCAATGTTTCATTGTTTTTGCCTCTGCAAATGGCTTTAAATTTAAACATTTATTTTATTGATGAAAACAAAAGTCTAAACTCCAGAAGTCTAAATTAAATTTAATGCCGTATTCTCTTTGCCAAGCCTTTGTCTCACCCAGACAGGCTGAAGTGCAAGGGGAATGATTTGATCTCATTACCTTGCTGCCGCTGGTGGTTACAGATGGTGAGGGTTTTCATCACAGAGCTGTGCAACCGGAGACACAGAACAAAGGGGCTGCCCAGCCTCCAGGTGGTCATTTCTGGTAATTAATGCCTTGGGGTGAGTTCAGCTCCATAACTGTATAATAGCCTGGTAAGTCTGCCAAGGAAGTGGCCCTTTCCAAAACAGTTCTTTTTTTTTCTTTCTTTTTTTTTTTTTTACATTTTTTCCTGTCAGTTATATAGCACAATGCACAAGACATTTGTTTTCTAACAGAGGAACCAATTAGAAGGTGAGGATTTAGAGTAATTTTTCCTGTTAGTCTTGCTGAAAAAACCCAGGTATTCTTTATCTAGAGTATTTAGTTTTATTCATTGCTTACCACTGTCTAGATTTCCCTGGAAATGGCTTGTCCTCTTAGAGTGCCTAATCTGTGCCTTATACAAAGTCTAGGGCTAGTCACTGAAATGCTGTAAAAAGAAGTGTTTGGTTAGTACTTAACAAACAGACTCTAACAGCTTCTTTAGCTGCAAAAAGCTAATTGTATCAGGAACACTTTTTCCAAATGTAAAAGCTATAATAACTGTTATTTCTGATTCTTAGCTTGGGATGATATATTAGCTGCTGAAAAGTCATATGAGCTATGAGTAAACAGATTAGGCATTTGTGAAGGGCTATAAGCTAGACCTTTCAGAATGAACCATCTTCTGGCAATGACTACCATTTATTGAGTGCTTATTATGTGTCAGACTCCTAGCAAACTATCGTATATAGTCTTTATGGCAAGCCCATGGAAGAGGAATTATTATCCTAAATTTTTCAGGGAAGGAAATTGATATTTAACAAGGTGCAATAATTTGCACAAATTTATAAAACCAGGTATGGGCTGGGACTAGAACTCAGGTCACTTTGCCATAATTTGTTTCTTACTCTACATGATTCATCCTTAAACCTTAGTGTGCGTGAGGATCACACAGAGGGCTTGTTAAGACACAGATTTCTGAACCTCATTCCATAGCTTGTGATTCAGTAGGTCTGGGCTGGGACCCAAGAATTTGCATTCCTAACTTGTCATACCTGGGTGATGCTGATCTTTGCTCATCTGAGGACCACTCTTTGCGATCCAGTGTTCTATACCATGCTGTCTCTCCTAAGAAGTAAACTGAATTCAGGAAAATGGATGTCAAAGTTTGGATAACATTAAGCTGTAAGAAAGCTCTAACAAGGTGGGGCTATTTTTTAATATTGTTAATAAAAAGTTTTTGCTTAGGGAATAACAGTTCAAGTATTCAAGCATTAATCTACACTGTATGTGTATCAAGTATCAAACTAGAAGCTGATGTGGAAGGTACAATGATCAATTAGAAATGATACTTGTCTTTCAAGCGTTTAAAAATCTCAAGAAGAGACATATGTTTACAAATTAGTGGGCAGAACATGAAAGTATAACAGAGGTAAAAATAGTATGTTTAAAAACACTAAACTGGAAGAGATTAATTCCAATAAGATACTAATTTCACTTCAGGGAAAATAATTTCTGAATATTAGATTTATTCTTTTTTTACATGTGTTTTATGGCATACTTTTTCTGTTATATTTTTCTTGCTCTTATCACACTGTAGATAAATAAAAATCATTTTTATGAGTTTTATGTAGAAGGTGGGCATTATTTAACAGGTGATTTCATCTTCCATTACAGTCTAGCAATAGTGGCAATAAATCTAAAAAAGGAGTCATAGCTTTCCTCCTCATGGGTATGGCCAATGATGTTGCCTATAGAGTGTCCTTAAAGGGTCACTGGCAAAGAGGCACGGAGGGCCCAGAGCTCTGTGAACCAGAAAGTTGCCATGATTCTGGTACTGGACGATGCCCCGCCTGAGGGTCTGATTCATTCTGAATGCCTCTGAGGGGTTTAATGTAATTCCTGGAGGGGCAAGGGAGTTTTGTTCTAGATAAGAAATCACTCTCAGGATGGGATAGGGTATGAAATGACTCCTGGAATTTTGTAGGGGGTATGCTCATACATAACATGTTAAAAATTTCCCCCCAAAATTATAGAAAGTGGACACTTTACTTTTCTACATAAGAAATTAGCAAATCATTCCTATTCTTTTCTTAACCCTTTCCTTCCCTGTCCATTTCCTCTATGCAAATTGTTTTTAGAGATTAGTTATAGCTCAGGCTGGAATATTTTCCTTGAGAATCCTCTAAAAGTGGAGAATGAGGGACTCGCTGTCACCCAGGGGTGCACTGGCCTTCCTTTGAGGCCGGACACCCTAGATCCATGACCTTTGCATCATATGTTCTTTCCATGTGGTTCCAGGCACAGGAGAGTGATGTTCTAGCAATTGCTTCTTAATAGGTCCTTTTTCCTAATATTTTCTATATTTTATAAATATTTTCTTTTTTTAAATGAAAGATTCTCTTGTTCTTTAAATGCCAAGGTGTTCAGTAACCCTGGAAACATCCATTTTTGTTTGATATGTTTGAACTTTAAGAAATTATGGGCCAAAATATTTTTAACATAAACCCTGTATTTTCTGAGATACCTTGAACTACAAGTTTGTCTTGTATTTACTCTGTTGTTCACAAAATTATATGAGCTCAAAGCATGTTTTTGTTTGCTTTATAACTTTTAAAACTAATAGCTAATGTTATTAGTCCCCTTGATAGTGCACCAGGTACTATGTTAAGCCTTTTACATGAATTTAAAAAACGTTCATCCCTATTACAACTCTATGTTATAGGTAACATTATTATTCTATTTTCTTGATGGGGAAACTGAGGCTTATAACTGTTACATGCTTTGCATAAGATCATATTGATAGTGAGGGCTAGCTATATAATTTCTGGGGCCAAGTGCAAAATGAAAAGTGGGTTCCTTGTTCAAAAAGTAGGAAAAAAAGCTTTTCCTTTTACGGTCTCTGTCTCAAATTGTCATTGTGTTTTTTATTTGCTGTAGAATGTTGTCCTTGCTTGGGTATGAGGTTACTCATGTGATACATGCAAACTCTTAACAGGTGACTGGAGCCCCTCCCAATAACTTGTTGTACTGGACATGCAAGCCGACCCTGACCCTCCCCTGCCCAGGCCCTGCCAGGGGCAGAATATACCATGATCACTGGGCGGAGATGGGAGTGGAAGCCTGGATGTGGCTTGGGTACCAGGGAAGAGGGAGCAGGTAGCTGAGAGCCAGTCCCAGGAAGGCAGGACATTGTGAGAGGCATAGGTGCCATAGTCCCCTCTGACTTTGCTTAACAAATCACAAATTCAGAATAAATTTATGAAGAATTTCAAGACAACCACTGCAAAACATTAAAACCTGAACATGGGACCCTCTTCTGACCCTTGCCTCCAGAGGGAAAGAGTTCATAAAAAAAAAAGACTCAAGTTCCTAAAACTTTATAAAGTTATACTGCCATGACGCTGGCACTGTTACAAGTTTGGAATCTAACATAGTTATGTAGGATTCCAAACCTTCCTGTCCTGGAAATCATGTTATTTCATAGAGGAAACAGGAGTTAACAAAAACCACCCACTGAAGGTTTTTACTAAGATAAGAGGAATCTTCATATAGGTCTGATGTTGGGGAGGAATAATTCCCATCTTTTAGGCAAGTATGTCATTAAAGGCTCTGACTCTCAGTTGTCAAATTACTTGACCTGCATATTACTATCTCTACGAAAGCATGCAATATGAGTCATGTTAACGCATCATAATTACTTTAAAGAAAGTTTTCCTATTATGGTGACTTTCCTCCTTTCCCTGTTAATTAGGTTCTTCTGAAGCAATGCTTCATCTTGACTATGTGATTCTCAGCCTCAGACAGGGGCCATCCTCGGATGTGATGGCCAACCTCCTCAAGAAGTTAGGCTGGAGCCCTCTGTTTGGAGACAAGGCTGATACCCAGCCCCAGCCCACACTGCTGTTATAATTTAATGACAAATTTCCCTTTTAAGTCTGTGTTCAAATTTCACGTGAGGAAAGAAAAGCAAACTCACCACCGGACCTGCACGTTTCCTATTACCCTTAATAAAACATATTCCACAGTGAGGAGTGACATTTTGAAAGAATAGACCTTTCAGCAGACTGTCTCTATGCCATTGTGCATAACTGAAGCCTGGCGGGTCACAGAGGGAGATGCTGGGGAAGTGGATTGTTATGTAAACCAACCTAGGCGACTTAAAATGATGAATTCTAGGGCATACTTTGTGAAATTCTTTTCATTTTGTGAGCAGTTGTGCCCAGAAATGAATTTGTATTCCTTAGGCTTCCTCCTTTTGCTCTTTAGAAAATGACAGGCTTTGTTTTTCTTGAAAAGTTTGTTCTTAATAATGTGGCAAATTAACTCTGTGGGATAAATATTTGTAACTAAAGCATGATATAGAAAATTATGGATAGAAAATAAAATGTATTTTCCAAAAACATAGGGTAGCCCAGTTCTTCTGGGATGCCTGACTTGAAAATAGAATGGATATAGCCTGTTGTGTATTTTCAGATTTTTAAGAAACTATTAAAATTCATATATGTAGCCTTATTTTAACATGATAGACATTAAAGCACCCTTAATTTCTAAACAAATCACTGCAGCTAAAAGCACTGGGATTTAATTATTACCCTATTCAGAGCACACAGCAGTCTTCTACATCAGATGGGAGCCAGAAGAGCAGAGCTTAGGGAATTTGAGCTGGCCTCCTGAGGTCAGGGATTTTCTGTAGCTTGACATCCTCCTGGAAGCTTCTATTGTGTATCACTACAATCAACATAGTTTCTTTCTAGAGAATGACAAAACATCTTAAAACTACAAATATTCAAGCCACCCTTCCAGGCAATGAAATAATTATAACTAAGTACATTTCAAACTCCTAGGCCTTAGATCCCACCTAATGGACTCCCAGAAAGAAAGATGGAGCTTGATGGGTCATGCATTTATCAGCTGGCGCTCTCCTATAGCATCTTCAGAATATTGTCTTCAGGGGGGAAAGTTCATAAGAAAGACAAGCTCCATGAATCATGCATTTTCTTTTTTTAATGAATAATGATGCCTCTGATTCATCAGGGAGCATAAAGGATGCATTTGATTATGTGATGGACATACAAGTTTTGTTGGTGCAATGACTCAACTTTATGATTTCCCTATTCAATAGTTCCCGGTGTTATTAAGACAATATTTCTACATATTTCAAAATAATCCACGGACTAGAAAAATTTGCATCACTATGGCTTCAATAAAGAAAGCATTCAAGACAGTGCTGGAATTGATGTCATTTATCCTGCCTACACAGAGGAGGAAGAATAGCTAGAGGAAGGAAGGTCCTAAATGACAGTTCTTAAAGAGAATGGCAGAGTCCCAGGAATGATGTGAAGAGTCAAGCTGCATTTCTGAAAAGCACTCGGAGCTCTTTGTTCTTGTACACTACCAAGGTAGAATCACTTCTAAATTTGCCTTAATCCACCTACTAGCTGAATGATGTTTACCTGCCCCAGTGCTCCACACAAAGAAAATGCTGTAAGCCATGTCAGAGAAATATGCTGTGGATACAGAATATTCTTCTTTTAGCCGACTTCTCTGGCTTGAATTCCATACAAGTCATCTCCCTTCAGCATTGGAGAAGGGTTCAATTAAACATAAGGAGTTTTAAAACCCATGTGTATCTTTCCAAATAGTAGGCGATTTGGACGCAAAGTTTAACTGAAACTTGGTGGTTTTCTCAAAAGTCTTAAAACACCAATTATTTCACAGTGAGAACTCACCTCACATACCTGCACCTCCTTTCCACACTGCTTGTACTGACTTTCTCTTTCCCATCCCGACTGGTGTTACAGACACTTCCCTAGCTATGGCACTTCTCTCTTCTCTGGTTTTTAACACATGCAATCTGGGAGTGGTTGAATTATATGCAATTGTATTATAATCTTTACCCACTTCTATGCAGTCTAACTTTTATGTTACAAGCATACATTTTTTTCCATAATCAGAAAAGTGTATTTTAAAAATAAAATAATAAGCAAAATTAAGAGCTATATAAAATAAATGTTTAAAATAGTTTCCTTTGGAAACTTTCTTTGCTTAGACCAGAACTGCCAACCTCACAACATACCTTCTTCAGGAACAAGTTACTAAGTATTTTTTGTAGCCTACATGTATCACAGGATAATCAGTCGTTCATTTAAACTTCAACAGTTTTTAATCCATATTACCTCAATTATCACTAAGCTAGTTGAAGGGAGGAAGCATGTCTTACCTAGAGGGTGCAGCCTTCTTTCCCCCCAGAGGAATATTTGTCTTTTTAAAATTGAGGTATAGTTGATTTACAGTAAATTAGTACAACATAGTGATTCAAAATTGTTATAAATTATACTCCATTTATAGTTATATAATATTGGCTATATCCCTGTGCTGTGTAATATATCTTTGTAGCTTATTTATTTTATACATAGTAGTTTTTACCTTTTAATCCCCTACCCCTATCTTGTCCCTCCCCAGTTCCCTCTCCCCACTGGTAACCACTAGTTTGTTCCATATATCTGTGAGTCTGTTTCTTTTTTGTTATATTCATTAGTTTGTTTTTTCTTTTTTTATGGGACTTTCGAGGTACCTTTTATTTTGATTGTCTGCTTGGTTGATTAAATGACAATTGATAACAATTGGCCTTTGTTAATTTTTTTTGCAATTATAGCTTCATTTTATTTAGTTTGCTTTATTTATTTTTTTGTGGTACGCGGGCCTCTCACTGTTGTGGCCTCTCCTGTTGCAGAGCACAGGCTCCGGACGCGCACGGGCCCAGCCGCTCCGCGGCATGTGGGATCTTCCCAGACCAGGGCACGAACCCATGTCCCCTGCATCGGCAGACGGACTCTCAACCACTGCGCCACCAGGGAAGCCCAGTTTGCTTTATTTTTTAGATTC
Source organism: Tursiops truncatus (assembly GCF_011762595.2). NCBI lineage: Eukaryota > Metazoa > Chordata > Mammalia > Artiodactyla > Delphinidae > Tursiops > Tursiops truncatus. The sequence goes on along the minus strand of NC_047040.1, from coordinate 77,056,307 downwards.
CACATATAAGTGATAACAAACAGTATTTGTCTTTCTCTGTATGACTTATTCCACTAAGCATGATACTCTACAGTTCCATCCATGTTGTTGCAAATGGCAAACTTTCATTCTTTTTTATAAGTGAGTAGTATTTCGCTGTGTGTATGTGTGTGTGCGTGTGCGTGTGTGTGTGTATATATATATATATATATATATATACACACACACACGCACACGCACACACACATATCCATTCTTCTGTTGATGGACACTTAGGTTGCTTCCATATCTTGGCTATTGTAAATAATGCTGCTATGAACATTAGGGTGCATGAATCTTTTCGAATTAGTGTTTTCATTTTCTTTGGATATATGCCTAGGAGTGGAATTGCTAGATAATGTTGTAGTTCTATTTTTAGTTTTCTGAGGACCCTCCATATTGTTTTCCACAGTGACTGCAAGTTACATCCTCACCAACATTTGTTGTTTGTGGTCTTTTTGATGATAGCCATTCTGACAGGTGTGAGGTGATATCTCATTGCGATTTTGATTTGCATTTCTCTAATGATTAGTGATGTTGAGCATTGCTTCATGTGCCTGTTTGCCATCTATATGTCTTTGGAAAAATGTCTATTCAGATCTTCTGCCTATTTTTCAATTGGGTCATTTGTTGTTTTTTTTTAATATTTAATTGTATGAGATATATATATAGTTTTCCCTTTTTGGATATTGACCCCTTATTGGTCATATCATTTGCAAATAGTTTCTCCCACTCTGTAGGTTCTCTTTTTGTTTTGTCAAATGTTTTCTTTGCTGTGCAAAAGCTTTTAAGTTTAATTAGGTCCCATTTGTTTATTTTTGCTTTTGTTTCCTTTGCCTTTCGAGACAGATCCAAAAAAATATTGCTATGATTTATATCAAAGAATGTTCTGCCTATGTTTTCTTCTAGGACTTTTATGGTTTCTGGTCTTACATTTAGGCCTTTAGTCTATTTTGAGTTTATTTTTGTATATGATGTGAGAAAATGTTCTAATTTCATTCCTTTACCTGTAGCTGTTCACTTTCCCCAGAAGCACTTATTGAAGAGAAAATCTTTTTTCCATTGTATATTCTTGCCTCCTTTGTTGTTGATGAATTGAGCATAAGTGCATGGTTTTATTTCTGGGCTCTCTATTCTGTTCTGTTGATCTATATGTCTATTTTTGTTCCAGTACCATGTTGTTTTGATTACTATAGATTCGTAGTATAGTCTGAAGCCAGGGAGCGTGATACCTACAGCTCTGTTCCTCTTTCTCAAGGTTGTTTTGGTGATTTATGTTCTTTTGTATTTCCATACAAATTTTAAAGTTATTTGTTCTAGGTCTGTGAAAAATGCCATTGGTATTTTGATAGGGCTTACATTAAATCTGTAGATTGCCTTGTGTACTTTTAACAATATTGATTCTTCCAATCCATGAACACAGTATGTCTTTCCATTTAATTGTGTATGTCTACAGTTTCTTTTATCATTGTCTTATAGTTTTCCAAGTACAGATTTTTTACCTCTGTAAGTAGGTTTATTTCTAAGTATTTTTTGGATGTGATTATAATTGAGATTGTTTCTATAATTTCACCTTCTGACAATTTGTTGTTGGCATATAGAAAGGGAATAGATTTCTGTACATTAATTTTGTATGCTGCAACTTTACTGAATTTACTGATCATCATTTACTGATGAACTCTAATAGTTTCATGGTGATGTCTTTAGGATTTTCTATGTGTAGTATCACGTCATCTGCACACAGTGACAGTTTTACTTCTTCCTTTCCAATTTGGATTCCTCTTTTTTCTTTTTCTTATGTGATTGCTGTGGTTAGGGCTTCCAATATTATGTTGAATAAAACTGGTAAGAGTGGGCATCCTTGTCTTGTTCCTGATCTTAGAGGAAATGCTTTCAGCTTTTTACTGCTGAGTATGATATTAGCTGTGAGCTTATCATATATGGCCTTAATTATTTTGAGATATGTTCCATCTATACCCACTTTCTGGAGAGTTTTTATCATAAATGGATATTGCATTTTGTCAAAAGTTTTTTCTGCATCTATTGAGATGATCATGTGGTTTTTATACTTTAATTTGTTAATGTGGTGTATCACATTGATTGATTTGTGGATATTGAACCATCCTTGCATCCCTGGGATAAATCCCACTTGATCATGGTGTATGAGTCTTTTAAGGTATTATTGGATTTGGTTTGGTGACATTTTGTTGAGAATTTTTGTGACTAACTTCATCAATTATATTGGCCTATAATTTTCTTTATGTGTGTGTGATATCTTTGTCAGGTTTTGGTATCAGGGTGATGCTGGCATCATAGAATAAGTTCAGAAGTGTTCCTTCCTCTGCAGTATTTTTGGAATATTTTGAGAAGGATAAGTGTTAGCTCTCCTCTAAATGTTTGGTAGAATTCAGCTGTGTTGCTATCTGATCCCAGACTTCTGTTTGTTGGGAGGTTTTTTTGTTTGTTTAATTGATTCAATTTCTTACTAGTGATTGGTCTGTTCATATTTTCTATTTCTTCTTGGGAGATTGCACATTTCTAGGAATTTGTCCATTTCATTTGGTTGTCCCTTTTATTGGCATATAGTCATTTGCAGTAATCTCTTATGACCCTTTGTATTTCTGTGGTGTCAGTTGTAACTTCTTTTTCATTTCTGTATTTTATTAATTTGGTACCTCTCTTTTTTTCTTGATGAGTTTGGCTCATCAAGAAAAAGGTCTATCAATTTTGTTTATCTTTTCAAAGAACAAGCTCTTATTTTCTTGATCTTTCCATTTTTATTCTCTATTTCATTTATCTCTGCTCTGATCTTTATGATTTCTTTCCTTCTAGTAACTTTAGGTTTTATTTGTTCTTCTTTTTCTAGGTTGTTTTTGTTTTTTTTTTTTTTTTTTTGGTGTAAGGCTAGTTTGTTTGAGATTTTTCTTGTTTCCTAAGGTAGGCTTGTATCACTATAAACTTGCACTTTGGAACTGCTTTTGCTGCATCCCATAGATTTTGGATCATTGTTTTCATTTTCATTTTCATTTGTCTCCAGGTATTTTTTGATTTCTTCTTTGATTTCTTCAGTGATCCATTAGTTGTTTAGTAGCATATTGTTTAGCCTCCATGTGTTTGTGTTGTTTGCATTTTTTTTCTTGTAGTTGATTTCTAGTCTCATAGTGTTGTAGTTGGAAAAGATACTTGATATGATTTCAATTTTCTTCAATTTACTGAGCTTATTTTGTGGCCTAGCATGTAATCTGTCTTACTTGTGCATTTAAAAAAAAAAAAAAAGGTGCACCCTGCTGCTTTTGGATGGAATGTTCTTTATATATCTATTAAGTTCATCTGGATAATGTGTCATTAAGGCCAGTATTTCCTTGTTGATTTTCTGTTTAGATTATCAATCCACTGATGTTAAGTTGGGGTGTTAAAGTCCCCTACTATTATGTGTTTCTGTCAGTTTCTCCCTTTATGTCTGTTAATATTTGCTTTACATATTTAAGTGGTCCTATGTTGGGTGCGTGTATATTTACAATTGTTATATCTTCTTCTTGGCTTGATCCCTTGATCATTATGTAATTTCCTTCTTTGTCTCTTGAAACAATCTTTGTTTGAAAGTCTATTTTGTCTGATATAAGTATTGCTACTCCATTTTTCTCTTGGTTACCATTTGCATTGGATACCTTTTTTCATCCTCTCACTTTCAGTCTATTTGTGTCTCTAAATCTGAAGTGAGGCAGCATATATACAGGCCTTGCTTTTGTTTTTGTATTCATTCATCCACTCTATTTCGTTTCATTGGAGCATTTAGTCCATTTACATTTAAAGTAATTATTGATAGGTATGTATGTATTGCCATTTTGTGAATTTGGGGGAAGATGTTTTTGTAGTTCTTTTTTGTTTCCTTCTTCTTTTGTTCTCTTCCCTCATGATTTGATGACTGTCTTTAGTGTTATGTTTGGAATTCTTTCTCTTTTTTGTTTGTGTATCTATTATAGATTTTTGGCTTGTTATTACCATGAGGTTCATATATGCAATCTATATATATTCTTGGTTATTTTAAGTTGCTGATCTCCTAATTTAAAACACATTTTAATAACACTGCATTTGTACCCTCCTCCCCTCATGATTACTATTTTTGATATCATATTATACATTGAATTGTTTTGTGTATCCCTTAACTGACTATGGTGGATATAGATCATTTTACTACTTTTGTCTTTTAACCTTCCTGCTAGCTTTGTAGGTGGTTGATGTACTGCCTTTACTATATATTTGCCTTTACTGATGAGCTTTTTTCTTTCATAATTTTCATATTTCTAATTGTGCCCTTTTCTTTTTCATTTTGAGAAGTCCCTTTAACATTTCTTGTAAACCTTGCTTTGTGGTGATGAACTCTTGTAGCTTCTGCTTGTCTGTTAATATTTTGATCTCTCCATCAAATCTGAATGAGAACTTTGCCAGTTATTCTTGGTTGTAGATTTTTCCCTTTCATCACTTTAAGTATATTGTGCCACTATCTGTGGCCTGCAGAATTTCCACTGAAAAGTCAACTTAGCCTAATGGGGGTTCCTTTGTATGTAACTTGTTGTTTTTCCCTTGCTGCTTTTAATATTGTCTCTCTATCTTTACTTTTTGCCATTTTAATTATAATGTGTCATGTTGTGGGCCCCTTTGGGTTGATCCTTTTTGGGACTTTCTGTGATTCCTGGACTTGGATGTCTGTTTCATTTCCTAGGTTAGGGAAATTTTCAGCTATATATTTCTTTAAATATGTTCTCTGCTCCTTTCTCTCTCTCTTCTCCTTCTGGGACCACTATATTGTGAATATTAATATGCTTGATGTTATATCATAGTCTCTTAAACAGTCCTTATTTCTTTTTTTTTTCTTTTTCCTTTTCAGCTTCAGAGATTTCCACTACTCTAGTTACAGCTCACCAATCTGTCCCTCTGTATTACTTAATCCTAATTTTGATTATTTCTAGTGTATTTTCATTTAAGTTATTGTATTCTTCCTCTCTGTTTAGTTGTTCTTCATATTTTTTTAACTCTTTGTTAAAAACTTCTTACTTCCTGCTCAGTGCATCTGTTCTTCTCCCAAGTTCTTTGACCGTCTTTACAATCATTACCTTGAACTCTTTTTTGGGTAGATTACCTATCTCCACTTCAGTTAGTTCTTCTTCTGGGGTTTTATCTTGTTCCTTCATTTGGAAGATGTTCCTTTGTTACTTCATTTTGCCTAATTTGCTGTTTTTATTTCTATGTTTGTTAGGTTGGTAATGTTTCCTCTACCTTGGAGAAGTGTCCTTTTGTGGGAGATGTCCTATACATCCCTGCAGTTCACTCCCCTCTCCTCACCCGAGCTATATTCTCTAGGGGTTGCCCCATATGTGGGCTGCCTGCGTCCTTCTGTTGTGGTGGGCAGGCTACTATGGGCAATCTGGTAGGCTTGTCTGACTCTTAGTCCAGTTAGTTTCTAGGCCCTGCCTTATGTGGAGGTTGCTGGCCACAGTTTGGTGGGGCTGGATCACAAGGCAGCTGGCTGTGGAAACCCCAGGGGGGTCTGGGCTATTGCTGGCTCACTGGTGGGTGGAGTTGGGGTCCTGGAGATCCTCGGGCTTGTGCCCATGCACTGGTTGTGAAGAAAAGTCCTGAGGCTATTTCTGGCCCACTGGAGCGGGGACGGGGGCGGTGGTGGGGGCAGACCAGGTCTGGCTGCAGGGCTCAGGGATCCCAGAACTTGTGTTGGACCATTGGTGTGTGGGGCTGGTTCCTGACACACCTGGCTGTGGTGTCCTGGGAGCCCCAAAGCTTGGGTTGGCCCACTGATGAGACGGGCTGGATCCTGGTGTGGCTGGCTGAGGGGTCCAAGGTGTCTCAAAGCTGATGTTGCCCTGTTGGTGGTGGGGGAGGGCTGGTCTGGTGCTAGCTTGCTGGTGGGTGAACTGGGTCCTGCAGGCTGCAGGGCTGTGGTTATCCTGGGGGTCCTGTCCACCCATTGGTGGATGAGGCTGTCCAAAGGTTAAAGCAAGCTTGCTGGTGGGCAGGGCTGGGACCCGGGAAGTCTGGAGCTGGTGCCTGCCCACTGGAACTGGGTCCCAGGGTCTCTGTTTTCAGGGCACTGGGGGGTCCCAGGCCTAGTGTTTGTGCATTGGTGTGTGGAACCGGGTCCTGGTCCCTCTGGTGGGTGGTACCGTGTCCAGTAGCAGCTGTGGGCTCAGGGGTTCTTAAGGCAGCCTGTCAGCTAGTGGGTGGGACTGTATCCCCACCCAGTTAGTTGTTTGGCCTGAGGTGTCCCAGTACAGGTGACTACAGGCTGGTGGGTGGGAGTGGGGCTGGGTCCTGAGGCTAAAAAGTTGGAGGGAGAACTTCAAAATGGTGCTTGCCAGCACCTATGTCTGCATGGTAGAACAAGCTCCCCAGAATGGCAGCTTCCAGTGTCTGTGTTACCGTGGCAAGTCCCAGTTGCTTCCTGCCACTCTGGGAGACACTCCAAGATCAGCAGGTAGGTCTGACCTAGGCTCCTTTGAAATGACTACTTCTGCCTTGAGTGTGAGAGATTTTGTGTGTTCCCTTTAAGAGAGGAGTTCCTATTTTGTACAGTCCTCAGTGTCTCCCAGAAGTAAGCCCTGCTAGCCTTCAAAGTCATATGTTCTGAGTGCTCATCTTCTGGGTGCAGGACCTCTGGATGTAGGTCTCTAAGCCCTCACTCCTTGGGGAGAACCTCTGTAATTGTACGTATTCTGTTTGTGGGTTTCCTACCTGGGGGGTATGGGTCTTAACTATACTGAGACTTCCTCCCTTCTGTCTATCTCATTGTGGTTCCTTCTTTATATCTCCAGTTATGGAAGATATTTTCTGGGGTTTTTTTCATCAATAGTTGTCCTATAAATAGTTGTAGTTTTGGTGTGCCCGTGAGAGGAGGTGAGCTCAGGGTCTTCTTACTCTGCCATCTTGAGAGCTAACTTCTAGGGGGTGCAGCCTTAATCTGGCTACATAATAGAGTTGTTAGTGATGATGATGATGCCACCCAAGTTTAGAAGAAATAGCCTATTCATGTAGCTCTCTTTCTAAGTTCCTATTTACACTCTGAAGCAGAAACAAAAATCTTCTCTGTTTCGGGTTTCCTAATACAAAGGAAAAAACAAAGTCCTGTGTCTCAGGGTAAAATGTATTGATCCAGTTTTGCAATCTTCTTCTAAAAGTTAACAGAAAAATAAATTTTTCAAATGATTTGTAAATTTTGAGGAATGATAAATTTCACCCTTTCAACACAAATTCTCTAGAAAAACTAGATAAGGATCATCTCATGTTAATGTGTCTCCAAGTTAGAACAAGAGAAAAGTAAAATTACTAAACATATTTAAAATTATTAGCTGGCAACCTTATTAGAGCTGCTTGAACTAAGTTGCATATGTGTGTTGTTTTGTCTCATTCTTGAGCTGATTTGTCTAAAAAAATTTTGATTATAAACTAAATAATAAGGAGCATGCTAAAGTTCCATGTGATTAATTTTTTAAGGGGAACAAACACATTAAAAAGTTTGGGTTTTTTTTTTTTTTTAAATCTTATAATTTGAAAGAGAATTTGACTATTTCTCTTGAAGTGCCAGAGTTTGAGTGAACACCACCCAAGTGGTAAGTTCTCACAGGAGTGGAAACCACTTTCTCTTTATAGTCATCACAAAGTTCTGTCTTTAATCCTGGGCCATCTTGCCAGTGTGGGAGAATGTTAAACTGATTTATTGGTGTGCCAGCAGCAAGTTGGTCTTTTAACTCATGATGAAACATTATTCTCTGTCCCAATAACTAATTAACTGAAGGGTTGGATTTTATTTTTGGAGAGAGGAAGTTATATATGCAGTAAGATAAGAATGAGATGCAAAATGGTAGTATGGAACAATGGCAAGTATGTGAAAATCCTTGCAAAGGCTAGTTCATGGCCACAGCAGATTCAGAAGCAACTATAAGAGTTAATAGTTATGATTTACTCCAGGTAAGATTCACAGGCTTGTTCACATTTTACCTGTTTCAGGTGAATCGGACCGACCTAGTCTAATTTATTGCCTTTCTGAAAGCCCAGTCAATCACTGAGAGTTTCACTCAAAATTTTAGCTAGTTCAGTTTGTATTTTATAACAAAAGGACTATTTTCTACTCTATACAATTCTCCTCAAGGATTAAAATTGACATTTCAAGATACCTAAAATTGTTATCTCCTAATTTACATTTATAGAAATAGCTTTTCAGTCTGACCCATCTTTTTACCAAGACACCTGGGTCAGTGCTCATATTAAAGGCCAGTGTTTCAGTTGCTGTAACAGAAGCATGGAGAACAGTTTAGCCAGGTACTTTCTGAACTGAAATGTCCAAATACATTGGATTTCTCAATTCCCAATCTATCAAATCAAGAGCATCTGCTAGAGAAGAATGAACTGACAGCTTCTTCTCATCCCACATATTCCACACAAAATATCCCATTGTTCACAGGGGTTAAAAAAAAACTTTATTTTTTTTTATAGGGAGTGTGACATCAGGATAATAATTTAGCTAGACTTGTCATTTAATCTGGACAAAAGTAATATTGCAGAAGAATTTTTCCTCTTAAAAATATTATTAAATCAGAGTAATTTGGAGCAAAGATAACCAAATATGATAAGTATATAAAATGTACTAATTTTTTATGAAGAGAAAATGCTATGAAAAAAATATATATTTGTATAAGACTCAGATCATATTTCTCTATCCCTCATGGATTACGTGCCCATCCATAATTAATCTCTGTATATGTCTATCAGAGAACGTTGTAATTGTTTTATTTTTTCCTTCAATATAACATAAACTCTGAACATATATATTTTGGCTCTTTCAATGTGTGAATCCAACATATGGCATAGTGTCTTGTAAATATATAATACATGAATATGAAAACAGTGAATCAAAAGCAGAATCGTTTTGTAATGTCATGCCTGATCTCAGTTTCATCTAGTGGCTAACAGTTTGGGTTCCTTAATCAAACAGCTTGTAAATCTGGAGCATTCCTCACTAATTCTGTGACCCTGGGCAATTTACTGGGCCTCTATAAGTATTAGTTTTTGATGTTTACCATGAGAGCAATTGTAGTGCCTACAAGGTCTTGATGAAGATCACGTAAGTCCAAAAGTTTTCTTCCAAAGTTTTCAGAAGACTGCCTGACTCATATCAAGTGGTCATTGAATATTAGTTATTAATATGTACATTTTAAAAATTAAATACATTATCACCCTTCTTACATATTATAGCTTTGGCCCTTTAAAATAATATAAAAGAATATGAGAATGAACACTGAAGTTAAGACACTTGTCTTTGAATTCTAGCTCTGACACTTCTTAGTAGCCACAAGAATCCTTAGGCTTGTTTCTCTAAGTGTTTTCTAGAAGGAGATATTAAAATTTAATTGACATGTTTGTTGTGAGAGTTGAATGGAATAATATTTGCAAAGTGCCTAAAGCAGAGTAGTAGCACAATATATGTCACTTTCTATTTAGCTAACTCAATGATTGGATTAGTTTGCATTGCAGAAATTATATATCAGTCACCCAAAAGAAATTTTTAAAAAGTAGATTTGAGAACCATGGGTAATGTAAAAAAAAAAAAAATTAAACAGAAACTTCAATTAAATAGAGTTGGGAGACCAGAGGGGGAGCTTCTATGTCCTGTGAAGATAGCAGAGCCCAATAGGAAGAGGAAAGACTCCCTTCTTTCCTGGCAACAACTCATCCAATAAAAAGTCAGAACTCTTTGTTTGCTGTAGCCCTCCCAACTGCTTTTCCTCTCTATAAAAGCATTATCCTTTCCTTTCCATGTGAGGACTTGCACGTGGCTCACCATGGTTGCAGACTCCAAATTGTAATTCTCTACTGGGCCCAAATAAATTCATCTTTGCTGGAGAAATATCTGGCAGTATATTTATCAGGTCAACAGTAATAATAAAGTCACATAGATGCACACTGTACTGCTGAGAGCAATAATTAAAACATGATATTGTTGCATATCAAAGATATTCTTCCCACTTGTTCAGGTGATTTTGTCTTTCTGGAAAGTCTTTGAATGGAGTAGAAAGTTCACTGTGTCAATGTTGTAAGTGTTTAGAGCAGAGAGGCTGTGTCTGACAACTTTTCCTTATCTTCCTAAGTGTTTCCCTAAGTAAAGGATATATAACAAGAAATCAATACAGAATTGTTCATCAATGACTGATTACTCTGTGGTTTATTATCCAGAGCTGCTGAAGTGAGATACTGCCCAATAATATGCCCAATATACTAACTGGATAAAAGCAAGTAAAACCTTATAATGTTTAAAGTTCAGTCTAGTTTTCCTACCATAAAATACTTTTAAAATTAATGTATGAATCAGTTTTCTAGATATAAATAGATTGGTTGCAAGTATGTTTCTGGGGTGCTCTATCACTCCCAGATTGAATAGATGGAAGACAGAGATAAGTCTACAGAATATAGAGAAAAATAAAGATCTGGAAACTTTCCAATTAATTTGATCATTCTAGATAATGGATTATCTTCTTTTTCTGTGTAGGTATATTCCTGCTGTGTTGGGATGTGATGCATACAACAGTAGGCAATAGTTTAATTGAATACTTTCCATTTCATAAATATGTCATCTTGATTCAGAATTGGGAATACATTTAATGGAAAAAATCATTCAGATTTAAGGACTGTGCCTCTGCAAGTAATTTGGGTTAAACCTGATTACTGAAGGAGTTTATTTCAACTAGATTATTCTTTATTACATTGCATTACCAATTTATACTGATTAAAATGTTAACATTCTATGCTATTAAAGGATTATAATTAAAGTTTTTAGTTTTCCCAAATTAGTAAGAATGAAACATTTACAAGAAATTCAGCTTGCCTGTGTACTAGATAATGGAATAAGAGATTTCAAAGTAAGATGAGCAGAAGCAGTTTGGGGACATAAGCTGTCCTAGTCATTTTTGTTGTCCTTAAGACATTCACAAAGCTTGCTTGCCTAGAACCTTGTAAGATACCATTTCTATAAATATTAAAATATAAAAATGGAAGCAGAATCCAGAACTATCTGTAGCCACTCCAAGCCTAATTTTCCATCTTCACTTTGCTTAGAGTCTGTTACACTAGCCCTTATTTGTGATAATAATATCAAAAATACTTCATATATTTGTAAACATATTTGTCAAATTGATGCATCTGAAAGTAGCAGATATTGGTTCTAATTATATTACTATTGTTTGTAGTGATTTTAATGGGGAAAAAAGTCTTAACTACAACACTAAATTTGTATAATTTTTATACTGTCATGTTAAATCCCTATAATGTGATATCACTACATATCCTACCAAGATGTATTTAGGTACTTACAGCTTGTTTTTGACTGAATTGAATATTTGTGTATGCATATAATGCCAGAGATGTTTAAGAATTTACACAAACCAAGACATGAGGTTTAGAAATATAAACGGGAATGTATACATTTGCTTGCTGTTCTGTAGTCTACTTAAAAGTTCTATGCAAAAGGCCTTTAAGAATAGCCTTAAGCACCGGTGCATCTTTACTTTTTTATCTTACCCTGAAGTGTACTACTACCTAAGTCTAGTGTTAGGTACATGCACCATGATGAGATGTTTGAAAATGAAGATAATTTAAATATAAATCTGATAGAGATGTCTTTATCACTCTAAATCTCTCTGAATTGACCAGAAGGTAATAGCAACATAGGGTTATAGATGCCTAACGGCACCACTTATAGAAGGTAATGTGGAACCACAGCCATTACCCCACCACTTACAGAACTGTTTCAACCATTCACAGGGAAGACACATGGCAGTAAACTTCACAACAACTAAGGACTGACATTGTCTCCTAGTTAATCTGTACCTGGTGGGAGGTACACAGATCAATAATGACTTTTGTATACTAGTGAGACTTTAATATTTTCCATTTTAAGTCATAAACTGTTTGAAAAACAGTTGATATGAGCAGCTCTTATCTATGGCAGGTCCAAGTGGTTTGAAATAAATTATCTCTAATTAGACTGGAACAATTCACATGGGAGCAATATATACTGAATTTCTTTAGAAATGTTTAATTATGAAATATTTCAAAAGTGTAGACAAATGTATAGCTGACATCCACGTGGTCATAACCCATATTTACCAGATGTTACTTTGTATCTGCTATGATCTGAATGTTTGTGTTGCCCCCAAATTCATATGTTGAAGTCCTAATCCACAAAGATGATGGTATTGGAAGATGGGGCCTTTGGGAGATTTTTAGGTCATGAGGAGGTGGAGCCCTCATAAATGGGACTCATGTTCTTAAAAAAGAGACTCTACAGAAATCCCTGTCCCTTTCCAACATGTAAGGATATAGTGAAAAGGTGCTGGCTCTGAACCAGGAAGTGGGCCTCTACCAGAACAGAACCATGTTAGAGATTTATCTTGGACTTCCAGCCTCCTGAGCTGTGAGAAATAAGTTTCTATTGTTTCTAAGCTATCTGGTCTGTGGTATTTTGTGATAGCAGCCCAAATGGACTAAGACAATATCCATTAAAAAAAACAAAACAAAAAAAGAACACAGATACATCTAAATCACCTCTTCCGGTTTTCTCTTTTCCTCCATATTTTCCCACCAGAGATTATCTTTATTCTGTGGCTGCTGTGACTCATCCCCAAGCATGCCTTTATACTTTTAAAACACAGGTATAAAACTATAAATGATAAAAAATAATTGTTTTAGACATTTTTCCATTTTATATGAGTGGTATTATACATATTCTTTTGTAATCTGCTAATTTAACTGAACTTTGTTTTTGAGATTTATCTGTTTTAATGTGTGTAGATTAGTTCATTCATTTTAATGTATATATTATTACATCATTTTCAAAAAACCACTTGATTTCTCTATTTTCTTATTGAAGGACATTATTAATGATTTCCATTTTATAAAAAATGTGATACATGCTGTGATACATGCAGCCTGTGCACATGTATAAGGAGTACTCTAGTATATTTATCTTAAACTGAGATTGTTGGATCAAAAGGTGTACATTTTGCAAGTTTAATGAATATTGCCAAATGCTCCAGAGTGATTTTCCAAATCATACTCTCATTTGCAGTGAATAAAAAAAAGTTCCTTCTACTTCACATCCTAAGCAACACTTGAAAATTTTTGTCAGTGTTATGAATATGAAATAAATGTTTTATACTTCATGAAAACTAGTACCCTTAAGGATTTTTAAAATTTTTAAATTAAGATAATATCAACATATAATTGAAAAGTAAAAAATATGTCCAATTCTGTCCCAGGATATAGAAAGCAAGAAGGAGCAACAATCCCAACATTTCAAGGAAAAATAGCCAGAATAACTTTAATATTACAACTTTTTAAAAAACATTCATTGAATGCATGGCAAATAACTAGCCCAAGATATAAAGAGAGACAGTACCTATAGAGAAAGAGGAGATATGAGCACTCACTCACCTGTCTGAACATCCAACTTTCAACAAAAAATTGAAACATATAAGAAGGCAGGAAAAACTCAAAAGGGACAAAGCAATAATTAGGATCAAACTCAGATATGACACAGATGTTGGAACTATCTGACAAGGAGTTTTACATAACTATGATTTATATATTAAAGATGCTAGTGAAAAACATGCAAGGTCAGATGGATAATTTCAGCATGGAGACAAAATTATAAAAACAAATCAAATCAAAATGTAGAAATGAAAAACACAGTAATAGAGATGAAGAATTTCTTTAAAAGACACATCAGTAAATCTGGCACAGTAAAAGGATCAGTGAACTTGAAGGTAGGGTAATAGAAATGATCCAAACTGAAACACAAAGAGAAAAACAAAAGAGAGATAGGGAGAGAGAGAAACAGAACCAGAAATTTCAAGAGCTATGGGATGATATTAAACATTCTAACATAAGTAAAATTGGGATCCCAGAATCCCAGAGGAGATAAGAAAGAAAATGTGCAGAAGAAGTGTTTGAAGAAGTAATGAGCAAAATGTTCCAAAATTAATGACAGACACTAAACCACAGATCCAGAAATTCAGAGACCATCACAGTGTCATTTTTCTCTACTCCAATTTAGTGTTGTACTATAATCTAGGCAGTGCAATAAACTGAGAAACTGAAATTAAAAGCATTGAGATCCAAAAAGAAGAAAATAAAACTATTTGAAGTAACATGATTGTCTGTTTGGAAAATCTCAAAGAATCTACAAAAAAGCTCTCAGATTTAATAAATGAGCTATCCAGGTTAATAAAGGAGCTTTCAGGCTACAAAGTTAATACCCCAAAATCAATGATATTGCTATACATTAAGTAAACATTTATGATATACACTTATAAAAGCAGTACTGTCTGGTAGCACCAACCAATTTAACATGTGGATATAACTCTAAAGGAAAAATACTGTGTCTGTAAGGTGAAAACTATGAAATAGTGACAAGAGAAATAATAATTATAATAATGTTAAAAACATATAAATGGAAAGATATATCCTGTCCATGGATTAGAAGACTCAATATTGTTAAGATGTCAATTCTCCTCACTTTGATTGATGAATCCAACTAAATCCCAGTCAAAATCCCAGCAGACTTTTTGTAGATATTGATAAGCTGATAACTGAAATGTATCCTTTCTCCAAACATCTGGTGATTTTCGGATAACTTTTAAAATGTAAGGATTAGGCTCTAAAAAGCTCACTGAAACCTCTGTGTGTTTTGGTGACATATGTCCATTAGTGGCTTCACCTCTGGATGCCAGGGCAGTGCCTGCACATTTTGTTGGGGACCTAAATGACAGTGTTTGTTGAGTTTTTCTCTGAGATGTTCAATTTCTCTTGTAAACAAACAAAAAAAATCAGTTTCTGATTTAGTAGTTGCTGATAAATGGTAGGCTGTCAAAATTCTGTTAAAATGAGCTGGGAAATAAAATTGGCTGGAGTGGGAAATGTAATTTTTTTTTTTTTTTTTTTTTGGTACACGGGCCTCTCACTGTTGTGGCCTCTCCCGTTGTGGAGCACAGGCTCCAGACGTGCAGGCTCAGCAGCCATGGTTCACGGGCCCAGCCGCTCCGTGGCATGTGGGATCCTCCTGGACCGGGGCACAAACCCGTGTCCCCTGCATCGGCAGGCAGACTCTCAGCCACTGCGCCACCAGGGAAGCCTGGAAATGTAATTTTTAGTGGGTAAAATTTTACTTAATCTCCTGTTTTTATTCCAATGCCTCACTGCCACTTTAAATTGACTGTTTTCTCTTAACATGTTGCTTCTATAGTTCAATTTTTCCAGGAAAACCTTCTGGTTTCCTCATAGAGAGGAATATACACATGATTGGTAGAGAAGCAGAGGAGAACTTGGCTTTATCTCCATTTTATGCTTTACATTTGTCACTGTGCTTTTATCCCATCTTTCATATCCTTCAGAAGTAAATGGTACTTCTACCCCGAGCCTTATAAAGGTTTTTAGTTGGTGAATTACTATGCTCTCTATAGGCATCTCTGTACTAGTATTGAGGCTTAAACTCTCTTTACTCATGTCAGTAACCATGCCTTTGTCCACCTTCTATCTTGCAAATATTTATGGACATCTTTTATTGACTATTGATTTCTTTTCTATTGATATCTGCTTACTGTCATTTTAGTAGAGTTGCATAAGACAGCAGAGATAAATGAACATTTTAACTCAAGCCATTTAATTTTATATCTGAGGTTGATATGATTTTCTTATGATTATTGGTCATTCTGTTTTTCTCTTGTGAATTGTTAGCTTTTGCCCATTTTTTTGTGGTGTGTGTGTGTGTGTGTGTGTGTGTGTTATTGTTTGTAGGCAATCTTTACTTCCTGGGAGGTAAAAATAATTGGAACATGAACGAAAGTTGGGTCAGTAAGACACACAAATATGATGTTCCTTTGATTAAGAAAATCAAAATATATTAACCACAAAACTTTTTCATCATAAAAAAGAGGGAATTCCCTGGCGATTTAGTTAGGACTTGGAGCTTTCACTGCCATGGGCACAGGTTCAGTCGCTGGTTGTTGAACTATGATCCTGCAAGCTGTGCGGCATCACCAAAAAAAAAAAAAAAAAAAGACTTATAAAACTTCTACTACATATTACACACTCTGCTAAGTGGAAATTGCAAGACTGAGTTTTATTTTTCTCAAAGAACAGGATTTAATTTCTGTAACTCCTTAGGTGCACTCAGCCCCATTTGCCCACCTGACCTCAGTTGTTCGACTTGCTTCTGACCTGAGCATAACTATATACAAATTTGATTGGGATAGCGTTTAATCTATAGACCACTTTGTGGGAACTTTACTTCTTTACAAAATTGTATTTTTCAAAAAATGAATATTTGCCCTATAACCACTTTTAAGTGTACAGTTTAGTGGCATTAAGTGTCTTCACATTTTTATGCAAGTATTCTTATCATCCACCTCCAGAACTCTTTTATCTTCCCAACTGAAACGCCATAGCTATTAAACACTAACTCCCCATTTCCCCTTGTCCCCAGCCCCTGGCAGTCATAATTCAATTTTCTGTCTCTAGGAATTTGACTACTCTATGTATTTCATGTGAGGGGAATCCTGCAGTACTGGCCCTTTTGTGACTGGTTTATTTCACTTAAGATAATGTCTTCAAGGTTAATATATGATGTGGCATAGGTTATGTCAGAATTTCCTTCCTTTTTAAGGCTGAATAATATTAGATTTCATGTATATACCATATTTTGTTTATTCATTAATCTGTCAATGGACACTTGGTTTGCTTTCTCCTTTTAGCTATTGTGAATAATGTTGCTGTGAATGTAAGTATACAAATATCTGTCTGAGACTCTGCTTTCAATTGTTTTGGAAGTGGAACTGCTTTCGATTGTTTTGGAAGTGGAATTGCTGGATCATGTGGTAAAATTCTATTTTTAATTTTTTGAAAAATTTCCATACTGTTTTCCATAGCAGGTGCACCATTTTACATTCCCACTAACAGTGTACAGGGGTTCGAATATCTCCACATCCTATCTAACACATGTTATTTTCTGTGTTTTTGATAATAACCATCCTAATGGGTATGAAGTGTTATTTCATTGTGGTTTTGACTGGCATCTTCCTAATGATTAGCAATGTGGGTCCCATTTTCATGTGCTTAGTAACTATTGGTGTATCTTCTTTGGAGAAGTGTCTGTTCAAGTCTTTTGCCCATTTTTAAATTGAGTTGTGGTTTTTTTGTTTATTTGTTTTTGCTTTTGTTGAGTTGTAGGAGTACTTTATTCTGGATAATAACCCCTTATCACATACATGATTTGAAAATATTTTCTCCCATTTTGTGGGTTAACTTTTCACTCTGTTGATAGTGTCTTTTGATGTATAAAAGTTTTACATTTTAATGTAGTCCAATGTATCTATTTTCCTTTTTGTTGCTTATGCTTTTCATGTTATAGCCAGGAAATCATTGTCAAATCTAATATCATAAAGCTTTTCCACTATGTTTACTTCTAAGAGTTTTATAGTTCTGGGTCTTACATTTAGGTCTCTGATTCATTTTGAGTTAATTTTTGTATTTGGTGTAGAGTTAGGGTTCAATTTCATTTTTTTTGCATGAGAATATCCAGTTTCCCTAACATCATTTGTTAAAAATTTGATTGATTTTTGAAAAATTTGGACAGCATATATTCAAATATTCCTTCTGTTATATACTCTCCTGCCTATTTTTCTTTTAGAACTTTTAACAATATACAATACATCTCTTACTCGTTTATGATTTTCATTCCCTTTTTCTCTCTGTGATTTAATCTGGTAATTTACACTGATTTAAGATCTAGTTCATAATTATCTTTGCTGTGTCCAATCTAATAAACCCATCTATTAAACTCTTAATTTTTCTTACGGTATCTTTTAGTTTTTATGCCTTAAGAGAATGAACCCTATGGACTGACTAATGGATATCAGTTAAGTTTTACCAACCAGTGATATTCATACAGAAGATTAAAGGAAGAGAGGAGAGTGAGGGCAGGTTATTTTTAACCCTGGTCACCTCCCTCCATCCCTGGGGGTTGTCTGTTTTCCTGCAGGATCAGGTTCTACCAGGAAGCTCTCTATCTTGAATTTCTCTCACTAAGTCCAGTAACGGTTCTTCCTTCACTTCTTCAGGCTTAAAGGGGATAATATGCCCTGCTAGTAGCAGTTCTCAGACAGTGCACTAACTCTAGTGTTTTCCTTATATCATACGCTTAGCTTTGTAAATAGTCCTCTCATTCAACACTCCTCAAATCATTCAATTTGGGTGCACCATCATTTTCTAGCTGGGACATTGACTATAGTGGACTTTATATATAGAAAGTCTTGGTTTATCAATATTTTATTGACTGGATTTTTGTCATACTTTAAAAAGCCCTTTTCATACAAATATTCTATAAATAAAGTATCCCATGTTTTACTTTTATGGCTGGAAATTTTATATTCCAATCTATTATCCATCTGGTATTTATTGTAATATTACAAATGAGGTATGTCTCATTTTTTCCTACAATTTTGTGACTATTCTTACTTGTTTATTTATGTTTGACTTTTAAAGTCTGCTTATTAAGTTAAAAATACATTACTCGTAATTTTACTGAACAAAAATAAAATTTATAGATTAATTTAGGGATAAGTAACATCTTTATAGGTCCACTTAGTCATGAGTGTGCATACCACTCTTCTTTCTATCTGTTCAAGTCTTCATTTGTACTTCTCACTAGCTTTTCAGAGTTTTCTTTGCAGAGATTGTTTACAATTCTTGTTACTCTAGGTGTTTTATCAAAGTTGTTATTGTAAACGTTGTCTTCTTTCATTATAACTTGTAGTAGATTTTTGTTTGTGCATATAAAGCCTAGTGATTCTCGGTATGACTATTTTAGTTTTGAACCCAGCCACTTTACTGAGTTTTCTTTATGTTTGTAATAGTTGTAAATTTTCTGAGTTTTTCTTTAACCAGTCTTTGGTAATAGTAATATAGAAGAAGCACTCAGACTGTGTGTTCTATAAAAGCTTCAAACAGGATGTGTTCCTTAGCTGAGTCCCCAGTTCAAGTGGGATTTTGATAGTTGTCAGTAAAGGTGAGAGGAATATAAGAGAAATGTTCTAGATTAAGGAAAGAATGTATCATAATAGAAGAGACAATGCATATCATTGACATGAGGACATCATTATCATGGGGCAATGGGCTATGAAATGGAGAGATGTGAGACATGAAGAGGATGAGAAGGGTTGAGTTCATCTAGGGCCTTACAAGGACGGAGGTCAGGATTTATGCTGAGAACAAGCAACTGAAGGATTTTAGCATCAAAGGAACTAGGAAGACTCTGCTAAAGTGGAGAATGGTTGTTTGTTTGTTTTTGGTTTGTTAAAATGGCTGGTACAGTGTGTTGCAATAAAATGGGAGATAAATTTTGTGTTATAAATAAAGAGGAATGCATGGGTCAAATACATATTAATGAGATAAAATCTGTGAGAGTTGATGACTAACTGGCAGGGAGAGGAAAGGAAAGGGAGAGTTTAAGGACTCTGGAATAGTGGCTGGAGAAGAAGGAAAGGATTTGTGAGAGGAAGAGGATGAGTTTGAGAGGATGAGTGAAGTTGCATTTGAGAAGCCTGCAGAACATATACATATTAATTTACTAAATATATCTGTGTGTTAGATCCACTTATTCATTTATTTATTCAACAAATATTGACTAAATGCTCTCTCCGTGTCAGACACTTTCTTCCTGGCAGGACCATATATTAGGATATGCCCCCTTCCTTGTTGTAACAACCAATAGAGGATAGGAAGTGTGAACATACTTGTAATTTTATATCCAAACATTCTATGTTCAAAAAGCAAGAAAAGTGACTATCATGGCTGAATTCTGACCTCCCAAATTCATATGTTGAAGTCCCAATCCTCAGTACCTCAGAATGTAAGGATATTTGAAGACCTTTAAAAATGTGATTAAGTTAAAATGAGGCCGTTAGTGTAGATCTAACCCAGTATATCTAGTGTCCTTGTAAAAAGAGGAAGAGCCACCAGAAATGCTCATGAACAGAGGGACAGCTACATGAAGAGGCAACAAGAGGGCAGACATCTGGAAGCCATGGAGAGTGGCCTCGGTGGAATCCAACAGTGCTGGCACCTTGATCTTGGACTCCAACCTCCTGATGTGGGAGAAAATAAATTTCTGTTATTTATGCCATCCAGCCTGTGGTATTTTGTTATGGCAGCCCTAGAAAAGAAATACAGTAACTGATAATTACAACATATATTCACATGCACACAGAGCAAATAAATTAATGACAGGGAGATCAAAAACCAGATAAAGAAGATGAACATGAATTATATTTTCTTTTTTTCCAATTTTATTAAGGAATAATTGACATATATATATTTAAAATGTGCAGTGTGTTGATTGACATACATATACGTTGTGGAATGATTTCCAAGATCAAGATAATTAACACATCCATCGCTTCACATACTTAACTTGTGTGTGTGTGTGTGTGTGTGTGTGTGTGTGTGTGTGTGTGTTAAGAACACTTAAGATCTACTCTCAGGTACTTTCAAGTATACAATACTTGAAATAATACATTTTTCTTAAACATTTTTCAGAGTAACTAAATATTTAAATTAATATTAAATTGGACTGTATTCTTTCTGCAAGGGGTATAATTTATTAATAGAACTTGTACATGTTTGAATCACTTCTTTTATTATCTTTGCTATTTTCTTTGGTGACAAGTGAAGTTTCTATTATTGTTTAGAGCCTCAGAATGATTCAATCCAAGGATAAAGTATATAAATTAAAATGTTTCTTATTCTGTGACATGGAGTTATTAGGTGTTATGCTTCAGTATGTTGACCTTTTGTTTATAAGCTAATTTTTGAAGCATTATTCTTTTTCGTGGCCTCTCCCGTTGCGGAGCACAGGCTCCGGACGCGCAGGCTCAGCGGCCATGGCTCACGAGCCTAGCCGCTCCGCAGCATGTGGGTTCTTCCTGGACCGGGGCAGGAGCCCGTGTCCCCTGCATTGGCAGGTGGACTCTCAACCACTGCGCCACCAGGGAAGCCCTGAAGCATTATTCTTAATGTATCATACAGAAGCAGTGTTTTCAGAAGGGTAAATAACAGAGTTAATAACATTGTATTTTTTTGAGTAAATTCCAGTTCTTCAGCCTTTAACCAATTGTTGGTAGGAAATAAACTCATACTTCAGTGTTTTTGGAACACATAGTTTGTGATATCAATATGAAAACAATAGCTGTGAAGAGAAAATAAATCTTTTGCAGACATAATTTGCTCAAATTCTTTGGACTGAGAAAGCTGGATCAATGATAGCCACGTAGTCAAAGAGGGTAGTTTCTGAAGGCCACTTAAATTCAAGGTACTTTATTCCCAATCACTGCCTCTCTGCTAGAGTGTACACAAGTTTTCCAACAGTGTTCACCTTTAAATGTTTCTAAAGACCAAGATTTAAGTGATATTTTTTCCCATTGGTGGATTTACTTTTTAAAGAAGTATCACTTAGATTATGTTTAAAAGCATATGATTTCCACTTTCAGTGCTGGAAAAATATAATGAAGTCTCATTTGCAGAGATGAGACAGGCTTCTGTGACCCTGGGCCTCTGATTTGGGTAATTCATTAGTTTGGAAGCCAAGTCGAGCTGGCTTAAACAATAGAAAGAATTTGCTGGTGCCCATGCTGAAAAGTCCGGAGTATTGGCAGACTACAGACACAGATTAATCAGGCTTCAACTCCATCTTTCTGGAACTCTTTTGGCAATTCCTCCTTGGCTTGTTTGGCCATATTCTCTCAAGGTCTTAGAAGTGTTATAGCAGGTCTTGACCTTACTGTGTGAATTGTGACTAAACAGGACTCACCCTAGAGACTGGAGTGGGTTTAATTCCTAGTAGCAGCCCAAAGAAAGGAGATACTAAAAAAGCCCCTCTATCCTTAGATGTGATTATGCACCAAGGTCTTTTTTATTTTACGTAAAAATGAGCAAAATTTATTTTGAATGAATCACTAGTCCATGAATTTGATTCTAATAATGACCAAATAATTTTGCTTTTAGAATAATACACATGTAGGCATGTACAGTATGTCCGTCTCAGAATAACCAAGCAAATTTATGACATAGATAGTATCTTTATTTCTTGAGAGCAGTACTACTGTGCTTATTTTGAAAAGGGTAGGAGACCATCTAATTGAGCCTAGATTTTCTAAGAAGAGCCCACTGGTTGATTTAATGTAGAGATGAGGAATTAAAAATCAATACTTACAAGGTTCCTTTAGGGAAAAACATTTTATTAGGTGTTAATCTAGCTGATTAGGCAGCAATCAGGCTTCTTTGTATTCCAAATAAAGCAGTTAATATGACAATGTTGTGTCATTTACTCTGATTAGGACTCTCAATTAGGGCATGAAGGATATTTAAGATAAAAGACAGGTGTAGGAAGAAGTTGGGATCTGGTTTAGAGCTAATGTTTCCAGATGACAGCTAAATAAGACATCACTTATATTCATGTCTTAATATTTATTGCATGGATACAATATTATCTCTGTGGCACAGAATCTCATATATACACTCATTCAACAATCATTTCCTGAATATCCTAAAGATACAAAATTAAGAAAGACACATGCCTTACATTCAAAGATCTTACAATTTGATGGGGAAGATATATACATACATGAAGATAAGTCTAAGTACTGAAAAGAAATATAAAATTCTGGTAGAAGAAAGAAGAAAGAGCAATGTGAATACCCTGGGGGATGTGAAAAGTCTCCCTAAAGGAAGTGATATTTCAACTGGTGCTTGAAAGACGAGAACAACAGTGATAAGCAAATGTGAGACAGGACTCTGCCTACCCCCAGGAATTAGAAAGAGTGATGCCATTAATGAGGAATATACATAAATGTAGGTCACGTAGTGGGAAATGATGGTATAAAGGTATATTATGACTAAATTTACAATGAAAGATACCTAGTCTCATGCTAAAAATTTTAAACTCCATTTTATGGATAGTGGGGAACTGTTGAAGAATGTACAATGACAGAGTAAAGGATTAATAAAATAGTGATTATTAGAGACTAAGAATTCTTATGGTTGCCTGAAGCATTGTTCATTGAGAAATTCCAATTTTCAAAGGAAAGGAGGAAGAAGATGGAGGAAAAACAGTTATCAAATGATCACAATAGTCCTATGAAAACCATTTGCATAGTTATCATTGGGGTGAAAAGCAAGAGTCAGAAATGAGAGACATTTAGAAAGTGGGATTAATAAATTTGATGATATGAAGGTTGAGGTAAATGTTGAAGTCAAACATAACTGTGGCTGAGAATCCAGGTGACCTTTCAATATTTATTCTCCCTTTCATATTTAATAACATTGCCCAGAATTTTAGCTGGACACAGGGCCACCCAGGTAAAAGATTATATTTGGGGGATTCCGTACTGAATGTGGCTGTGAGATTAAATTTGAGCCTGTGAGGCATAAGTGCAACTTCTAGAAATTCTCATTAAAAGAGAAGTGTTTCCTTCTCCCATTTCTTTCTTCAAGGCACTGAGATGTGGACTGAATTGCCAAAGCACCACCAACCCTCCTGTGCCCTGAAGTGGAAGCCACATGCTGCAGACGACTTCCCTGCTGGTAAGGAGCAGAGAGTCAGGAGCCTGAGTCACTGATGATTGCTGGGCAGCTCAAGGATGCTTGCTTCTGGACACCTTTCATCTGCCACAGAAAAAGGTAGAAGTATCTTTCTATCATTCACATTTAAATTTTTTGTGTTGTATATACCTAAACTTATTCCTGATTAATTCAGTGACATCAGATTTCATATGTGAGAAGTTATGTAGCAGTCAGAGTGGACTCAGTTACATTTTAATAACAAACAATCCCCAAATTTCAATGGCTCAGAACAACAAAGGTTTTCTTCTTACTCTGTCACATGATCATGCTTAACTTTAAGAGAATGTAGAAGTGTCATCCTCTTGTGTGCCTAGAAGAGTAGAGAACCAGAAATACTGGTGAATGTCATTAATATTTACTGCAGAAGTGTTTTAAAAATGATGACATTAACCAGAAAGAGAAAGCAAGAAAGAAGATGGTAGAGAAAATGGGTATAATTATGGATATCTTGCCTGTGGAATTCAGGTTTCCTTGTATGCAATATAAAACTGAAAATATGGATCTGGAATTTGAGTGACACTAGATGTAAGGCTGAAATTCATCTCTATATTTATAGACTTTGTGGGGACAATGAGACCGTCAGGGGCCAGATTACAGAGAAGAGAAGGTATGTAGCAAAATCTTGGAGAATCACTGCATTTAAGTGTGCAGAGAGAGGGAAAGGAGCTAGAGAATGTGAAGACTGGTCAGAGAAGTAGCAGGAAAACCAGGGCAGAGTAGGGTCACAGAACCCAGGGGAGAATTTTGCAGAGAAACCGTGTCAAATTTTACAAAAATGATATGAAGTATTTGAGCAAGCAAGTTTCAGAGCAGTGGTCCTGGGGAGCAAGCTTGCAGTGAGTTATGAAGCAAATGTGGTGAAATGGAACCTATGATCCGAAAGTAGTAGTGAGGTGTTTAGAGAATGACAGAAAAAGAATAGATTAACTAGGACATACAGGAGCTCAGTTAGCCTTAAAAATGTCTATGCAGATGCTGATTTTAGGAATTAACATTTTACTGAAGAGTCATCTAAATTTTATAAGCACCTACTTGAGACCGGTATTGAATATTGATCCAGCCAATCATCCTGCATTTATACTGTTATCTGTGAGAATTCTTTCTTGACAGAAACATATAGTTACACAAAGGACTTTCTAATCACTTTACCCCAGTGGGACTGTAGTGTGCAGGAAAATAACGCCATAAACCCAATGGCAAAAAAGTAAAAACTCAATGTAATGCAGCAAATATCTAGAAACAAGCAATGCCAGTAGCCAAGATTGAGATTCTTCTAAACAAACTGGAGTGATTCTCAGCACACCTAATAAAGAACTCTGTCTGCTAGGGACGATCTATTGATAGAATCAATTTTCTCCCTGGTCCTGGCCTCCTTTACCTACTTAACCACCTACTTCAGGACCAAATAATTTTTACTTAGCAACAGAATAAATGTTCCTACTTCAGTTATTTGCTTCAACTTCCTTATTTTTTACTGGGTTTATGACTAAAGTGTAACATTGAGGTCTGAATAATAAATGTAACGATCAAGGACAAATCTGAAATAATAGATAATAAACTTTTATGTAAGTTCAAATGAAACTTTAATTTTACTCACTATATGACAAAATTGTGCATAATATGTGTGTGGCAGAGTGAAATATCAACCAATGGTCAGTAAGCTAAAAATTGGAAGTATAATGGATTTTTAAAAAATTTATTTATTTTATTTTTTATTTTTGGCTGTGTTGGGTCTTCATTTCTGTGTGAGGGCTTTCTCTAGTTGCAGCAAGCGGGAGCCACTCTTCATTGTGGTGCGCTGGCCTCTCACTATCGTGGCCTCTCTTGTTGTGGAGCACAGGCTCCAGATGCACAGGCTCAGTAGTTGTGGCTCATGGGCTTAGTTGCTCCGTGGCATGTGGGATCTTTCCAGACCAGGGCTCGAACCAATGTCGCTTGCATTGGCAGGCAGATTCTCAACCACTGCACCACCAGGGAACACCCAGTATAACGCACTATTAATAAAGAGCATTAGTTATAATCTCTAGGTGAATAAAGCTGAATTTTCTGTTTAAACTTATGAAAAATCTTTTCCTGTTGGAAGCACTAAAAGTATCATAATATACAATTATGATACAATATGGCAATTATAGGAATCTTTAAAGAACTAATTTGGAAGTTGACTTCTGTAGCTATCTATATTTTAATATATTTAAGAAACTGGTTCAAATAAACGTCCAGGTTCTTTCAGTAGCAAATTCATTAACTAGACACTGTGCCTTACTTTGAAGCAAATTTGAATTAAATAATTTTCCCTTTTACAAATAATGAGGTCTCTGGGGGAAAAAAGGTATAGTACATATTGCAATACGATAGAAGGAAATCCCACTATCTTCCAAGTGCTTAGTAACCATTGCATAGTATAGAGTTCACAATTCAGAGGGCCTGTCTGCTGAGCTTATAAAATATGTAATGATCACACACACACACTCCTAAGAATGTTATATAGAATTATATCAAATGTTTCCATTTTGAAATATCCATAATTAATGTTTAGTTGAATTCATTTTCTAAATGAAAAATTCAGTTTCATTGGTTTTGAGAATGTTTAAAAAATTAACCACAACTAATTATCTAGAAGCATGAGCTTGAATTAGATTGGGAATTGTTGTATGTCATGAATTAAACTGGTACCTGAAAACAACCTAAACAGTATATTGGTAGGAAAGCAGTTTACGGTGGAGTTGAAGAAGGAAAAGTATGGTATGTTTCCAAGTTTATCATTGGCTTTCTGCATTGCCTCCTTGAAGTTACTTAATCGGTATGTTTTAAATTAATTCATATAGAGTGTCATGATAACACATATACCTAAGAATAAATTTGTTCCCTAATTGATTGTTCATTAAAGCCTCCAATTTACAATTAAGAGGCACCACAGTATCAATGGGATGAGAGCATTACCAAAACCCCACTTCCAGAGCTATTATGAGCCACTGATAGGTGGCAGATAAATCACTGTAATTCTTCATAAGACAGAAGAATATTCAGACTCATTGTGAAGATACAGAATGTGTCTTGATGGGCTTTGGTATATGAAGCAGTATGATAAATTAAAAGAGTGGAAGTGGGTGAATATTAAAAAAAAAAATAGGGTAAGAGATGGAACTGGGGGCAGAAGTTTTGAATTCTCACCAGGAGAAATTTGAAAAGAAGTTGATTATGGGAGAACTTAGATAACAAACACCCTTTATCTATTCCTTCATTTGTAAAATACCAGGAACATTTCTGTGGAAAAAATATTTCAAATTTGATGAGTTCTTTCCTTTCTTTCTCCTCTCCACCCCCTGGAAATAGTGTTGATTTCTTGTGGTAATTCCCTGTTTACAAGATGTTCATTACTTGTAGAACTGATTGTATTGAGTAGGTGATTAATTACTGTGACCAAATGAAATTTTATGACATTCTATTTCTCTGCAAAACTTCACCCTTATCGGTCCTTTTTGGAGAAATATTGAAAGCAGTAGGGCTGTTCTTGAAAGCAGGGATTCTTAATCAGGCAAGTAACATACATGAGTGAAGCAGGCTGGGTAGAGGACAGCAGGGGACCATGGACTGTAGTAAACTGGGGAGGGTGTCCTGTTCAAAGGAGACATTCACCACTCACTCCAGCTCATTGCTGCCACATTGAAATTAATGCCCATCTTGACAGATCTTCCAATTTTTAAAGGCAAGACAAAAATCTGGACCTTTATGTAAACATCTCTTGGTTTTTCAAATAAATTCTTACAAAAGTCTAAAGAATAATATTTCATCCAAATAAGACACATCTGTGCACCCTGTCTAGCTGACAGGCTGCTAGCTTACTACCTCTGTCTTGAAGGTATTTTTGTTTCAGATTTTTAAAAATCTCTTTATTTTAAAATCAATTCAGAAACTAGTCATTAAATGTATAATTTAAGCACGGCAATGTCCCAGGTATTGTGAGGTACCCAAAAAATGTGTAAGACATTGACCACAGGCTTTGAAGAACTTGAGAGAACAAGTGAGCACACATCAAAATAAAAACATAAAATGGATCATCAGTGTTTATGTTGCCCACTTTGCTACACACACACACACACACACACACACACACACGCATATTTCAATGGCAAATTAATCTATTTAAAATCCACCCTTGATGTGGGAAAATAAAGACAGAGTAGTAACTTGTATCTTTTCATATAAAAGCAAATAGCTGCTTCATAACATGATAAAATTTCTTGATTCTGGGAATTTTTACTTTCTAAGGAATCAATGCCAAAGTCAAAATACCATCCCACACCTTAAAGGAGAATTTTTATTTTATTATTTTGTACAAAGCTCTAAATTCAGTACTCAGTGGTCAACATGTGCTAGATTTTTAGGAGATTTGAATAACTGCTAAGCATGCAGGGAAATTTTGTGCTGAACTGATGTGTCAGCAAAACAGTGAACCCTTATCTTAAATAAGCAGAAGAAAATTGGTCTTAAAGTAGCTGGCTTGAACTAAGGGCAATTTTAATTAGGTAGTTCATTTGTAAGTCTTTCTCTTTGTAGTTAAGTGGGGAACTGCGTTAAAGGGAATGAGAAGTTTTCAGGGAACCTAAAAAGCATTGATAATTTATTGTATAGTTTTGAAGTGACATTTCTCCAGTCTACTGAAAGAGACAGTATTTTTCTCCCCCAAATTCTCTAGTAGATTTCTTTTTTCTTTCTCCAACAAGGATAATCCTTCCATCTTCTGTACCAAGAGTGAACAAGGATCATCAGAGCTCCAAGTGCCTTGTAACCTGGTTTTTTAACACCCTCCCTCACAATACATCTCAGTCTTTTGCTCCCTCTTGTTCTCTCTTTCTCTTTTGCCAGCCAGTCAGGGAGGATTAACGTCCTGGAGTTCTGAACTGAGGAGCCAGTCACCTCTGTGTGTGTACCCCAGTTCTGCCTTACTTTTGATCAAAAACCCTCTGAGACTCTACCTGTGAAGTAGAGATAAGAAATATACACATTGCAAGGTTTTTTGTTAGAATGAAATTAAATGATAATGCCTAGTATCTTGTGGGACTTGACTCTGTTCCCTTCCTTTTCAGCGCTACTGCTAACTTTATTTTTTTCTTTTCTGTCTTGCTGTTTGGTTTTTCAGGAGTGCTAAGGGGCATCCAAGGGAAAAGCTTTGTCCCCAAAGTGGTGAAGAAGTTTTATGGTCTGAGACCCAGAAAGGCATCTCTAATTATTCATACCTCAGAATATAAAGTTTGAAGCATACTTAGGATTTACTCCATTATTGTGATCTTTCTTAAAAATCTATCAGATAGCAAGTTAACAATAAATTGTTGAATATCTAGTATGTGCTGAGTGTTGTACAGGGTCTAATTAAAGTATGATCTTTACTAGAGTTACCACACATCCAGATAAGAAAAATGAGCTTTAAAAAAAAAAAAAAGGAAAAGACAAAGCAACAGATAAAACTAAAAGGCAAAATAAGTTGGTAAAGGGCAAATGCACTCCTCTGGATCTTGTGAGCTTTGGAAATGAAATGTGAGTGAAGCTGAAATAGGCAAAGGTGGCTTGTGGTGTATGTGAGACCTGATATGCTTGGAGAAAGAGAAAGAGGAGAACATTCCAGGGGGTAAATGCAACCCAAGGGGAAGTAGGGGGGAGTATGCCTTATCCCATTTGCTCAAGTCTCCACTCCCAGCTTAGAAACTGTTAGATTCATCAATGCCAACAAGGCCCAGGGCCAGGTCAATATGTCCCTCCACATGTATTTAGTATAACTGAACTTCTACTTGGACATCGCACTTTATCTCCACAAGTATTAGTGGCCAGGTCTCCGGGGATGTATATTTAGATTCAGGCCTCCTAACAGTTGCATATTTACTTATCCCCTGGATGCTCCAGGTTATTCCCTCCATCCCCACCCAAGCCTGGAATGCTTTAAGTAAAAATAAAAATAATAATGTCAGCAACTCTCTCAGGTTTATAGTGCTGAGCAAACTTCAAAAAATAAATTTCTGTCCTTCTGTCCCCAAAACATTTCATTGTTGACAATCCAGTCTCAGAAATCCTGATTTGGAGAAGGAAAAGAAAAGCTGATTGTATTGATCATTGCCTCATAGCCTTTGGCTCTGGCGCTTTATTCTAGAGTCTAAAAAGTAAAGACATGTACTTGAAAGAGAAGAGATGAAAGGTAATCCCTAAAAGGGAGCCATTTGACTTCTGAGGCAGTGAGAAGACAGAATGATGTGACTCTATAAAAACCTCCTTCTACTTATTTTGGTTTCTGAGCAGATTTAAATAATATACAATGTTATATTTATTCCATGATGGTAAGCTTAAACAATATGAGTAGGAATTTGCAGTAAGTGTAATACACAAACATGCACACATAAATACACACACATGCACACATGTAACTAGATTGTATATGTGTGCTTTTTAAAATTTGCTACCAACAGGTACTTTCATTTAAAATCTGCTCCCATATCCCACTCGGAGTCCTGGAAGATGGGTTTCTAGTTATTGCTTTTCTATTAGCCGCTTTGTTTGATTTCATTTGACTAACTTTGTTGTAAAGGAGTTTCATTTTCAAAGCTTAAGCTATCAGTGTATTTTCCTTCTCTTTAGAAGAGTAGACATCAAATATTATTGGGAAATTTATGCATTATTAGCAACCTACTGAATTTATTTGCTGTCTCTGAGACATTCATAGCTGTATAAGATGCAGAAAAAAATGTTTATTTTTACTTATTATATAAATAAAAAGTCACTCAGCATGACTTTTAAATAGTAGCTAAAACTTTACTTTTTACACCTTCAAGGCTATAGATTTTAATTATTCCCATTATCCACGTGTACAAAGAGATGAATTTTTGGAAGTGAGATGGTGTAATTAAAAGCACCTGTCATAAAAACACTCCATATTCTTCTGGTTTGAATATTGAGGATTGATAACAGTATGTAAATCAGTAAAGAAAAAGAGGTCACGCTATAGTAGTATTCAAAATAAGTCATAAGGAGCCCTTGGGAGAAAAGGAATATTTATAGCACATAAAAATTCCTTCTAATCTATATGTCATATCATATAGTTACTTTGGGAATTGTGGAATGAACAGAAAAAAGGGAGGTGGAAGGATGAAGGGAGGGAGGGAGGGAGAAAGGAAGGAAAGGAAAGGAAATATGGATTGTAGAGTTTGCTTTGTTACTTCTTAGCTTGTTAAATGTCTTCCCTTGCTGTTATTTTCCACATCCTAATTTTTTAGGGGCTGAAATATGACCTCTAAGTGTACCTTAGCTCCACATTCTCTGACTCATTCATTAATCTAAATAAATGGTAGCAGTATTTTTATATTTGGCTCTTCAAAGCTCCAGTGGTAATAAAAGCCAGTTGGTTATGAGCGGCTATGTGGTATGGAAGGAATAAGGACAGAGAACGTGCCTCAGACTCAGACATCCCTTACACAGGTTTCTCCTGAGCCTTAGCTTCCTCAGCTATAAAGCACAGGTGTACTGGCTTCAGTGGGTTGTGGTGAGGACGGACTGGCAGCAAAGTGTTTAGTTTGGTGTCACGCATTTGGCTCATTGTCAGGATTTCGGGTATATGGCACATTCTTGATACACAGAAAATCTTTATGAGAACTTCTAGGCATCTATCAAGGAAGGATTAACCATGAATTCATTAGCCAGAGCATACAGTAATTAGATTTTAGAGTTTGAAGGGATCTTTGCCATCTTTCAGTCCAACTCCTTATACAAATTAAGGAACAGGAATTCCAAGTTTTGGGGACTTGCTAAGACCATAAGTGGTCTAGTTGCAAAGCCAGTAGTAGAATTCTGGCCTCCTAACTCCCAGTCTAGGGTATATTTCTTGAAATAACTCAAGCCTAGAAATGCAGGAGGGCTGAGTGTTGTAATACAAGTTTCTCTGCTTTGATATCCTGACACTTCTCCACCCCTATTCCCTGTGGTTTTTTGCTTTGAAAAATTAGGTAGTACCTGAGGTTTACTTGGAGAGAGTAAAGGTAGACCTTCACACAGTGCTACTGGGCATTTCCTCAGGGGCCACAATGAAAAATCTTGACCATAAGAAGGTGCCTTAGGTCTGCAACAGAATTAGGTCCTTGGTAAGGTGGCTGTGTCAACAGAGTTCATCGTATGCTCTGAGGAACGCTGGCTCCACTCACTGCCTACATGCATGGAGTTGTTAATTTGCTAATACCTGCATAGAAATCTCCTTATAACACTGACTCAAACTGTGTCTTTTCTGTTACTAATTTGTACACTGTTTATTTGCAGCACAGCAAATTTGAGAGCTACAGTCCTTTGCTAATATTTGAATTATACATTAGGATGTATAAGTTTTGAATTTGAATACTCTCATTAGTGATGGTTTGTTCGAGTTTCTTTTGCTGTACCCAGGTAGAAATTTACATACAGGTAGCACAGGGACAAGCAGGGAGATGGAGCTGGGGAATGAGCTGTCTGAACCAGAAACTCATAAGAGAGAAAGGCTCACCTCGGCAATCTTAAGCCTACACTCACATCCACTGACTCCAGACTGGGGGTTCAGCTCCAAAGAGGCATAGGATCTAGAGCCAATCACATCGTTCACCAAATACATTGGACCACTATTACACACATTTTATATTGTAATGTCAGCAGGATGAACTAAAAAATTAACATCAGGAAAACTTAAAGGGTAAAGGAAGGCCCTGAAGGTTCATTTTTAGCTTGTAAAATACAGATGTGAGAAAGAATTTTACAAAACTTGCCTTGATGGTGGTGAAAGAGTTACGAACCAATTCATATAAATAGAACTTTCCATGGTGCCACTTGGGAGAGCGTATATTGGAGAGGGCTCCAGACCAGGAGGAAAATACCAGGGCTTGTTTATCTTAGGTAAGTGTCTTAAACTCAATTTCTGAGACTCAACTTCTGAATCCATAATTGAAATAATAATTTTTACTCACTTCACAAGCTTATTATACAAGTCAGAATAACAGTGCTTATAAAAACACTTTGGAGATGATAAAGCTCCAAACAAATGTCAAAATATACCCTACATCGTAACAAAATCGTTCATAGAAGACTTTCTACATTTCATAGATAGGCACTGGTTAGATTTCAGTCCAGATCAGAAAGCAGTGATTAATATTAGTATTACATTTCATTTATTAATATTAATGTTATTATATTATTATTAATATTTCTCCCTATGAATAATACCCACTGAAACAAGCATTCCATGCAGTTCTGGAAGTTTTTGAATGATGTAGTCCAGTTTGGTTTTAATGAAATTATGTTTGGGGATTTCAAAAGTTCCCTATAATGGCCACTGGTATTCTAAGTTACCTTTGATGAGATTGGTCCATTTAGTTAGAAATGCACATGAGGAAGAACTACAGTTTTTTTTAACATAAAATTGGCTAGAGTCTCTATAGGGGAGGTGCCCTCAGAATACTTAGATAACTGGGATCCCGTTTCTCAGATTTTTTTTTCTTCTCTAGAGAAAAGGACAACTTTCAAACAGCTTATTAAACAGCTCACAGCACAAGTGGCTTAACTCAAACGGCTTATAAGCCAATCCTAGCCAGTCCTAAGAATATTAGACAGATTGGTCCCAGTGGAGGCAGGCCAAAGGCTTTTTTCAGTCATACTCCAGAGGACAGTCTTTCCAAAGGAATAGGCCAAAAGCTGAAAAAACAGCACAGTTTCAAAGAAGCAGCCCCTTTCCAGTAGAAGTGGGCCGAAGGCATTTCAGCCAGCTTTGGTTGCAACAGTCTGATTTCAAGATCAGACTGAAGTACCAAACAAGTACTAGCATATAGAATAAGGCCTTAACCAGAAAGACAAAACATTTAAATAGATCCCCAAAAAATCCTGGAGAGCCTCAGATGCAAAGATGGCATGAGCTCTGATCCAGGAGAAAGATGCGCCTTCAAACGCTAGGGTTGCTGAGAAAACCAGAGTGACATTCAATATCAGCTGAGAATGCAGTTCAAGGTCTGCATCCATGGTGAGTCATGTGCAAGTGCCCCCTCAGCAAGGGAAAGAGAAAACTTTTATAGAAAGGAAAAGGAAGTTGAGAGGGCTAGAGTAATCAAAGAGCGTATGGCTTTTCATTAGCTGAGCTCTTTCCAAGAAAGAAGAGTCTCTCTTCTTGCTCTTGGGCTCTGCTATCATCACAGTGCGTGACAGCGCCTCCTTCTGATCTCTCAGCTCTATTTAACTGAGGTTTCTGTGTATTAATTTTTTACATATAATACTTATCACCATCCAGTGTGTTTTGCAGCTTTCGAATGTTATCAGGAGTCAAAAATTGTCTCTGTGGAAAGTAAGTTTTTAAAATTAACTGAGACAAATGAACAATTTTATAAAGATAAAATGGCTCCCAAAGCCTCAGGTTTCTCTTCCTTGGCTTCTTTGTCTCAGGCTCTGTGTCTTGAGTCATGTTCCTTCTCCCTTCTTCACCATCTGTGCCTTCTCTACACCCTCAATTCCCACATACTAATTCCCTTACCAGACTTTCCTTTTTCTGTGAACTATTTCCACTCCCTTTTCCTCTGAACTTTTCAGAACCTGTCCCTTTAAAATTAAGGCTTCTGAGGATCCAGAGGCTAAACAATTTCTTATACTCCCAGGACTAAAGCTGAATGTTGAGTCATAGTCAAATATTTTCCCAAAGTAACTGAAGATCCTCACAGATTTGCTTAGAAATTTAATATAGTCAGTCAGACTTATCACCTGGTTTCTCTGACTTATATCAGCTAGTCTATATGCTTGTCAGCAAAGGCCAGGCCCAGCACTGGATGCAAACCACTAATTGGAAAAATTCTGAAAGGTCTTTAGAATTATAACTGGGAGACCAGATTGCTAACTTATTATACCGTCAGGGTTGTGCAGTTGATAGGTGACTTCATCGAGCAATTCTTAGGGCTTTTCAATGGTCTGTTATTAGAACAAAATACAGGCTTGCACACAAATCTCGAGAAGTTTGTCTCTGAACCTATTCCCTTTGATTTAGGCCCTTTAAGAGACGCCCACTCTTTTTTCCTTAGTTCCTCAACCCCCTATCCACTCGCTAGGCTGCTACTCCTTAGTATCATGCTGGAATTTCTTTTTCCCAGAAGGGGGAAATAATTCTAGAAATTGACAGTAGGCATCAAAGCACCCCACCAGGTGAATTAAATGACCCTCTGACATCTTTTATTTGTTCCTTCTCTAACTGTAGAAGCCTTACAGCTATTACAGTCACAGCTTTTTTGGTTAAGACCACCTGGAAAGTCATTGTGGGATCCCCTTTAACCATTTTTGCACCTCATGCAATAGAAGCTCTCCTGAATTCTCATCACACTCAACATTTCTCAGCCAGCTGCCTCACCTACAAAGTCCTTTTGTTAACTGCTCCTCACATAACTCTTTTACAATGTAATAACCTTAGCCTGGCTCTTCTTCTCCCTCCCATCACCAACAAAGTTTCTCATGACTGCTCAGTGCTGACAGCCCACCTCCTAACTGCTCATAATGATCTAAAGGAAATTCCATTGGGTAACCTTGACTTCTCATGGTTCACTGATGGTTCTTATGTAAAAGGTATCAATGGCAAATATGTGCTGGGTATGTTTTTATAAATCTTTTTGAGGTTGTTGAGGCAACATCTTTAACTAACTGTGGCTACTTTGACCCAATAAGCTCTTACATGGGCTGGTACTTAAGCCAAGGACAAAACTGCCAATATTGATACTAATAGTAGATATGCTTTGGGAGTAGCTCATAATTTTGGAATGTGGTAGAAGCAACATGGCTTCCTTACTTCCAGCAAAAATAAAATTAAAAGTGGCTCCTATATTCAGGAATATTGAATGCAAAACTTTTACCTGCTGCTTTAGCTATTATTAAGATTCTGATGCATTCTAAACTCGGCGCTCTGGAACCTAAGAGAAATCACCTTGCTGATATTCCTCCAAGGAGTGCTGCCCTTCAAGGGACCAACAGCAGCCAAACCTCTGTCATGGTCCAAAGGGACATTTTCCCAAACAATAATCTAGAA
The DNA here is from genome assembly GCF_011762595.2 of Tursiops truncatus. Taxonomy (NCBI): domain Eukaryota; kingdom Metazoa; phylum Chordata; class Mammalia; order Artiodactyla; family Delphinidae; genus Tursiops; species Tursiops truncatus. The sequence continues at coordinate 77,020,507 of NC_047040.1, read as the reverse complement.
AAGCTGGCTAGAGCAATTGGCCTCAGAAAAGGAAAAAACAAGATTGTAAATTCAACAATTGTTGATTTGATAAAAAGAGAAAGATTTGGTTTTGACCAAATAACAATCCAGGCCTACCTGAGACTCTAAAGTGCTCACTCCTCACTACTGTACATGCATTAAACCATTGGTCTACTGACAAAATTGATACCATCATGAATCAATATTGGTGGGGAAACATTACCAGGGCCACAAAAAGTGCCTACCTCACTTGTTCCACTTGTCCAAAGTACAGCCCAGGGAAGTCTGTTCCTACTGCTCCCAGACATTTTAAACTGCCAAATGGACCATTTGAGGTCTAGCAACTGGATTTCATATAACTTCCTCTGTCCAACGGATATAAATATGTTTTAGTCATGGTTTTGTATGTTTTCACACTGGACTGAAACCTTCCCTTGTAGACCGGCTACTGCTGCTTCTGTGGCTAAAGTCCTTTTGGAAAAGATTATCCTACCTGGAAGAACTCCTCTTGAACTTAATAGTGATCCCATTTTACTTGCCAGATGCTTCCACAAGTCTATGCTGTTTGACCCGTTTTACAACACTGTCACGGTGCTTACTACTCTCCTACTACTGCTTTAGATGAACATACTAGCAGAATTATTAAGACTCAGTTGGCAGAATTTGTAGAGGCCCTCCAACCACCTTGGCCAAAGCATCATTTTTGGTCTTTCTAAATCTCAGATTTATCCCTTTTGAAACTCATAAGCTCTAACACTTTCATATAGTGATAGGACATCCAATGCACTTGGCTCCTTCTTTTTTTTTTTTTTTTCCCACAACTGATAAAAAGATACTCCACCATTGAAAAGGCCTACTTGCTTTTATTAAAAATAACCATGATTTTGTATAGCAATCTTGGCTGCACCTTCAGGAGATCAAGACCTTAAGCATCACACCTTGCAACCTGGAGATTTTGTCTATTAGAAAAGACACCTCTGGAAGAACTCTTTTCAGCTTTGCTGGAAAAGCCCCATCAGGTACTGCTAACCAATCCTTGCGCCACTAAATTCCAAGGAATAGACTCTTGGATTCAAGTGAAACATCTAAAGAAAATGCCAAACCCTGACTAGAACTACACATCACCTGGTGACCTCAAAGTAAAGATATCCCAGAATTGAAGCAGAGGACATCTGATGAGACAGCTCTCCCAATATAATCCAGACCAGGCCTGTCGGAAGTTTTTGCCAAACTTTTGATGATGACATAAATGCTTCAGATGATCTCCAATGTCTATATGATCTTGATAACATATGAACTTTAGATAAAAGTTCCTGAGAGTTCTCCCTCGTACCTTTCCTTATTATATGAATGTGACCTTAATAGTGTTCTAATCCGTGCACTTTTCCTCCAAAGTGAGATATTGTACCCAGAAAATATCTTTCCTGACATAAAGGGACAAAAAGTAGCTGAAACTAGAAAAACTGACTCTTGATCAGTGAGGCTTTCAGAGAAAGATCTTGACCAAAAGGGGGAAATGTAAAACAAAACAAAACAACAACAACAACAAAAACCACAGAAACTTCAATTAAATAGAGTTGGGAGACCAGAAGGGGACACTCTCATACCCTGTACAAATAGCATAGCCCAATAGGAAGAAAAAAGACTCCTCTGCTTTCCTGGTAACAACTCAGTCAGTAAAAAGCCATGGACTCTTTGTTAACCATAGCCCTCCCAACTTCCGTTTCCCCTCTATAAAAGCCTTCTCCTTCACTTGCCATGGGGGGATTTGCATATGGCTCTCCATGGTTGCAGACCCAGAATCTCAATTCTCTGTTGATCTTAAAAAAAAACAACTTTGCTAGAGGTATATCTGGCAGTCTATTTGTTTCAGATCAACGTAGAGAGAAAAGAAAAAGTGGAACATGGCAAGGAAAACTGGGAATGTCATTATTGGGGGAAATTTTAAATAGGGTGATCAGAATTGGCTTTATTAAGAAGGTGCAAAGAACTCAAGTTGATGAGGAAATTTGCCATTCCTGTATCTGAGGAAGAGCACTCCAGGAGGAAGTACTAGAGAGGTTATAGAGTGTGGGGTCATGTAAGGTCTTGCATGTGGTTTTAAGGACATGAGCTTTTATTCTGAGAGAAATGGGGTCTTTGGGAAGGTTTGAGCACTGGAGTGACATGACCTACCTTATGTTTTAACATTGTCACTCTGACTGCTCTCTTGAGAATTGGCCTTGGGGAGACAGAAGTGGCAGCAGGGATAGGAGTGAAGAGGTAACTTAGGAGTCTAGGAGCAAAATGGTGGTAGTTCATTCCACACAGTAGAGGTGGATACACTCAAAGTAGAGCTGTGCAACAGCTTAGCTGACATACTTTAGTAACAAGTGTGTCTTCTATTTAGTGTTCATTTATACTTATGACTAGCAGCTGGGGAAGGCATTTTAGGGTATATCCTAAGATAAGGCAGACTGTAGGACATTCCTACTGGCAATATTGTGGATACATCTTTTTTTTAAGAACAGGCAGAATGTATCTCTATCATTTTGGATTTGAAACATAAAAGCTTTGCAGTCGAGGTTTTGAAATCAAGTCCTTTTTACCAAACCCCATGATCTCCTCCACGAAAAGAATGGATTTTTAAAATTTATGGTAGAGCATGAACTTCCTCAATGCAATATGACTCTCACCAGTAAGAAATTTGACAGGTCGTTTTTTTTTTTTTCAGTGCTAAGGATTGCTCCTGTGCCTTTTCATTTGCAAATTTTGTTGAGGAATATACTTATATTGGTTTTAGTACATTCATATTGGTAAAAAAATATGGTTACCTATTTTAAAACAACTTTGCAATGGGAGTCCTAGTTTCTAAGCCCTATGTCTTCCAACTAAATGATTCTGAACCCACATTTACCCTTTGGAATATATGTATATATATATAATATTAATAACTCTAAATATGCAATATATTTTATGTATATGTATAATAAATTTTATTAACTATGTAGTATATTTTAAATTTTAACATGAAATAACAAACATTACAGTACTTTTGTAAATTTCACAAATAACCTAATTTATAAGTATTATACACATTTTTCTGTAAGTTTTTTAAAAGACATAAGATTTTTGAAGTGCTTAAATTTATCATCTTCAAACTTTTTACTAGGAAAAATAAACAATTAAAAAAAAAACTTTGCTATTTTAAGAGGGCATTTGTTTGCATCTCAAAGCAGACGAACCTCCTTAGTTGAGGATCTTGTATAATTTCTTAGGGAAAGGTGTTGGCTGCCACTGAGTTTGCTGACCGGGTTTTACCAATTAGACTAGAGCTGTTTAGGTAGGCAGACCCTTTGAATCTCTGAGCATAAGTATTCCATAATCATGTGAATCCCAATTTGTTTGCCCTCTCTCTTCCCAATTCAGTTATCTTCTTGAGATCTTTATGCAAACCTTGTGCCGGTTAATCATAAAGTTAGAGCCACAACTGTCCTTGTAGTTTGATATATAACCGTATGCCAGAAACCTTTCCAGCTTTTCATCAGACATCTAATCTTAATTTGCTTTGTAGTCTCAACAACCAACTCAACAGTCTTTAATTTTTTGACCTGTTCAGGGAAATAGATACATGACAAAACAGATCTGTCTAATTTCTTTGGCTGATTTCAATTTGTTTTTTGTGGCGTTCAGCAATGTTTTCAGCTCTCTGCCTACCAAACCTATGGTAGCATTTACTTCTTTAGGAGTTAGGTATGGCCGTACAATGAATAATTTTATGTGTTAACTTGCCTAGGCCACAGTAGCCATATATTTGGTCAAACACTATTTTTCTAGATGTTTCTGTGAAGGTATATTTCAGATGAGATTAACATTTAAATTAGTAGGCTTAGAGTAAGGTAGATTTCCCTCCATGTTGTGGTGGGCCTCATCAAAATGATTGAAGGTCTTAAGAGAAAAAAGACTGACCTTCTCAGAAGAAGAGGGAATTCTGCCAGCAGACTGCCTTTGGGCTCGAGTTGCAACACTAGCTCTTCCCTGGGTCTCCAGCCTACCAGCCTACCTTGCAGATTGTGGACTTGCCAGTCTCCACAGTCATGTGAGCCAATTTCTTAAAATAAAGGAAACACACACACACACACACACATTCCACTGGTTCTGTTCTGTGGAGAACCCTGACTAATACCAGCCAATGTGACTTTTTTTAGCCAATGAAATGTGAACAGAAATAACGTGTGTCAGTTTCAAGCATAAGATTCAAGATCCAGTGCATGATTTGCCATTTCGCTTTTTCTTGCCTCGGAAAATGTGAAAACAGAGAAATGGAGCCTTCAGAGCAAACCATGATGAACATAGAACTTGTATAAGAATTAAACTTACATTTCTGTATGATTTCTATGATTTGGAGATTGTTCATTATTATGATATCACCTATATTTTTGTGATGGTTACAACAAACTCTAAATTTACACTTCAGGGTCAGAATTTTCTTCCCCTCCTAGATTTTACTATTTCACCTAATTCTATTTTTAGCTTGGGACTACAAGAATTTAATTTGGGCTCATGCAAATACCTGAACCACTTGCTTAATTGTCCAGTTGACTCGAAGAAAACTTCATCTCCTCAGGAGTGTAGAGCCAACAAATCCAGGGTACACAAGTGCTAATTCATCCTCATTTCCCTGGCTCAAAAAAGTATTTGACTACCCTGCACTTGCAGAGCCTGACCATGAACTTCTCTCTTAGGATATTCTCATCATAAAGTATTCTGATACCTGACAACCTGAGGACTGTACAGAAGATGTTACAATTGTAGTGATCAAAAAGTATTGTCATTCCAAATCAATATGTCTCTGTAACCCTAAGGAAAAGTTTAAATAATCATCTTTGTTTTTTTCCAGTAATAGGGTATGTTAGTTTTCTGTAGCTGCATAACAAATTACCACAAACTTAGAGGCTTAGGACAACACAAATTTCTCTTTTTTTTAATAATTTTTAAAAAATAATTAATAAATTAATTCATTTTTGGCTGTGTTGGGTCTTTGTTGCAGTGCATGGGCTTCTCATTGAGGTGGCTTGTCTTTTTCCAAAGCATGGACTCTAGGTGCGTGGGCTTCAGTAATTGTGGCATGCAGGCTCATAGTTGTGGCTCATGGGCTCTAGAGCGCAGGCTCAGTAGTTGTGACTCACGGGCTTAGCTGCTCTGTGGCATGTGGGATCTTCCTGGACCAGGGCTTGAACCCGTGTTCCCTGCATTGGCAGGCAGATTCTTAACCACTGCACCACCAGAGAAGCCCCAGACAACACAAATTTCTGATCTCAGGGTAGCTGTGGCATTCCAGGCCATTCTAGGAGGTTGTCCCACCTGGTGAGTCAGTGGCACAAGTCTGCTTCCCAAAGTCGCAGGCACATGACAGAAGAAGTGGATGTCACAGTGGGCCCACTAATCTTCCTTGGAAAGGCTGGTGAGCATGTGTGGAGATGTCAACCTCTTCTCCCACCTCAGTGACACTGGGCTTAGGCCTGGCCATGATGGTACCCCCCAACTCTGGCTGCTGTTGTCCCGACCCTCCCAGGGTCAGGATTCTGGCATGTTTTAGCTCTGTCTTCTGTTGAGGATCTCACAAGGCTAAATTGAACGTGTTGGCCATTTACGTCCTCATCTGGAGGCTCTAGGGAAAGACAGACTTCCAAGCTCCTTCAGTTTGTTGGCAGAATTAATTTACTTGCAGTTGCATGATTGGGGTCCTGTTGTCTTGTCACCTCTTAGAAGCCACTCCCAGGTCCTTGCCAAGAGCCCCCTTCTTAGGTGCCTTCATACTCCAATCTCTCTTCAGTCTGCTCTGAAGGAGTCTTATGTAATTAAAAGTAATCACAGAATGACTATTCTGTCATCATTTGCCATATAACATAATTTAATCAGGAGACTGACTGTCCCATCATATTCACAAGTTCCATCCATACTCAAAGTCAGGGGATTATACAAGATGTGGACACAAGGGAATGATTATTTTGGGGGTCATCTTAGAAACACGGGGTCAAAGTTGTACAGAATAGATAGGGGAAGTTGGGGCAACAGATCAGGTGACATTCCTAATTTATCAGTTATGATCCCTTTAACCACATGAATGCATTAAGACCTTGATGCACAGACCTCCATGGATATCAAGGAATATCCCTTTTGGATACTGTTCCCATTCTACATCTTATTTCTTATTTTCAGAAACTCTGTTGCAACCCTTTCTTTTTTATTTTAATCCCTTCCTTGTCCTAGCAATACCAGCTCAAGAGTTTCTATTTAGAAAGAATGTATAATTGCAAGATGGTTGGAGATGTGCATTTATGGTATATGGGAGAGTAAGCTTGAAGCTTCGTTGTGAAAGGTTTTTTCCTTGAAGATTGAGAAAAGGTTATATATGCATATCAGAGGGGAATCAGCTGATGAATATTTCAGGGAAGAATCAGGAAATTGACAAGAACATATTTGTATTTAAGAATGATTTCTTTGGGACCAGTGAAGAAGGGACTGGGATGGGAGAGTGTGTTTAGGAAGGGATGGAGTCGATAAAGGGAGATTATTATAAACTATTGCAACTGACTAGAGGTTGTAAAATATTTTCTATAAAAAGCCAGATAGTAAATTTTTCAGGTTTTGTGGTCCAGACAGGATCGTTGTCATAGTGATTCAGTTCAGCTGTTGTAGTGTGAAAGCAGCCATAGACCGTATGTAAACAGATGGGTGTGGCTTTGTTTCAAGACAGCTGTATTTACAAAATCAGGTAGCAGGCTGGATTTGGACCACTGGTTGTGGTTTACGGACATATGTAATAGACCATTACTGCACTAAGGCAATGACAGTGGAGTTGGACAGGAGATGGAATTGATTGGCTTAGTTTTACATGTTTGGAACACCTATTTTGGTCTGGGTGCCCTTCTAGACACAAGGAGATATGCAGTGAACAAACCAGACAAAAATTCCTTCTTGAATAGAGTTTTCATTCTAGGAAAAATTTAAATACAAACATTCTACAACGCAGATTACCTATTAGTAAAGAAAGGAAGATAAATAAGTTGGCGGGGGGGGTGTTTAGAAAGTCCCTATTTCAATTCACAAATATCCATTGTGGCTGGTCCAGGATGGTGCAAAAAAACCATGGTATTAATTAGAGAAAGCTTCCTCAATTACACATTGACTCATTTTTTTAAATCTATAAACATATGTTACCATGTGTTTTCTGCTCAATGGAATGTGTAAAAAATAATCAGCATACATAAGAAAATATTTCCATATGAATGAAATGGAGCCTCAGATAGAGAATTAATTTTGCACAAGGATGAATAATGTGACCATACAGTGAATTGAACAAGAACCGTACAGCAAAGAATAATAAAACAGATGCTCCTATCAGTGGACACTAAGCATGCAGCCATCTGGGGGTCAAGTGGCAATTTTCACAGAAAGGCTGGATGATTTCTTACCCTTTTATGGAAGATGTGAAGAGGGCCTTGGTTTATTAGGAACATTGGATTCCCTCTTTCTTGTTGACCTTTACCAGCCCTCTGTGTTGTCCAGCTGCCCATTCGGGAGGCCAGGTGAAAGGCTCCTCATAGCTAATAATGCAAGAAAAGTTAGTTTCCAACTATGGTATGTGTTGAGTGTGAGTATGACAAGGAATAATGATGTGAAATAATGAGAAGCTATGACATGGATGACGGGAGAGTAATTTGTAGATGGTTTTATCATCTGCTTGAATCCTCTGAGCCACATTTAGAAAGTAACCACAGGCTTAATAACTGTTTCTTCTGTAAGCTTATAGTTATATATAAAACATCCAACCAGTGCCTCTATAATCAGCTCTGCTCTAATGAAAAATGCCCTTAAAATTGTTAGTGTCAGGGAGTAAAATGATGCTGTTGCTCATTTCTTGTTGTGGGATATTTATTTTTCCTGTGTCTCCTGGATGAATCTTCAAATCAATGCATTTTATATGAGATATATGTTCAACCTCAGGAGACTTTATATATTTTATCATTATTTCATTAATGACAAGGTACAAGACTCTATGAGTTAATGCAGAGCATGGGAAGAATCAATAAAAATCTGTAAAAGCTCTCCATGGCAGGATTGAATGGACAGGAGAACTGTCCTTCCATGAAAGCCAAATAGTCACAACTTATGTGCTGATATTTTCAGGGTGTAGAGAAGTCCAGAAAAAAAATTACCTCACCCAGTGATGACCCACGGCTCCAATATTTTCAGTAGATGCTCCCAGCCTGGCACCCAGAATTGAATTAGGTATGAGAAAGCCATGCCTTGCAGTGGAGTGGGAGAGAGGGCTTGTAGAGGCAGAGTGGGAAAGGCCTAGCCAAGGGGAAAGAACTGGGGTACAGCACTAAGAAGATGAAATCTGCTGCTCTGGTTGTTGCTTCTGATTGGTGTCCAGCATCTATTCTGTCTTCCTCCATCCTGGCAGAACTCCAGTCTATTGAGGAATCCACCCTTCCCCTGAATGACTCAGAGCTGACTTCATCCCAAGCCTAGTCATGGATTCTGATCCATCTGTAGGCTTCCTAAATCTCCCTGATTATAAGACTCACCTGAGAACCTTGTTACATTATCAGACTCTTCTATTTAAATTCTTATTCAGTAGGTTTCAGTTGGGAGTCTCAGAAATCTGTGTTTCTACCGAACACTACAACTCTCCTGCCATTAGGGAAGTTGTAGTGAACACTGATCTAGGGCTATTTGTGCAAAACCCAGGTGGCTTGTAACCAGTCCAGGAATGGGCTGGACTCTCAAATTGGTCCAAGCTGACCGATGGGAAGGTCGTTAATTTCAGTGTTTTTGAGAGAGGATTTTTTTTCTACTCTTTTTCCTGAATGAACAGACACATAGCTCCAGTTGTTGGTGAAAGCTATCTCATGAAGGCGAGGGTAATTAGCCATAGGATGAAGTCAATGTGTATTTGTGAGAGCAGAAAAGGAAAATGAATTAGAGATCTTAATAAGAGAATGAGCCATCAATCAACTAATCCCAAAGGCTGCCCTGCCTCTGGACTTTTTGTTATGTGACAATCAATATCCTTATTTGTTAAGCAAGTTGTATTTTCTGTTCCTTGCAGGTAAAAGCTTTCTAATTGATACACCTAATTGTGATTTTGTTTCAGATATATGTTCTTTCAATTAGAAAAAGGAGAATCTAGGAGTAGTATTTCTCATTTTGCTGCTATTATCATGTAAAATTATAATAAACTATTAGTCCTTATTATTTGTCTCTGATAATAAATTTAGCACCTAGGGAAGACTGATCAATTTTTTACAATCATGTGATGAACACCATTTCAGGATCAATTTCTGCAGCTCTTGTGTCTTTGGTATTAGTGATTATGAAAAAATAACTTATTGGTTAATACATACATGGAAGTGTACATATTTGAAAATAAATTCAGGAAACAAAACTGGTTAAATACCAAAGTAATAAACATTTCTAGTCTACAGATTTAAGGGTGAGATTTAATTTTCCCATGAAACAGTGAAATGAAAAGTTTTATAAAAATATTCACATGTATCTGTGATACTCATTTTAGCTGTGAGATAAACTTCCAGGGCACAGCCTCTGTCTGCTCTGGATGAGGCAGATGTCACATTTCCTACAAGACATCCATTTGCATTTGGTGTTTGCATACTATTAGTGGGCAGAGTTTATAGGGTTCTTCTCCTCAAAAGCCTTTTGCATCCAGTAGGTTACACATGAGACTGATAACTTTCCTTGGAGGCAAAAAGGAACAGGATATCTGACCTCAGTCTTCAGAATTTTTTTTTTTGTATGTTTATTTTATTTTATAAGTTATCCATTTTATACATATCAGTGTATACATGTCAATCCCAATCTCCCAATTCATCACACCACCATCCCCACCCCACCACGGTTTTCCCCCCTAGGTGTCCATACGTTTGTTCTCTACATCTGTGTCTCAGTTTCTCCTCTGCAAACTAGTTCATCTGTACCATTTTCTAGGTTCCACATATATGCGTTAATATACAATATTTGTTTTTCTCTTTCTGACTTCCTTCACACTGCATGACAGTCTCTAGATCCATTCAAGTCTCTACAAATGACTCAGTTTCAATACTTCTTATAGCTCAGTAATATTCCATTGTACATATGTACCACATCTATATCCATTTGTCTGTTGATGGGCATTTAGGTTGCTTCCATGACCTGGCTATTGTAAATAGTGCTGCAATGGACATTGGGGTGCATGTGTCTTTTTGAAGTATGGTTTTCTCAGGATATATGCCCAGTAGTGGGATTACTGGGTCATATGGTAATTCTATTTTTAGTTCTTTAAGGAACCTCCATATTGTTCTCCAGAGTGGCTGAACCAATTCACATTCCCACCAACAACGCAAGAGGGTTCCCTTTTCTCCACACCCTCTCCACCATTTGTTGTTTGTAGATTTTCTGAGGATGCCCATTCTAACTGGTGCGAGGTGATAACTCATTGTAGTTTTGATTTGCATTTCTCTAATAATTAGTGATGTTGAGCAGCTTTTCATGTGCTTCTTGGCCATCTGTATGTCTTCTTGGGAGAAATGTCTATTTAGGTCTTCTGCCCATTTTTGGATTGGGTTGTTTGTTTTCTTAATTTTGAGCTACATGAGCTGTTTATATATTTTGGAGAATAATCCTTTGTCCGATGATTCATTTGCAAATATTTTCTCCTATTCTGAGGATTGTCTTTTTGTCTTGTTTATGGTTTCCTTTGCTGTGCAAAGGCTTTGAAGTTTCATTAGGTCCCATTTGTTTATTTTTGGTTTTATTTCCATTACTCTAGGAGGTGGACCAAAAAATATCTTGCTGTGATTTATGTCAAAGAGTGTTCTTCCTATGTTTTCCTCTAAGAGTTTTATAGTGCCCGGTCTTACATTTAGGTCTCTAATCCATTTTGAGTTTATTTTTATGTATGGTGTTAGGGAGTATTCTAATTTCATTCTTTTACATGTAGCTGTCCAGTTTTCCCAGCACCACTTATTAAAGAGACTGTCTTTTCTCCATTGTATATCCTTGCCTCCTTTGTCATAGATTAGTTGACCATAGGTGTGTGGGTTTATCTCTGGGCTTTCTATCCTGTTCCACTGATCTTTATTTCTGTTTTTGTGCCAGTACAAAATTGTCTTGATTACTGTAGCTTTGTAGTATAGTCTGAAGTCAGGGAGTCTGATTCTTCTAGCTCCGTTTTTTTCCCTCAAGACTGCTTTGGCTATTTGGAGTCTTCTGTGTCTCCATACAACTTTTAAGATTTTTTGTTCTAGTTCTGTAAAAAATGTCACTGGTAATTTGATAGGGATAGCACTGAATCTGTAGATTGTTTTGGGTATATAGTCATTTTCACAGTATTGATTCTTCCAATCCAAGAACACGGTATATCTTTCCATCTGTTTGTGTCATCCTTGATTTCTTTCATCAGTGTCTTATAGTTTTCTGAGTACAGGTCTTTTACCTCCTTAGGTAGGTTTATACCTGGGTATTTTATTCTTTTTGTTGCAATGGTGAATGGGATTGTTTCCTTAATTTCTCTTTCTGATCTTTCGTTGTTAGTGTATAGGGATGCAAGAGATTTCTGTGCATTCATTCTGTATCCTGCAACTTTACCAAATTCATTGATTAGCTCTAGTAGTTTTCTGGTGGCATCTTTAGGATTCTCTGTGTATAGTATCATGTTGTCTGCAAACAGTGACAGTTTTACTTCTTTTCCCCAATTTGTATTCCTTTTATTTCTTTTTCTTCCCTATTTGCCATGGTTGGACTTCCTAAACTATGTTGAATAATAGTGGTGAGAGTGGACATCCTTGTCTTGTTCCTGATCTTAGAGGAAATGCTTTCAGTTTTTCATCACTGAGAATGATGTTTGCTGTGGGTTTGTCCTATATGGCCTTTGTTATGTTGAGGTAGGTTCCATCTATGCCCACTTTCTGGAGAGTTTTTATCATAAATGGGTGTTGAAATTTGTCAAAAGCCTTTTCTACATCTATTGAGATGATCATATGGTTTTTATCCTTCAATTTGTTAATATGGTGTATCACATTGCTTTGCATATATTGAAGAATCCTTGCAACTCTGGGATAAATCCCACTTGATCATAGTGTATGATCCTTTTAGTCTGTTGTTGGATTCTGCTTGCTAGTATTTTGTTGAGGATTTTTGCATCTGTATTCATCAGTGATATTGTTCTGTAATTTTCTTTTTTTGTAGTATCTTTATCTGGTTTAGGTATCGGGGTGATGGTGCCTCATAGAATGAGTTTGGGAGTTTTCCTTCCTCTGCAATTTTTTGGAAGAGTTTGAGAAGGATGGGTGTTTAGCTCTTCTCTAAATATTTGATAGAATTCACCTGTGAAGCCATCTGGTCCTGGACTTATGTTTGTTGGAAGATTTTTAATCACAGTTTCAATTTCCTTACTTGAGATTGGTTTGTTCATATTTTCTGTTTCTTCCTGGTTCAGTCTTGGAATGTTTTACCTTTCTAAGAATTTGTCCATTTCTTCCAGGTTGTCATTTTATTGGCATAGATTTGCTTGTAGTAGTCTCTTAGGATGCTTTGTATTTCTGTGGTGTCTGTTGTAACTTCTCCTTTTTCATTTCTAATTTTATTGATTTGAGTCCTCTCCCCCTTTTTCTTGATGTGTCTGGCTAATGGTTTATCAATTTTGTTTATCTTCTCAAAGAACCAGCTTTTAGTTTTATTGATCTTTGCTATTGTTTCCTTTGTTTCTATTTCATTTATTTCTACTCTGATCTTTATGATTTCTTCTGCTAACTTTGGGTTTTGTTTGTTCTTTCTCTAGTTCCTTTAGGTGTAACATTAGATTGTTTGAGATTTTTCTTGTGTCTTGAGGTAGGCTTGTATAGCTATAAACTTCCCTCTTAGAACTGCTTTTGCTGCATCCCATAGGTTTTGGATCATCGTGTTTTCGTTGTCATTTGTCTCTAGGTATTTTTTTATTTCCTCTTTGATTTCTTCAGTGAAATCTTGGTTATTTAGTAACATATTGTTTTGCCTCCATGTGTTTGTGTTTTTTACATTTATTTCCCTGTAATTGATTTCTAATCTCATAGCGTTGTGGTCAGAAAAGATGCTTGCTATGATTTCATTTTTCTTAAATTTACTAAGGCTTGATTTGTGACACAAGATGTGATCTATCCTGGAGAATGTTCTGTGTGCACTTAATAAGAAAGTGTAATCTGCTGTTTTTGGATGGAATGTCCTATAAATATCACTTAAATCTATCTGGTCTATTGTGTCATTTAAAGCTTGTGTTTCCTTATTAATCTTCTGTCTGAATGACCTGTCCATTGGTGTAAGTGATGTATTAAAGTCCCCACTATTATTGTGTTACTGTCGATTTCCTCTTTTACAGTTGTTAGCAGTTGCCTTATGTATTGAGGTGCTCCTATGTGGGGTGCATATATGTTTATAATTGGATTGATCCCTTGATCATTATGTAGTGTCCTTCCTTGTCTCTTGTAACATTCTTTATTTTAAAGTCTATTTTATCTGATATGAGTATTGCTACTCCAGCTTTCTTGTGATTTCCATTTGCATGGAATATCTTTTTCCATCCCCTCACTTTCAGTCTGTATGTGTCCCTAGGTCTGACGTGGGTCCCTTGTAGACAGCATATATATGGGTCTTGTATTTGTGTCCATTCAGCAAGCCTGTGTCTTTTGGTTGGAGCATTCAATCCTTTCACATTTAAGGTAATTATCGATATGTTTGTTCCTATTACTATTTTCTTAATTGTTTTGGGTTTGTTTTTGTAGGTCCTTTTCTCCTCTTGTGTTTCCCACCTAGAAAAGTTCCTTTAACATTTGTTGTAGAGCTGGTTTGGTGGTGCTGAATTCTCTTAGCTTTTGCTTGTTTGTAAAGGTTTTAATTTCTCTGTTGAATCTGAATGAGATCTTTGCCAGGTAGAGTAATCTTGGTTGTAGGTTCTTCCCTTTCATCCCTTTAATTATATTGTACTACTCCTTTCTGGCATGTAGAGTTTCTGCTGAGAAATCAGCTGTTAACCTTATGGGAGTTCCCTTGTATGTTACTTGTCGTTTTTCCCTTGTTGCTTTCAATAATTTTTCTTTGTCTTTGATTTTTGTCAGTTTGATTACTATATGTCTTGGTGTGTTTCTCCTTGTGTTTCTCCTGCCTGGGACTCTTTGTGCTTCCCGGACTTGAGTGACTATTTCCTTTCCCATGTTAGGGAAGTTTTCGACTATAATCTCTTCAAATATTTTCTCGGGTCCTTTCTCTCTCTCTTCTTCTTCTGGGACCCATATAATGCAAATGTTTTTGCATTTAATGTTGTCCCAGAGTTCTCTTAAGCTGTCTTCATTTCTTTTCATTCTTTTTTCTTCATTGTGTTGCACAGCAGTGAATTCCACCATTCTGCCTTCCAGGTCACTTGTCCATTCTTCTGCCTCAGTTATTCTGCTATTGATTCCTTCTAGTGTAGTTTTCATTTCAGTTATTATATTGTTCATCTCTGTTTGTTTGTGCTTTCATTTTTCTAGGTGTTTGTTCTTTAATTCTTCTAGGTCTTTTTAAAACATTTCTTGCATCTTCTCCATCTTTGCCTCCATTCTTTTTCCGAGATCCTGGATCATCTTCACTATCATTATTCTGAATTCTTTTTCTGGAAGGTTACCTATCTCC